>NC_084641.1:10389647-10694438 GCF_019802595.1 Syngnathoides biaculeatus
TCCCTCACTTAATTTTGATGGCGGACAGCGCATGTTCGGTTCAGATTAAGTAACTGTGAATTGTTGTTCATTTGTATTAGACCTATGAATGTCTGGCGACCAGTCCAGGGTACGGTCTACCTTTCTACTGAGTCATTTGAAATAGGCTAAAGCTCACTGCAACGCTTTACAGGAAACGTGGTAAAGAAAGCGGATGGCTGGTTAAGCCTACTTGGATTTTGTGACCAGCATCTCCGGCAAATCGAGCTGTGGTAGCAATCATGCTACATGTGGAAGATGACACACACATATTAGTGCACGTTGCGTCAGGAAGGGCATCCGGTGTAAAAATTGTGCCAAACATATGTGCGTTCATCTGAGATGACACGCTGTGGCGACCCCGAAAGGGACAAGCCGAAAGAAACTTACTTACTGCAATCTAAGGGACTGAACTGAAATAGCATCACCTGGCATATTGTTGTTGTTTTTTTTTTTTTCCCCCATCAAAGTCATAGAAACGTTTGGGATTGCTCCAGTTTCCAGTTGTATTCAGATACGTTTTGTATTGATGCTGAAACAAAAAAATGACAATGGAAAGTAGCACCTTTTGGACAAATTGTAGTGAAGCACTTGAAAAGGGCTAAAAGTGCTTTCATGTGAGTTTGTGAGTCAGCGTTATGTAAGCTGTCGATCACAGACACTCCCATCACAGCCTGTATTTTACTGCTTTTGAAGCAACTCAGGAAACTCCCACAGCAGATCACAATCAGTACTCATCTCTTCGGCTTGAATGCACACAACTTAAGTGTTCTGATAAAACTGTGTTTTCTTTGAAAAAGCAGCGGTTTGGCTTTTCTGTTATGGACGTTTCCAATGAGCAAATAAAAAGCGGTTAACTTGACAAACCTCAAGCTCAAGCTAATGCCAGTTCATCATTAACACTGTTTTATCATCACACTACTACTAAATTTCAACTTTCCTCTCAGTGCCAATACTCTTGAGTGAAAGCCATTTGTTGGACATGCACACACAAAGAGCACAAGTTGTGGTTTTATGTTCTTCAGCCCTCTACTGAGAAGTTACATAAACCCTAAATATATACTCTCGAAATTTGCTCACATAAGATTTGTCATTTCCCTGTAGCCTCCCTTGGAGACACAAATATAGAGATTTGGTGGCCTTCTTTGAATCTCATAAATTTTAATTTGTTGAAGGAGGCATCAAACCAACAACATTCTTAGTGTTGGAACAAATGACGTCACCGCAATACATCACTACGTCATCTGTAGTTTGACTTTCTCAAGGTTTTTTAATTCCAGTTTCATCATCAGTTTTTTTTTTTTTTACATTTCATTTCGAATTATATATCTCATATAAAATCCATGCAGTGCAGTGGATATAATCATATACAGTGCAGCAGGGTGAAAGAATGGTGACCAGATATCTCTCAGTTCTGATTTTTTTAGTTTGAATCTCTGCTCAGGCTCTCTGGGTGGAGTTTTCATCTTCTTCCTGTGCTTATTTGCATTTTTACTTCCATCCGCATCCAAAGACATGGACGGTGGGTTTATTAAAGACCCTAAATTTCCCAATTTATGTGAATGATTGTCCATATGTGCCCAGTATTTGCCGAGCAATCGGTTCAGGCTTTACCTCGCCTCTTGCCCGAAGATATCTAGGATAGGCTCCAGCACACCCACGACCCTAGTGAGGATAAGCGGTGCGGAAAGTGGATGGATGTGTGTATACCCGTGATGTAGGAGTTCACTGTAATGATCATATGTCTGCCCGTCTTCCTCTGAAGTGCATCCCTCTTTGAATGAGGACCTCACTTTCATCTAGCCACTCCACTTCCTGTCCTTGTTTTCACCACCTCACTAAGTGCCCACCGTGTGTGTGCGTGCATGCTCGTGAATGTGGGTGTCCATGTGTGTGCACATATTGTAATATTGTGGCTCTACGCTTGAAATGGAGACTTACGTAACAGTTTTGTCAGGTACAGTAATATTGAAGGGACGGAACAAGAACAGCTGGCAAGGTTCTAATGTATATGCGATATGCTCACGTGAACATGAATCTGTACAGTTATCTACGACCGAGATAAAACTTGTCCTCTGGAGGAGCTAAATTGCATTCTGACACTCAACCCACGTCAATCTGACTAGTAGCTGTCAATTTAAGAGAATGGTTTGGTGCAATTTCACATATTTCTCTGCCTGCAAAATTACTGTACAGGCAATTGTTGAAGCAACATTTTATCATACTGCTGACATGATTAAAAAGATTTTAACTATTGTTTACTGCAAATCTTTGACAAATTCTGTCTACACATTTATACAATTAGCCATATAGGGCCGAACAGCCAAGACAGAAACACATCATGTCCCAATGCAGAAGTGAGTTCCTTTTTATGGATCTATATTTATCAAACATTATTTTCACTTTTCAGGTTACTCTAATTCTTTTCCCTGATCATGAAGCACTAATATCCATTTATGTACTGTATCACCACTGATACAATATATAAATGTTTTATCATAAACATGCATTTAATTAATCCCTATCAATAGCAAGTTTCTTTCGGCTTGTCCCTTTCGGGGTCGCCACAGCGTGTCATCTCAGATGAACGCATATATATGTTTGGCACAATTTTTACGCCGGATGCCCTTCCTGACGCAACCCTTCTCAGGGAATGGAGGCCCCAGTAGGATACGAACCCACAACCCCTGGTTTACCAAACCAGTGCTCTAAACCACTGAGCTACAGGGCCTCTAATTAATCCCTATCAATAAGAAGTGCTTATTATGAATTGGTTGGACGTGTCAGTCTCTGCGTGCATTTAGACCCGTTTTGTGCACAGACACCACTTTGCTACATCTGCAAGTGCTGTGAAAGTGTTTTACAAATAAAGTTGAGGCCACCACAGGCACACGCGCACACATACGTCACTGAGACAGACGGTTGCCATTTAATCGACATTTGATTATGGAGAATTGACAAAAGGACCCTTTTATGTAAGTTGTTGTGCAACGCAGCCAGCCTCAGAGCGTTTGCACACATTCTTATCATTTTGTGGATACTGCAGGTCCGGAACATAATATACCAGTTGTCATGAACGTTGAAACTTAATGTGACTAAGTACACTGTGTGTTGGCAGCGGAGCATCATTTTGTGCCGTCATCCCGAGCAGATTCCTGGCAAGGCTTGTTCTGTGTGTGTGTGTGTGTGTGTGTGTGCTTCCTGTTTTTCGTTTCGTAATCTGTCCATATTTATTATCCAGCACTTACATAAGCCCGGGATATGGTTCAGTGTGTCTCTGGCAGAGCAACTGAGAAGGAAGAGGGTAGCAGACGATGAAAGGTGAAAAGTGAAGCAAAAGTTCCAGGGGGTTGATGTTGAGAGCAGAAACATGTATTCAGATATGCAGAAAAAATATAAATAGCTTTTATTTTTCTGATACCTTCAGTTTCTGGATGAGACACTCAACCAGACATAATGCTTCGAACGGATCTGCACAACTGACTCAAATGTTCTTGGGAGTCATTTGAATGATTCATGTCTTTTTTTTTTCAAGCTTTAATTAATGGGTATGTCATGATTGTTTAATCGTTGTAAAACCCAAAGGTACCAACTTAAGACAAAAACAGCATTAGGTTTGCTCAACTAGCCTCGACGGCAGTTTTTTTCCCAACCTTCATTGAAACAATGCACCCATATTCAGTACATTTATCATAAAAAAAATCTCATGGCACACCAGCAGGAAAAAATAGTGGGAAAAAGTATGAATATGATGATGATCAGATTAGTCACAAATTAATTTTGTGTGAAATCGGTCTAATTGAACACAAAGCTGTTCAACTCATAGGAAGCCATGACCTATTCTGTTTTATGAAGAGCAACAGGTGCATATTAAAGTTTATTGTGCTTTGTGTCATAAAACAAAAGAACATTAATAGTGGTTATAATGCTTGTCACAATAACTTGATCGCATAGACAGTGAACAAAGATGAAGTGGTTTTTAATTTTCAGACAGATTAAGTGAAATTTATAATAATCTCCCACAGCCTCCTGATGATCTCTAGTTTCCGCACCCAACGGCGGTAATTTAGATGTGAAGTGAGGAATGGCACAGGGCAGCATGGCTGAAGGGGGAGGGGAGCGATATGCAGCCGCCATTATTACCATAGTTAGGGGGGAGAGGGAGCTATGTCATTATTGAAGGGACAAAGTCAGGTGTACAAAACTTGTTTTTAAAAACAAAGGCATCGTGTTAGCAGACTCGCCAAATGTTACGCAACGTCTGTATTTTGTTACAGAAATCATTGAATGTTGTCTAGTTAGGGCCGTAACACTGATTGTTCCAGATATGGGGGGGGGTTTCAGCATCTGACTTTACCGGTTTACTTTTCAGCATTGACATTGAACACCCAACTTGGTAGTTAATAAGCTACACTTCTTATCCAAAGTGTCATGAAGGGAGGATGAGGAGTGGATCGGTGTCAACACCATGCTGATTGCCAAGCAGTTGCAAAACATCAAAATAAGTCATTTGGTGGAACCATACACTGGGCACACAGGTCTGGCTGGAACCTCGTTTTCACGGAGAGTGAACAACTTGGAAAAATAATAACAGCCCAATTAATACGTTTAAGGATGCATACATATAAAATGATTACACATAGGACATCGCTTCTGAACCGGAAATTAGTATCTCATTGCACACGTCACTTCAGAGCGTATGACTGTCGCATGGAAATTTCTTTGCAAAATGTTCAAGATATGGAAATTCAGACACATTTGGAAAATTTGCTCTGGAAGGTATTTTTTATAGGTTCGCAACTGTGTTCCGCATATGCTTTACAGCTGCCGAAAAATAAAAGTGACTTCCCTTGAAGTCTGTCAATCTCAGAGCTCTACTGGGTTTTTATTGTTAACCTCCAGCCCAGTTGGAGGTCCTGAGCACTCTTTTTCTCCAGGATATCCCTGTACTTGGCCATATTCATCTTCATATTGATTGCAACCAGCCGTACTGTACCTGCAGTTGAAAAGCATGCCCCCAGCATCATGCTAAAGCCACTATTCATCATTGCTGGGACTGTATTGGACAGGACAGCAGTCCCCGTTTTTCTCCACACATACTGTTTACAATTAAGGGCAAAAAGTTCTCTCTTGGTCTCACCAGACCAGAGAATCTTATTTCTCATCATCTTGGAATCCTTCAGGTGTTTGTTTGTTTTTGTTTTTTTCGCAAACTCCATGTGGGCTTTCATGGGGAGAGGCTTCCATCAGGCCACTCTACCATAAAGCCCCGACTGGTGGAGGACTCCGGCGATGTTTGACTTTCTCCCATCTCCCAACTGTATCTTTGGAGCTCAGCCACAGTGATCTTTGGGATCTTCTTTACTACTCTCACATAAGTTTTCCTCCCAAAATTGCTCATTTGGGCCATACGAACAGCTCGAAGAAGGGTTCGGGTCATCCCTGACGTCTTCCATGCAGGCCACTGTGCTCTTACAAACCTTAAGTGCAGCTGATTTTTTTTTTTTCTTTTTAACCTTGGCCAGATCTGTGCCTTGCAAAAAAAAAAAGACAAATGTGTGTTGGTTTGCATGTTAGATGAATGTTATCCTGTATTTTTTAACTTTGCAATACGATTATAGAAAATCACTATTGATTAAATGAAAATAAATAAAAATTGCATTGCATAATTTGTTGTAAACACCGATCATTGGAACACAAATAGTGAGAACTGGTTTTAGAACTCCTGTTGTGGCTCAGTTCTGTGTATGGCCTCGCCACAACATCTGGGAATGCTCTTGATGAGAGTAAAATAGGTGGGACTTTGCATGTTTAACTGTGATCGCTCTTTGCTTCCTCAGATCAGTCACACAGCGCCTCCTTCAGCTCAGAGAATGAGGCTCAGGGAGGCGACCCCGCAGCATGGGAGTGCACCCCTCCACACTCTACCTCACCTTCAGGGGGGACGGCAGCCAACGCTACCCCTTCACAGCCCGCTTCAGGACCCCACTCTGGAGTCTCCAGCCAAAGCACCACACCTCCCTCCACCCTGACAGGAAGAGGGAGTAGGACCTCAAAACCATCGCACATGAGACGTAACATTAGGTAAGCAAATTATTTTCCAGAGAGGCATGCATCATCGTACTGGGACTTCATATTTTGCCTTGAGCACATTCAGTTTCTATCAATCATCAAATAGAGTCTCAGTGAGTGGCAAATGCACCTCGGTGAAGATCTGTGCTTACGAGGTGCTCTTGTTCCTCTTGTGTTCATAGGAAGTTACTGAGGGACCATCAGCTGGAAGCAGTCACTAAAACTGCTCAGCAGGAGGAGCTACAGAGAAGGCAACGTCTGGATCACCAGAGAAAGCAAGATTTGTCTATACCACTGCTGCCTGAATATGAAACTGGTGTGTTCTCCAACATCCATAGCCATCTGTTTTCAGTGCGACTTGTTACATTCATAGTCTCACACAGACTGATCACCCATCGATCACTGGACTGACACAAAGATGCAGAACCACCCCATTAATTATCCATACCATCTTTGAAGTGTGACCACGTTTGGGTAAGAATGTGAACACAAAGCAGTGATCTGTTTTGCTTTTTGTGATCCCTTTGTGCAGATGATGTAACAAAGCATGTGTCAACATCATCATCTTCATCATCAGTGTCACAGCAGGAGTTGAGACAGGAAGTCATCCGCCTGGAGTCCAGTAGCACCGATACTTGCCAGGACGTCAATACCAACTTACGTTCCTCCACGACTGAGCGCATACACACAGAAGGTCAGAGAGAGAGCAAGAGCGAGCGAGCGAGAGAGAGACAATCGTTTGGAATTTCTAAATAAATAATTTAGATATTTACATGGATAGTTTTAAGTAATCAATCACCTTATCTGTAAATAGTACTAATTGTACAAATTGCATTTTTGTTATCATATTAAAATTTTTCACTGGCACGGGCGGTTAGCACGTCTGCCTCATAGTTCTGAGGTCCGGGGCTCAAATTCCAGCCCTGCTTTTGTGGAATTTGCATGTTCTCCGCATGCCGTCGTGAGTTTTCTCTGGGTACTCTGATTGCCACCTTCATCCCAAAAACATGCAGGATAGGTTAATTGAAGACTCTTAATTGCCTGTAGGTGTAAATGTGAGTGTAAATGCATGTTTATATATATATATGTATATATATGTGTGTGTGTGTGTGTGTGTGTGTGTGTGTTGTGTGTGTGTGTGTGTGTGTGTGTGTGTGTGTGTGTGTGTGTGTGTGTGTGTGTGTGTACTGCGATTGGCTGGCGACCAGTTGAGGGTGTACCCCGCCTCTCACCCGATCATACCTGGGATAGGCTTCAGCAGAATGGAAGCTGAATGAGTGAATAAATCACTATCCATCCATCCATTTTCTTTGCCGCTTATCCTCACTAGGGTCGCGGGGAGTGCTGGAGCCTATCCCAGCTATCAACGGGCCAGAGGCGGGGTACACCCTGAACTGGTGGCCAGCCAATCGCTGGGCACATTGAGACAAACAGCCACACTCACAGAGTTTAGATTGTCCATTTAATGTTGAATGTTTTTGAGATGTGGGAGGAAACCGGAGTCCCTGGAAAAAACCCACACAGGCACGGGGACAACACGCAAACTCCACACAGGCGGGGCCGGGATCGACCCAGGTCCTGAGAACTGTGAGGGCAACGCTTTATCAGCAGCTCCACCGTGCCGCCGAATAATCACTAGTAAAGTAAAATACAAAATATTCCAAATGAAACTATAGTTCAAAGAAAATAGCAGACTGATGGAGCTAATTAATATTTTCACAATACCAGTATGTCAAAACAGGTATCAATTCATAGAGGAGTGATGTACAAAGAAAATGAGCCTGAGTTTGTAAGAATCAGATTGGGATTAAGGATTTTGTGCCAAAAATGAACCCAAATTTATACACCTAAATAAATGTAAACCATCACAAAATTTTTGGCCAAAACCCTGACTCTTTAATAGAAAAATGCCCAGATGTTTCATATTAGTCAATGAAAATGTGTTTCAGCGTTTCCAATGGCGGCGTCCCCTCGAGCGGGATAAACTGAGCAAGCACATTGTCAGAATTTATTTCAAACTGGTTTCTGGATCATAGAAAACCAGAATATTAATAGTTAATCACCACCATGAAGTTTTCTGTCGTCATGAAATACCATGAACATGTGCCTTTCAACGCCAGAATCAAGGAACATTGTCATCTGTCAGAACCAAAATTCTCAACCGAATGGAAAATTTCAAAACTGAGATTGTAAAGGAATTTCTGAACAACTTCATCTAAAAAGAACAAGTATTTCTTTGTGTGAAACCATGAGAAAACACGATTATGGTGGACTGCCGCTAAATTCACGTGCCCGTAATCCAGGACAGCGAGGTGGATCTAGAATAGTGGCCGTGGAATTAGTTACATACCTTTTAAGAAGTCACACAGCAAGTACAAATTCTTTTAACTTCCTAGTTAGCAACTGAATTAAGCTATTGACTCACCCACAACAAGTACTATTTATTAGGAATAAATAGAGAATATACTTAATAACTAGACATTTTATGAAACAATTTCAAGACTTGACAGAAATTAAAGTTGCTCACTGAAGTTTTCAGAATCGTTTCATAGCTCATCAACAAATAAAGAAATGAATCCAGGCTGAATTAAGTAGCTTGTCCTACACGTTGTTGCGCTCGGGCCCCACTTGCCCTTTGTCCTTTGACTGTGTGAAATGAACTTGTAGGTCAGGATGAGCAGCAGGGAGCTTCCCAACTGTGAAGTGAAACCCTCTGACTGTTGAAATATAAACTGCGCATGCTGTTAGTTGCTTAAATTGTTTAAATGCCTGAAGCCTTGTCAGCTTTGCACTGCAGAACAAACACGGACGTGATGTGAGATAAGTAAAAACCAAACAAATAACACTGAAAATCTAAAGCTAACAAAGATGCTGGCACGACCTTGGAAGTGATTGTTCGAACATTTGATACAGCTCACATTTTGATAATCATTGTATTTTTCTTTGGTGGATCAGAATATTTCAAGTGTCCGCAGGGTACATTATCTACATGTCCCTCATTCACCGAAGTCACACTGTCGCAGACACGCGCATACACAAAAAGCAAGATATCCGTGTTAACGCACACACCATTGAGTTTGAGACTGACACGCAGACAATATGTGGGAACAAAAGGGGGGTGGGGCAGTAGGTAAAGGGGGAAGAGTGATAGATGGAGCAGATCAGCGCAATAAAACTGGCTAATCCTGGTTGGGTGCCACAAGACAGACAACACATGCAGTTAGCCGCGCACACACACACACACACACACACACACACACACACATGCACTGGTGCACTGCTGTGGCACAGTGACATTTCTAGTTAAGGTTGCATAACCAGTCTCCCCCCGCCACTTTAATCCCACTTGTATAACCAGACATTCATTGCGGTTGTATAAGCTTTCTCACTCCACCCCACCCCACACACCATGTCTCTCTCTCTCTCTCTCTCTCTCTCTCTCTCTCTCTCTCTCTCTTCTCTCTCTCTCTCTCTCTCTCTCTCTCTCTCTCTCTCTCATTTCTGGACACACAATAACATATTACAGCACACATATACACGTCTCTTCTTCCCGTCGTGCACTCACAGGCTGGCGGCTTGTGCAATCGTCATTTTTTTTTTCCTTAATTAAATAGGGATGTTGGGCTTCCGGGTACACACTCAAGCACAACAACAGGTATCACAAAGATTGTCAGCAAAATACACACACATGGTGTCGACTGGAGCTCATCAGAAACCTGGCAGCAAACTTGCTACTGAGGCACGTTGATTTCAATACAGATTATTGCATTTGTTTTTTAACTAGGGGTGTCAAATTGGTTTTGATCATGGGCCAGATCATATTTGTGCTTGCTCTCAGGGACCACATTGGTGAAACCACAAACAGAGCATGTTCAATCACTAGAAGTCTAACTGCACAGCAAAATTGGTTCGGTACCTGCCCTGGTGTTACGTTTGTAGTTTGTAAATGGTTTGTCTTTTGTTTAAACCAAGACAGATTTAATGACAAATATTTTCCAAGAAATTGCTATAAGCCTTATTGGTCTTCTTGTAGAAAATAATGGCTACAAACAAGTGCAGCAATGTCTAGAGCGTGCAGCATTTACACGTATCCCTTACCTAATAATGATCATAAAATATAGTTGCGCTTGGATTTGGATATAATTTTTATGATGGATAACTGGTTTTGAATGGAAGTCAAGGAAAAATCATTGCAATTGAGTTTGAGTTTCAAAACGTTGTTTGAAACAATTGGAAATTATGATTACATTTTGCCACTGCAAAGGTGGCTCACAATGTTTGTGGAGTATTTTGACTGGTGGACTTGCCAAAACCTTTGCATGGGGAGAGTCCGTATAGCAACTGTTATTACATCTGTAAAAAAAAAAAAAAAAAAGAACCAAAACAACAACAAAAAGGTTTTTTTAAGGTATGCCAAAGTTCAAAGTAATTGTCTTGAGAACAGAGCCTTCCAGCAGGTTCTGCACCAGAATGAAGATTTTCTTTTTCAGTATTTTTTTGTTGGTTTTGGTTTTCTTGTCTCCTTGCGTTGGCGTGCCCCCTTCAGTGATGTCATCAAATTACGTTACCTCCTGTGATTCTGATCTGCAAACAAACATACATACTTCACAACTCTCGGTCATTCACCATTTGTTACAACCACTGAACAAAAATCCTGTGATAGTCTCTAGCTCACGTACATGTACTATTCATACGTATGACTAACTGCAGTGCAAGATCATATTTACCAAGCAAAATCAAATAAATTAAAAAATCTGTCCTTCACAATATAATATAGTACTCAACCTTTAATGCAATTTTGATAAAATTTCCAGCGAAAATACGTTTTCCTTTCTCCATAACCCCTCCTGCCTTCATCATCTCTGTAGGTGCAATTAATCTAAGCCAGGGAGAGTACAACGCTATCAGCCGAGACTCCGCCCACCATGATATAGAGCTTCAGCAAAGTGGCATGCACGTCAACGACGACTTCAATCGCCCGGATAAACAAGGACGGGTGCTTGTTAACTTGAACCATCCGGCAACAGAAAAGGACATTTTCCTGTCACCTCAGCTGGCACGAGCTGTAAAACCTCACCAGGTACCAACTGATGCCCCCTTTTGATTTTTGAATTCTTAACGAAAGTCCAATTCAGGTTTGTGCTATGCATCTCAGATTGGTGGAATTCGTTTCCTGTACGACAACCTGGTGGAGTCGGTGGAGCGTTTTGGCAGCAGCAGTGGCTTTGGCTGCATCCTGGCCCACTGCATGGGCCTAGGCAAAACACTGCAGGTCATCTCCTTCATTGACGTCCTCTTCAGATACACAAAGGCCCACACCGTGCTCACCATCGTCCCTGTAAGCACCTTCTTGAGTCAGTGTCAAAGTAGATTGTGAGGCTAGGATTCAAATTTAGTCTTCATGCCTCCTTTGTGGAGTTTGACCAGGCTTGTGAGGGTGTTCTATGGCTTATTGCCATATTCCAAAAACAGGCATGCAGGTTTCTCCAAAGACTTCATTTTTCCATTGGAGTGACTGTTTATTGCTGAAAGGCAACCAGTTCAGGCTGAGCTCCATTCCCCCCCAAAGTCAGCTAGGATAGGCTCCACTACCGCTAACCCTAATCAGGTCAAGTGGGGTAAAGCCAAAAATCAAACAAAACCTCAAAGGAAGTGGTATAAAAGGCCCTAGAAATATTTAAACCATAAATACTCAATATGATTTTAAAGGCCTTTCTGATTTCTAATCAATGGAAAACCCTGATAAATATTTAAAGAAACAAAAGCTGCACTGCATTTAGTATATACAACTTGTCATGGTTTCTCCCACAGGTCAACACGTTGCAGAACTGGCTGGCAGAGTTTAATTTATGGGTCCCGCACTCTGAGGCCTTGCGTCCAGATAGCGACCATGGCGTTGTGAGGCCTCGCACCTTCAAGGTTCACATCCTCAATGACGAACACAAGTGAGTAGTGAACGCATGGATCTGAGTGCAAATTATGAAAGAAAAATGTGCATTCTGTTACCGTTCTGCTGTTGTGAGTGCAGTATACAAGCACACATGCATACACCAGTGCCGGTGCACTCACAAGAGAGGAAAATTCTAGTTTTTTTTTAACTGCTGAACCTTTGGCTTGCCATCTGGTGCTACAACTCCGTACAGCTGTTTTTTTTCTGTGTGTACACGCACATACTGTATGTGTGTGAAGAGGGAGGTGTTTGAAAGATGACTTTGCATTTTCATTCCTATGAAATAACCCATTTGAAGACATTAATTCGAAAAATAATGACAAAATCAAGTCCAGCTTTTGTGTTATGTAACCTTTTTCACTGTGGTTACCCAGAAACACAGCATCCAGGGCCAAGGTGGTAGAGAACTGGGCCCAAGATGGAGGTGTGCTGCTGATGGGCTATGAGATGTACCGCCTCTTGTCGCTCAAGAAGAACTTTGTGTCCGGACGAAAGAAGAAAAGCAAGAAAACTGCAGGCCCTGCCGTCATCGACAGAGATGAGGAGGACCGGCAGCAGAAGTTGCTCAAAGGTGAAGGCCACGAGAGAGCAGACGAAGAGTTGGAATAAAATTCAATATGATGTTAAAGAGGAAACTTTTCTTCTTCAGCTATCGAGAAAGCCTTGGCCAAGCCTGGTCCTGACGTAGTGATTTGTGATGAGGGCCATCGCATTAAAAACTGCCATGCCAGCACCTCTCAGGCCCTGAAGAATATCCGAACCAAGCGCCGCCTGGTTCTGACAGGATATCCACTCCAGAATAACCTGATCGAGTACTGGTGCATGGTTGACTTTGTTCGACCCGACTTCCTTGGTAACGTAATAGTTTTATTGTTATTGTATTGCTTTTAAATACATATACGTTACCGTTGCTGTTACCAATGCATCCTCAAAACTCAAAATAAAGGAACTAGAATGAATCTGTTCCTTGGACTGATGGATGGAAAGGTTTTATTTCTAATTGCACAAAAGTGCAATGTAATTTGAGCGCTCCTCCTCATGGTTAAAAATGTGGAAAACATTCACAATATCAAAATAACAAATCTAGAGAAACATTTAAAAGACAGAGAGAAGGACTTGCTGTAGTCAGCAACCTGAATAATTATTTGTTCCAAATGATTAGGGTCCATAGTGATTTGAATGGGTTTACCCGCTAACTATTCTAGATTTTTTTTTTTTTTTTGACCATGTATATGTATATGTTTCAGGCACACGGCAAGAATTCAGTAACATGTTCGAACGTCCCATTCTGAATGGGCAGTGTGTGGACAGCACACCGCAGGACATCCAGTTGATGAGGTACAGGAGCCACGTCCTGCACAGCCTACTGGAGGGCTTCGTACAGCGGTGAGACAGCAGCCTCATACAAATACTCACACAAGCAGCGCAAGACTTGTCAAACTCACAAAATAATAAAGAGCATTCAGAAAGAGTGGACCTCACAATATTTACAGGCAACATTGAGGAAAAACAACTTTTTTAATGTTTTTATGTATGTATTACTATTTTATATTGTAATATCTTTAGTAGCTTCCCAAAACACTTTGCGGCAAGTTGTGGTCAATTTTGTTGTTGTTTTGGCTGTGCATATTAGCATACATTAGCTCTGTTTTATCACAAGTATCCATAAAACTCGCATCTCTTGGGGTACATCCTGATCTTGCTGGGACTTCATAGACATCCTCAACAATATCAGAATTTCCACATTCAGATTTTAGTTTTTTATTTCATTCATGTTCATTCTCTGATTGAAAGAAATGTGAAGTTAGTCACAATGTATTCAGTACTTGTCAATTTTTTGCACTTTGTACTTTATACTCAAGTCATTTTTGGGGATATCTACTTTTTACTTGAGTCGCATTACTGTCAAGTAACAGCACTCTTAATTGAGTGTAAAATTTAACTACTTTACTCACCTCTGGTCAGGTCAACAGTAACTTATATTACTCTTGAAATGAAAATAAGAAGTAATTTCAAATTTTTTTTAAACGTAAGTTTCTTTCCTTATTTAATAAAATGAACATTCTGACTCTGCCCTAGACGAGGCCACGATGTGCTAAAGGACCAGCTGCCATCCAAAGAGGAGCATGTGATCCTGGTACGCATGTCTCCACTGCAAAGGGCGCTCTACACAGAGTTCATGAACCGCTTCAGAGAGGCGGGAAACACCGGCTGGCTCAGCCTCAATCCACTCAAAGCTTTCTGCGTATGCTGCAAGGTGAGAGTGAGGACTTTTTAAATGCCATAGTTTGAACTGCCTCATCACCAAAGTCCACTTGAGCAGCAGTTCTAACCTAAACTCTCCATGCATCTGTGGGCCATTGTGTCCAGCATTTTTACAACATCCAGATGTTCCCAGAACATAGAGTATGTAAATCAAATTGATGATGCAGCAGAGGTAACTGCACTCTACCTACAATAACAATTAATAGGTGGCAGTAGAAAGAACGCCCAAGTTATCCAAAGCAATTTCAGTACATTAAAGCAACAATGCAGATAAGTATTTCAAATGTAATCAGATTAGACTATAAATCTGTGCTCTATTACAATTGAAATAATCCATGCACATTTAAGTATTTACACCATGTTGCTGTTCTTCACCCTTCTCTTTAAGATTTGGAATCATCCAGATGTGCTCTATGAAGCCTTACAAAAGGAAAACCTGGCAAGTGACCAGGACTTAGACCTTGATGATGTCACCTCAGCTGCACCGACACAATGCCCCACTGCAACCAATCAGAAGCCAAAGTCCCAGGAAAACCCAAACCCCATCGGAGGACTGAGTCTCAACCAGTTGCAGGAGAGGGCCAATCAGGTCATCACATATGAATGGGTATGGAACAAAAGTTTCGACATGGGCATCATTTTTTAGGTTTCTTTTCCTTGACCCAGATCTTTAATAGCTATTACCTTTTTTAGACTGGAGTAAGTATATGACTCTTAAATAATCAACCCCTGTGTAATGTTAAATAAGCAGATTTTGAAAAATAGGTCATTTTTACATAATCGCCTATGTACGTGCATGGTACCAAAAATAAACTCTCGGTGGACCTAAAATTAAATGACCCATTTATCTACACTGCTACAGAAAGAAAGTTGGAGATGTAAGCAGTATATGTATGTTGCTTATCCATTAATTAATTTGTTTGTTTTTAATTCTTATTTTTAAATGTGCTAAATCAGCACTTGTCAGGTCATTGAATCGGTCACAACTGGACTGTTCTGGTTCTTTTCACCCTCTGATTAAGACCTGGATGAATGGAAAATATTCATTAATCTCACAGTGAATTCATTCTCGTGTGAGATGCTTATGTCGTTCACTCGCCACTGCCGTTGTGTGACTACAGGGGATAATTTCCCCCCAACATTTTGCCCAATAATTACTGGCAATCATTTCAAGAAAGACACAGTTGCTCGGCTAACAACATATAATGAGATTTTATTACTCTGCTACGCGTCCTAGGCCAAAGACATAATGTGCGATTACAAGCCCGGCATCCTGGAAAATTCTGCAAAAATGGTGCTGCTGTTCCACCTGATTGAAGAGAGCGTTGCAAAGGGAGATAAACTCCTTGTTTTCAGGTAAAAAGGCTTCAGTGGGAAAGAAAAGTTAATTTAGTTGCAGTTTTTACTTGGATTCCCAGATGTTCCCCCTTTTATGACCCAATCTCTTATTTGTGCATCTTGCAGTCAGAGTTTGTCAACTCTTACTGTGATTGAGGATTTCCTGGCCAAGAGACCAGTACCTCGTTCTCCCAGCGGCTCTCCTAGAGACGCAGGCAGCCAGAACTGGGTCAGAAATGTCAACTACTACAGTGAGTGTTGATGTTTTAACACTTCTTGGTCAGTATCTGAGAAAGTACATTTTTGGTTTTATGAAAAATTATACCCATTGTGCTGAAATGATGCACATTTTAACTTTTGCATTACCATGTTGTAATCAGGATTATGTTAGTTATAGGTACTTTTTATTAATATCAATTATTTTAGTTTTAGAGCAGATTTGTTTGTTTTTATTTTTTAAAAATGCTTCAATTATTTTTTATTACTTCAAGTATTAAGGTTTTGTGAGTAAACTTTAAAAAAAAAGCCTTCTCATTTTTTAATTTCATCTCATTTTTTTACTATTTCAGTTTGGTTCATTAGTTTTCTATAATAAGTTTGGTTGTAACATCCCTTGTTTACATGTAATTTACAGCAAAGGAAAAACAAAACCAGCGTTGTAGTTTCAAGGTTTCCACATTTTAAGCCTAAAAAACATGATCAGCCTTTAATAAAGTCCAGTATCGTTAACTGCTCTGTCTTTGTGATGTTTTAAAGGACTGGATGGAAGCACAACCACCTCAGAGCGAGAGAGATTAATTAACCAGTTCAACAATCCCAGCAACACTTCAGCGTGGGTCTTCCTGCTGTCAACCAGGTAACACACGGACACACTTGCTATTATGAAATGTTCAAGTCTGAATAACGGGACTTCGCACCACGGGATGCAGGGCAGGTTGTCTGGGAGTGAACCTGATCGGAGCGAACCGTGTGGTGGTTTTTGATGCCTCATGGAACCCGTGCCATGACGCCCAGGCCGTGTGCCGTGTCTACCGCTACGGTCAGAGGAAGGCGTGTCACATCTACAGGTTGGTGTGTGATTTCACGCTTGAGAAGAAGATCTACGACCGCCAGATCTCCAAACAGGGCATGTCCGGTGAGAGCGCTACTGTGTAAACAGTTGAATAAAACTTCATCCAGTCTTATCTAATGTGCAAGTGTTGTTTTTTCCCCTACTTAACTATTTTACCTTTCCTTCCCCATCAATCAGACCGAGTGGTGGACGATTTGAATCCTGTCCTGGCCTTCACCAGGAGGGAGGTGGAATCTCTTCTCCATTTTGCTGAAGAAGAGCCAGAGCTCTGCCAAATTCAGTTGCAGCATCAAGAGAGCATGGATTGCGTCCTAGATAAGGCGTTGTGCCTCTTCCCACACCTCATTACCAAGGTAGATGATCTTAGAGAAACATCGTGTTTATATATGCCTTGCCATTGCCTGGCAATCGGTTCAGGGTGTACCCTGCGTCTCGCCCGAAAATAGCTGAGATAGGCTTGAGCAACCCTGGTGAGGATAATCAATCCAGAAAATGGATGAATGGATTAAGCCCTGTCTGCCCCCTAGTGGTGTATAAAGGCAGAGTTTAGTATAGGTATGAGGTACCAACAGATGTACATGAACACCTGGACGTTACACTTATTACAAGTGAAAATTGAAAGAAATATGGAGTTGCTCAGATCTTCCAGGAACATCCATCCATCCATTTTCTTTGCCGCTCATCCTCACAAGGGTTGCAGGGAGTGCTGGAGCCTATCCCAGTTGTCAACGGGCAGGAGGCGGGGTATACCCTGAACTGGTTGCCAGCCAATTGCATGGCACATAGAGACAAACAGTCGCAATCACAATCACACCTACGAGCAATTTAGAGTGTCCAATTAATGTTGCTTGTTTTTGGGATGCGGGAGGAAACTGGAGTGCCCGGAGAAAACCTATGCAGGCACGGGGAGAACATGCAAACTCCACACAGGCGGGGCTGGGATCGAACCCGGGTCCTCAGAACTGTGAGGTCAATGCTTTACTAGCTGAGCTGCCAAGCCGCCTCTTCCAGGAACAATGAATTTATTATTATTAACATTTACATATGGTCAAGTCTGTCTCCCTCATTGTAAAGTGACCCTGGGTTCAAACCTTTTATGGAGTTTGCATGTTCTCCCTGTGCTTGCATCGTTTTTTTCCAGGTACCCATGTTTCCTTCAACATCCTCAAAACTTGCATGTTCGGCTAATTGAAGATTCTAAACTGTCCAGAGGTATGAATGTGAGTGATTATTTGACTACAACTTGTATATGTGCCCTGCGGTTGGCAACCAGCTCACGGTTTAGTCACCTGTCAAAGGCTTCAGTTCACCCACTTTAAAAATGAGGATAAGCGATAGAAAGAAAAAAAAATAGATACCCTGATGGGTGCATTCCAAAGGCACAATTCAAGAATTTTTGTTTTCATTACAGCAAATGCATTAATAAGACTCATAAGAATGGTGATTCAATAATAAGAGTAACCTTCATTATGGATTTCGCTGTCTTTTTTTTTTTTTATCATTGCAGCAACCATTCCCCCATGAGTCTCTGCTCATGGACCGCAGAGAGATGAAGCTGAGCACTGCTGAGAAGAAGGCAGCAAAAAAAGGTTACGAGGAGGAGAAGAGGGCATCTGTGCCATACACTCGTCCTTCCTACGCTCACTACTATCCGGCCAGTGACCAGAGCCTCACCAACATTCCTGCATTCAGCCAGAGAAACTGGTTTGTAATAAAGAATATTCACAACGGATTAAAAAGCTCTCTAAGCTCCAAAGTGTCCCTCTGAGTGAAAATCTGTTACTGTACCTTCAAAAAAAAATGGTGTAATGTCTTGTGATAATTTTTTGAGAAAAAAATATGTAAAACATCCATTTATCCTTCAAATAAATTCATCCTTAAAATTGTGTGATTAAGTAATCAAAATCCCTTCCAGGCGACCACCTCATGCTGAAGACAAGCCAGTAGCCAATGTCCGACCAGTCCACTCTGCTCCAGTTGCCACCATACCTCGACAGCCGTCTGCAGGTTCTGCTCCAACGTCCAAAGACTCATCAGTGTCCAGCCATGGAGGTTTTCCTGTCACCTGCTTGCAAAAAGCTGGAGTGTTTGTGCAGAAGATCATTACTACAACAGGTACGCAGTATGTACTGTACTGTCGCCAGTTGTTCTGGATCTTCTGTTTCTACTCCCATTGTGGTCCAATTTCAAAACCATAGACAAGAGTTTTGTAATTATTACCTCCTTTTTTTGGTTAGTTGGTTTGCTATCTTGTATGAAATCTACTATTAAAACTTCCTGGATGGGTTGCACATGAACACAGCACTATTTTTGTTAAACCCTGATGGAGATCTGCTCTTTACTGAGTGACAGGATTTTTTTTTTCACGAAATTGCAACTATTGTATATTGTTTCTCTTTTAGATATGGTGATTCCTGGGACCAACAACGCAACAGATGTCAAGGCCAGAATCACAGCTGGAGAGAGCATCCATGTCATTAGGGGCACCAAAGGTAATGCTCATCATTTCAGTTTTGTTATTTGAGTCTTTGATTTGGTTAATTCCCTGTGAAGAATCTCATTAGCTTCTGGCTAACCTATTGCCTTTCTCAATTTTAGGGACATACATCAGGACATCAGATGGACGAATATTTGCTATCAGAGCAGCCAGCAAGCCCAAGATGTCAGATGAGACTATTACAAGATCACACAAAGGTAGGAAGACTCATTTGACGTTTTATTACTCAATGCTGTAACTCTAAAATATAGTACTGTACAGTTGCAGTACTGTATTATAGAAATATTGTAATCATAATTCTGTCAAGGAGCTTATGTTTGTTGGTGTACGCTTTCGGGCTACAGGTTTGTTTTAATGTCAAGATAGTTTCGCTGAGAATCCACTAATTTAATGACATAATAATGAAGTATTCCTAACCTTTAAACTAATAACAAAATAAATATTTGTGTCTCCAGGGTCAAAGATTGATAGATTGGACCAAAAAAATCTCAAATCGATTAGTGTGTGATTTTCTGAACTTGGAATTTTTTTCCTTGGGATCATTCTGAATGTTCTTTCTTTTTAGCTATTAAGATCTTAGTTTTAGACATCTCTAATTCATTCAGCAGACAATACCTTTATTTTATTTTTTGCTTGTTTGTTTTTTATTAATAATTGAGAATATTCCTCTCCAGCCCCTCAAGTCTCTGCAGAGGAGCAGCCAACTACTGGTTCTAATGATTACCCGTCACCTGACCAACAGCAGCCAGTAACTTCTGAGAGTTTGCCCCGCCCCCTCTCTCCTGACAGCCCAGAGATACTGAGCGAGTTGCAGCGCTACACTGCAGGTACGGGAAGCCAGCCGGAGAAGGTGGATGGGAGCAACGTGTACAAACTGCCTTCAGCTAAACTGGCCCAAAGCAACGACGATAACGGAAATGTGAGCCACCAAGATGCCAACAGGGCTAATGTCGTCCAGCCCAACATGGATGTCACAGCTGCACAAGACTTGAGAATCAACACCAAGCGTAAAGCATCCACCCCACTACCAGATGAGCGGTCTAGCAAGCAGCCAACTGTTGGCAAACACTCCACAGCCTCTTTAGCCTCCCAGGGTTTTCCCTACACGGGTGCCTACGGCTTCCCTCTGGGCTTCAACCCCGCCATGCTGGGTGGCTCATTGGGAAACCCAGTCTACATGGGGGCAGGCTCGCCTTTCTTCCACCCATCTCATAGTGCACTTGGTGATCCTAGTTTCATGCCAGAGCTGTTTGCTTTGGGCACAGTCCCCACCTCATCTTCCACCTCCGCACTGTCCACTTCTACCACCACAGATGTCTCAAGCTCCTCATCCCTGGCGTCCTCTGCGTCAAAAGCTTCCACTTTGGCTCTGGGCACCTTACCGCCATTCATGCTGAGCCCCAGCCTAGCTGGCATGGGCGGGATCCTGCCACCAAATTTTGCCCTATCCTATAGTCAATCTCTGGCCAGCTTCTACCGGGGGTCAATGCTCCCCGGTGGGCTTCCCGGTCCAGCAGCAACTCCTGGTCCAGCTGGAGCAAGCTTTCTCTCCCAATACAATATAACTGCTGGCTCAAGTTCCTCATCGTCATCGTCCCCTTCATCATTTTCCCCGTCGGTACACTCTGAGGACCAAAGGGCCAGAGCTATTGTCAATGGCAGGAATGTCAGTAGCCCCAGCAGCTCAGATGACAATGAGGAAGGCATTGAGGTGAACAGCCAATGAAAACAATGATGATCATCCTGTTTGGTGCAGGTTTTTAAAAGATCCTGTGTGGGGCAAGAGACGTGGCGTTAGATGAATGACAACGTGTGCTCTCATTATGTCAAGTGCGCACAGTGTTATCGCTTGATGCTGAATTTCTGAACTTTGTTAAAAATATCGTTTGGACAGAAGTGGATTGAAATCATGAAACCTTGGCCATCTGCCTTTGAAATTTAATCATCACTGGACAAAAAAAAGCCTGCCGTGACTGGAAAGGCTTCTTGTTGTGCTACCGATAAGTGAAAACAAAACAACAGCAGATTTACCAGGGGAAAATGGTTGTATTTTAGTTTAGCTGTAGCAACGGTTATGTTTGTATTCTGTCTGTAGGGATGGAGATAATGGTATAGTTGAGAAATGGACGAATTGTGTTTAAATTGTTGTTGCTAAGTAATTCCTTGAAGCTGTGAAGGCTAAAAGGAGTGAACTTCTTGACTGCAGCCAGCAGATGGACTGTTGGTTTAGTCTCAACTAGTTTGCTCTTTAAACAAGGGGAGCTTGACATCAGCTAATGCCCACGTCCGCACAGACCTCCGCTATGGTTCAAGTCTTCTGTTGCAGTATTCTGCTCAATAAGACGCTGGATGGAATTCAGGACAATTACAGAGATACTCCCATCCAGTTACAAATCTGCCCATTCCCAATTGTTTTGTCACATCTCGTCTTGCTACTGAATATTCAACAGTTTTTTTTAAGAAGTGCGGAAGTATAAGCATTTTCAGCTTCTCTGCCAGGTGAGCGGTATTTTATGATTTTGTTCTTGGAAGGAAATACAAAGAAGACAGGATGATGAGGTAAAACTTCTAAAACCTTAATACAGCAAGAATGTATACCTAATCAAATGCCTTTGAACTAGGCCTTTATAAAAGACTCCTACTGAGACGTGACATCGGAATATCAGTTTTTCTGTAATTTTTTGTATTATTTTACCTTTGCCGAAAAACAGACAGGGGGAAAATGAGGAAAAAAAAACTGTGCTCTCCTCGTAGCGGAGAAACAACCACCAACGCAAAATGCCTTTTGCCGTTTATCTTTCTGAATGTGAACTAATGAGCAAGGAGATGCAAAGAGCGGAGTTGAAATCTCACCCACAGTCTTACTGTAGCCTAGTGACAAATAATGCAAAGCACTCACTCAAGCCTATATACTGTTAATGTACATGCCAACAGGAGTCAAGCTGACCATACCTGAATTTTGGTTTTAGTGTTGTTGTCTGTGTTTGTGTGTTAGTTTGAAATGTGTAAGAAAGAAAGAAAGCAACAGGCGTTCGTGATATTACACTTTTTACTCTGTTGGTGTTTCAATGTTAAGTTGACCTCATTTGTTTGACTTGAGGTCTTTATTGAAATACTTTATGGGGGAACTTTGCCAAAAACAGCATATCTAAATCCTCTGTCATAGAGGATTTTGTCTTAAGCGACCAAAAATAAATACCCTGACTTTACTGTTTCCTCAAATAGTGGGCATCCCTCTGACAGTCATTGTAATGATAACTTCATGGATGTGATTGTTTACACACTGACATTAAAGAGTAAAATGTGCTGTATGTATGTTGCTAACCACACGAGCAGCCCTACCGAGGCACATGTATTGTCTGCAGTCTTTGCTGCACATTACAAAACATGCCAGTACTGGGAGCATTGTGGAATTTTCGTCAAAAAATGTTTCTTTTTTTTTACAAATATTTCCTCCCACATCTTCAGTTAAGTGTATATAGCAAACATCCCTGGCCACTATTTGCGGAAACATGCTATATAAATACTGAATACGGCCATCAGTCAGTGTGACCTCACGGTTAACACTGCTCTACACTCTACAATTAGAGACCTGCATATGGAGACAAGGACCCCCCCACCACACACACACACACACACCACCACCACCATTATGATCAGTGTATTCACCTGTTTTGACATTGTGCTTTCAGAACCAGCAACTCATTTGTTGTACGAAACAAACATCACATCCGTATACAGAGAATAATTGTGAAAGAATATTTGTGCTTCATTCTGAAATTGTGAGTTTACCTGTTTCATTTTTGTCTAGACTACGTGAATTTACCAAGGTTATTTATTACAATGAATATTTATTCATTTGTAGGGTTTTCATAGATTTTTTTTTTTTTTTTTTTTACTTTTGTTGTTACTAAAGTTGGGGGAAACCCCACCACCACCACCGCACACACACACACACACACACACACACACACACACACACACACAACATGAAAAAATGCCCTGGCTCCGTTCCAGTTCATATTTAAGTGCAGCATATGCATGTGTGGACCAACCAATCAAAAATCAGTTTTTCAGAAAGTTGGAGTAATTATCAGCCTGCTGACAGTTACACAAGTCATCTCTTAAAGTTGGTGATTTTGGATAATAATTCATCAGCTTCATATTTTGTTCATTGTCATTTAATGTCTATCCATGTGAAATCTTTCATATAATGACAGAGTCCTTCATTAAAGGTTTGAAGTAAATGTCTGCTCAGAAATGATTATCATAATACATGTCATTTCTGCATATTACACTTCAGCTCAAACCACAGTTAATTGTTCAGCAAAAAAAATTGTTATTGTTAGCATTGATTTTTCTTTTTGTTGTCATATCAGAAGTGATGGAAAAGTTTTGGATGGCAGCTTGCATTCGCTGTACCAAGTTAATTTAATTTTATAAATTTTTCTACTTGAATTTGCATCTTTATTTATACAAATCAAAGGAAGTCCAATGAGCAGAGCTGTCTGGATTTCACGGTGAGAAGATTGAAAGTGTTGCCTCTCATGTGTTGTGAATCCATGGACGGAGGGTTTTCAGTACTTTTAAGTAGGCAAGTTCTTTGTTCGCTTGTTTTTAAAAGTTTGACAATAAAATAACTGTTCCAAATGTTACTTAACTCGTTTTCTTTGCTTTGACAAACACGTTTCTCACACCCTTACACATTCGTACTTGTTTCAAAAGATGCAGGTTTGTTATTTAGTAATTCCTGACAGAATTTAATCTTCGAAACACCTGATCCAGCTTTAAGACATTATGTATTTCTAACTATAGCAATATTTTTGATTTAATTGATTATATAATATATGACTTATGTGTTGTACAGGTAATACAGCATAGAAAAACACTTAAGTATATAAGTAATGCATATATGTACGTATACCCACAAATAATGAAGCACATTTCCTCTATAAATGTGCACAAGAGTGATTTGGTCGTGGATAAAATGTTGAAAAATCATAAACATTTGTTTAATTGTACTCAGAGCAAAGTACATGCACAACGTTAATACATACATTTTTATATGTAGGCATTTATAGAATTAAATATCACTAAACACGTGTGATTATTGATTCCACCAGCAGTCAACAATTTGCAGTATGTAAATAGTATATTTGGTCAAGTTTTACGACTTCAAGCCAAACGTATTGATAGTCCCTATTTGATATGGGCAATTTTTGGGGCACCTTTTTGATAACCGAACACCATTTCCCAGCATGCTCTTGTTAAAAAAAAAAAAGTTACGTGACTTGACGTTTGTTAGCCTAGTCAGCCTGACGGTGGCGAGCGATGTATTTATGTCGTGTTTATGACAGGAGGCGTACTTCATGCTAACATTTCTTTTCACAAGCGTTCGGAGGACAAAAGAAGTTTCAATGAACGAGAAAGGACCCGTGAAAAGAACTTAGTCATTAGCTAACTATTTGACGCTGATTTGTTCAACGTATCCGGG
Organism: Syngnathoides biaculeatus; assembly: GCF_019802595.1. Lineage (NCBI taxonomy): Eukaryota > Metazoa > Chordata > Actinopteri > Syngnathiformes > Syngnathidae > Syngnathoides > Syngnathoides biaculeatus. The sequence continues at coordinate 10,414,354 of NC_084641.1, forward strand.
CTTGTTTTGAAAGGCCTGTTTTGCTGGCTTGCTGCTACGGGGAATCTTCGGACTCGCCCGGTAAATGCTGTCAGTGTCTGATGTGGTTAAAGTTACCGCAGGTTAAAGTGCCGGAGGTTTATCTTATCTCATATTCTAACTAAGACGTTTTTGCATGCGTGTGCTCCCTCATGGCGGGCACACGTCAGCTCACAGTTACACGGTTAGCCAGCCAGCTAACTTTAGCTCCTCCGTTTTGACAACCTAGCTATCAAGATATCGCAAGTGTTTTGAACCTTTTCTTCAGTTACTATTGAAGCACTATGTTCTTGCCGCTAATTTTAATGGCTGATTCTCCATTATTTCTCCTCGACACCAATTGAGAAGCAGATCACAAGGTCTCTTGGCTAAAAGGTAGAGATAACCTTTTGCCTCGTTGCACTCAATTGTTTTGCCACTACTTTCTTTCAGACTACCGGGATTGTTGATTGATTGCATTTTTTTAATTTTTATTCTTAGCTGAATGTAATGAATGCCTCTCTGAGGCTTACTTGACGTTATCGTCCAAGGTCGCTTCTAGAGAAATGTGGGTAGTAGCGGTGTCTGGCGCTTCTAGTGTCACCTCTCTGGCTTACTGTTAACCTCAACCCGACTCCACTTGATCTTTAAGTTGTTTGTGCTCCGGAGAGGTCCTTCTCAACATGAATCGTTACCTGCCTGTGGCGAGGCAGCACTTCCTTGCTGCAATAGCGAGCACTAGTGTGGTTGTGAAAGCCATCAGTGCTCTGGTGGTTCTCTTCTACCTGCTCTCCTGGGCCCTGGACACATCGTATGCACTGGGGGTTACCCCGGGCTATCTGTTCCCTCCTAACTTCTGGGTGTGGACACTGGTCACTCATGGGATTGTGGAAGACCATGTGTGGGGTGTGGCAGCCAATGTTGGGACTGTCATGTCATGTGGACGCCTGCTGGAGCCTTTGTGGGGGGCCTTGGAACTGCTGATCTTCTTTGCCGTGGTAAATGTATCTGCAGGCCTTCTGGCAGGCCTCTCCTACCTCCTCACCTATGTGGCCACATTCAACCTGGACTTCTTGTTTGCTGTCCGTGTCCATGGAGTGGCCGCCTTCCTGGGAGGAGTCTTGGTGGCACTGAAGCAGACCATGGGGGATACAACGGTGCTCCGAGTTCCACAGGTGAGGCTAGCAATATCTCTCTGATAAGTAATACCGTTGCCAGCTGGAGGAAGTATGTGTGTCTTGAGTATAAGGATAGGCATTTGATATACCGTGTTCCCCGTTATTCACGGGGGTTATGTTCCTGACTTCCCCGTGAAGAATGAAAATCCGCAAATAATGGTTGCAGCATTAATTAATACACACTGGTATACTGTCAACATGCATAGCCGTATTTGTTTTCGCGTGTATGTAAGCTACCATTTTGGCACTCATGGGGCAGTGAGAAAAAATTGCAATTCACATCTGTAAGAAGAAGATTACATTTTCTTACAACACTACCTTTGTATGCAGGTCATTACTGATGATGCTGTACGCCAGGGATGCTCAATGCATCGATCGTGATCGACAGGCAGTTTTGGTCGATTGCGGTGTGCCACACGGGAGAAAAAAAAAAAAAAAAAAAGACAGCCGGTTTTTTTCTGACCTTTAGCTCACCGCGCATGTGCAAACATCGACAGTACAGGAAAAATGGTAGTTGGCGAGTTCCCCCCTATTTTAAGCCCTCGCTTAAGAAACCTTATCAAAGATGATTATGGTTGCTGCAGTAAACAAGACAAAAATGTATTACATCCGGAATGGGAGGCGGACAACTTTTTAACGATGTCATTTTCGAAGTGCGTTTGCCTCATCTGCCAGTGTAGTGAAATGTGTCGCGGCATTTTCAAACTTTTTATGGAAATTACGACACCGACATTCATTTGAAAGCAAGCTGAGAATGAGAAAAGTGAACAAACTAAAATCCCAATTGGCTGTAGAGCAAACTCTCTGCAGCTGTAATTGAGTACAGTAACAGGGCGCTGAAGCCATGGCTGGTGTGGAAGGACATCGGAAATTGTTTCTCGCTGCAGTTGGCCAAATCCACTGACATGAGTGACACAGCCCAAGTGTGCATTTTCATTCATATGGTTTTTAGTGATCATCAACATGAACTCAGATTGTTACAAAAAATGTTTGTGGTTCACTGTGTTGTGTTCTGCGATTCTGGCTCATGCGGTTATGCAAGGCACACAAATGTACATTTACACATACTTTCAAATAAATATGTTTTGCATTTTTGTAGTGGGTAGATCTTTGTGACTTGGCCATCCTATTTCATCATTGGTCATTCTAAAAAAAAAAAAAGTCACCGCCCCTCGTTGATCGCGAGAGGCTGGCTGCTTGAAAAGTAGATCTTGTGGTAAAAAAGTCTGGGGATCCCTGGTGTACGCACTTACGGTGTCACATCAAAACTCAAATGATCACACAGCAAACAAGTTACTATATCTCGCAAGTAATAAGACAAATAAAAGAATGACTCACGAAATAATTGACAAAAAACGCATTTTAAACGCTATTTACATGCTTTGCGGCATGTTAGTGCGGCACTCAGGTCCTTCATAGTGCCGCAAAGCATGCTGGGCAGTTAGTGAACTGAAGACACAAAATTAGCTGTCGGTGTGAATGTGATTGCGAGTTGTTGTTTAAATGTGCCCTGCTATTGGCTGTCAACCAGTTCTGCGTGTATCCTGCCTCTTGCCCGAAGATTGCTGGGATGTGTTGCAGACTACCCGTGACCCTAGTGAGGATAAGCTGGATGGATTTTTTTTTTTTTTAAATCGCAGGGGTAACCCAGACAAATCTAAAAATTTCCACAGCCATATATTCTTTATGAAAAATGAAGAATACTAAAGCAACTTAGTAATAGAAGAATAGTGTGGGTCCATTATACTTGGCTAAGAATTTTTCCCCTTGAGAATTAAACCCTTTCTTCATTTACCAGGTAAGGCTCAAAGCAGCTCCTGCCTTGGTCCTCCTCCTCCTGGCTTTACTGCGCCTCTCAGGCCTCCTGGAAAGTTCCGCCCCCCTTGCAGCATACAGTTACGGCGCTCTATCCGGCTGGGTGTACCTGCGTTTCTATCAGAGGCACAGCAGGGGCCGTGGCGACATGTCGGACCACTTTGCTTTTGCAAGTTTCTTCCCAGAAGCGCTCCAGCCAGCGGTGGGTCTGCTGGCAGGTTTGGTCCATTCCTCCTTGGTGAAGGTGAAGGTATGCAGGAAGATGGTGAAGAGGTACGATGTGGGTGCGCCGTCGTCCATCACCATCAGCCTGCCGGGGACGGACCCACAAGATGCTGAGAGGAGGAGGTGGGTGAAGAGGAAAAATTTACCCACTCGCCTGTCATATTTTTTAAGCGATAATACAGCAATTTGTTTTCTAAAATCACAGCAAACGACTTCGTCAAAGTGTAAATTATCTAGGTTGGTGCCAAAATGAAACAAAACTTCATCTCAATGCTGTGTACGTATATGTAAAGTGTTTGTTGATTATAATCATCCACTTTGGCCCCAACCGTGCTCGCAGGAATGTTCAGAAGCTGAGATATGTACCAGTAACCAATGCGATTTTTGTCATGCAGCAATTACTCTGCAATGGTCTTGAGACAGCTCTTTGCTCTTCCCATAATGACATGTGACTTGGCTCACACCTGGGCACTGAACAATTAAAATAGTCGTTTGCACTGACAAAAGAGCTGGATTGCTATTTGCTTATTGATAGATATTAGGTGTTGGGCTTGGATTTCCATGCCTTTTTGCTCCTCCATTTCTTCATGTGTCAATACTTGTTTCCGTCATTTCAAATTTTTACATACAACTTGGTTTTTGAGCTTTTTTGTTAAAATTTCTTTGTATGGATTGCTTGCATCGTTCCCGACAGCTGGCGAAATTTTCATGTCAATAGTACCTTTGGAAATATATTTGTGAAACATAATAATGTGTTAACTACTTATTTCAGCCGCTGTACATTTGTCGAATGATGGCTTTGTTGCATCATCTATAAAAAGCAAATCGTCAGGGGGTGTGATGGTGTTACAATATACTTTTCTTTTAATTTGCACATGACTTCCAAATAACAAGGAAGGAATTAACTGTACATCGTTACAGACAACTGGCCCTCAAGGCTCTCAACGAGCGTCTCAAGCGTGTGGAGGACCAGTCCGCTTGGCCCAGTATGGACGACGAGGAAGACGACGAGGTCGACGAGATCCGGACCGACACGCAACCGCTCCTCCCGCATGACCCCTCTTCTGTGCCCCGGACCGCAGTGAGTGGACCTGTCGGCATGAACATCTCCTCCGCCACCTCATCCTCAACGTTACAGAGCGGTGGAGCACAAGCTGACCCGGAGTCGAGCATCATCAGCTTCGAGGACGCACCCTCTAGATCGTAACCTATTAAATCTGATAGATGTGATGATCACGTCGCTGGCAGGTGTACTAACTTACGTGATGCAAGGTGTTAGACCTGTTCATACACCATGGAGTCCAAACGTGGGTTTAGTGAGTCTTTTCACGTCACACGTGTTGGATGTGCACAGTGTAGTCAGTCAGGCCTTCGCTTCCATTTTGCATACAGATGCAAGTTAAGCAGCCATTTTTTTTCATGCCCTGGTTCAATCCCAACTGATCTGAGAAGGGTGCTTTTTTTTGTTTGCTTTTTAAATGAATGACAAGTTGGATATTCACTTTTTTTTGGGGGGGTGTAAAGCAGCCACAGATGTTTGCCAAGAAAACTTGTTCATGACAAAGACATGTCTGAAAAGACAGAACCTACATGCTGCTTCATGGTCAGTGTTTTTTTTGATTTGGTAACACCGTGACAGAGAGGTGAAGTAGACACTGTGTCATCAGCACGAGTTGCTCATGACGGGAGAGATGCTCCACCATCTCAGTAATGAAAAAAGGTCATGGAGATTTAAATGCTAAGTGCCAGCTGCAAATATTCTGGACAGATTTACAGTTTTAGGACAATCTTTCATCTGAGAACTGCTTATTTGTTGTAGTTGCACTCCAGATTTGTTCACCACTTGATTAAAAACAACTTTCTGTGCTCTCACAGGGAGTGGGTTTTTCATTTTAACATCTGATTTGTCAATTTTAGCTTGACTTGATGTCTAATCCTTTGTGTGTCTCGCTTGCTTCACTCTCTAAAGGTTAGCAATAGCTGTTTTAACTATTGCTACCCTTAATTCAGTTTAGTGAGTTTGTGTACATTTTTGTTCGCCATGCTCTCAAAATGTACGGATTTCTTTTGTGTCTGATGTTACCTTCCTGGATAATCTCAGAGCAAATTTCTCCATCAACAGAGGACACTTGCACTGATGAGTTGTCAGCATTTTTTTTTTTTTTTGAACACTCTGGATTTGCAGCACCTGATAGGATAATCCATATTGACTGCAGGATGAAATATAATGAGGCTGGCAAGCAGATTATTGAAGCCTGATTTCCAGTTGTGAAGGAAAATTAGACACAAAAGAGAAACAGCCTGAGATTCTGAACAGGAATGAATTGCGGCATATATTCTAATTGTATTAATACCGGGATTAAATGTTCATTTGCAAATTATGGATTTAAATTAAAGAAATGTTCATGTTTATATGTAATAATTGTAAATAAATTAGACAACTGCAAATATGAACAAATTGGTTATGGGACCATTGTTAAATGCATTCAAATTCATTCGGATTTTTATTCCCCCTCTCCTATAACATTTGATTGAAAGCAAAGATGTGAAAGAAAAGCCGCATGTCATCTTTGAGGGGGAAAATAGTGCAAAGGAATTCATATTGCGTTGAGCAAATAGGACCTTTTTGGGTATCTATACCCAAACATACCTGTGGTAAATAACCATATCAGATCCTTTTAAGTGTCCATTTGGCTTTTTGTATGTTGGGGAATGCATTTAGGGGGGGGGGGGGGGGGGTTTTTTTTTTTTTTACTGCTGACTCTTGTTCATTGTTGAAGTCCGGTTGATTCCAAAGGACATACTCAACACAAGAAAATACGGTTGGCTTTGGACTGATGGAAATCCATATGACCAAGGGAGGGTATGAGGACATTGAAATTGCCCCATGAAGATTGTGACAGGTAGGGAACCTACAAACCACGAGACCATTTGATGTGGTCTTGCATGTGAAAAAAAAAAAAAAAATGAGTTCACAATACTGTATTTTAATCAAATGTGTTTGATAATTGCATCATATTTGTCATCCATTTTGTAAGATGCTCAAATGGCAACTGAAATCACAACTCAATGGAAAAAAATCTCTTAACCCCTGATTTAAATTTCAGTTTTTTTTTTTTCATTCTGAAAGTAAAAAGTTTTTTTTTCTTTTATGGGTTATATATATATATATGAAAGATAAAGTAACCCAAATTGTGATACAGCTATTTAAAGACCAACCTTGAGTTGCATTTATTTAAAAAAACAAAAATTTAAAAATAAAAATTGGTAAAAGCATGTTCTGATGACCACATTATTTTGTCCATTGTTGCTTCAACAAAGTCGTGTTTACAATCACACATCGAGCAGTACCTCAGCAAGTTGGTGCTGTACTAAATTTGTCAAAGAAGCCAATTACAGTATAATAGAGCATCTGTAACTGTCATTGCTTTTCATCTCACTCATATAGAAGGCAGTTTCTCTGTGTAGTGACCAGTTGAACATGAGTTTTTGTTGAGATATTTCTTGGCCCAATGTAGAATTTTTCTAAAATACCTACATAGTTATATGAAAGGTGTCTTGCAGCTTCATGGCTTGGATTTGACAGTGAAGACATACTATTGTATTCTGAAAGCCATTATAATCATTGTCACGGCACGTCTTCACTGTGAGTGTCCACGCAAGGGTACACATCTACATAATCCAGCTATTAAGTATTTGAGGATTAGGAAAATTGATTTGGAGGCGAGTCTCAGACATACTGCACTTTTAGAACATGAATATTCAATCTCACGTGCTCTTTTGGGAAATATGTACAGTCGATGTAAGAAGTGTACACGCTCCTGTTCAAATGCCAGGTTTTAGTGGTATAAAAAAAATGAGAAAAAATTCTTCCACCTTTAATGTGACTAACAACTTTATTGGGGTGACGGGGGGAATGAAATATTTCTGAGAAATAAAAAAAAAAGTAAGATAATATTGCACAAGTGCACAACCCCTTAACTGTGGATGTGGCTGCTCATGCTCAAAATGGTTCAGTCACATTCAAATTCATGTTAAACACACAACTGCTACTTAAAAAAAAAGGGCCTCCGATTTACACCACATTAAATTGAGATTTTGTTAGGCTTTTCTTGAGGTTTTTTTTTTTTTTTCAGAAGCCTGAAGCATTTTTGCTAAGACTGACTGCAGTTTGGAACTATTCATTATTCCGTGCACCTTGTCCAAGGTCCTAGTTCCATCTGAAGAAGAACAGCCGCAAAGCATGAGGCTGCCACCACCATGTGGTGCTCTTGGTCATGAGCAGTGTTCTGTTGTGCCAAAAATACATATTGTACAAAGTCGTACTGTTATAAGTTTGACCTTGGTTTCATTGGACTATAAAATATTTTCCCTCGTGTATGCAACATTCCCCCCGGTACTTGTGAGGATTAGCGACTTGGAAAATTGGACGGATGGATATTTGGGAGATTTCAAGTGTGTTCGTCTTTTCTGGTAACTCATCTCGGTCAGACGACCAGATCTAGGATGGATCCTTGTGGTTCCAAACTCCTTCCATTTAATATGATGAACAAAAATAATGAAGCCCACATTGTTTTTCGGGACAGTAAACAGTCAGACGTTCAGTGACCTGAAATGACCACATGTGGACTCCATTCAAGTTGTAGAAGCATCCCAAGGACGTTCAGTGGAAATCAGATCCAGCTGTCAATGCTTATGTACCTACTATGTTTGAATTATTACATTTTTTAGATAAATCCACACAAATATCTGTAAATATGTATTGACTTTGTCACTTATAGGATATTTTAAGTATTTTTTTCAAAGAAAAATATAGTCCAATCAGCTTTAGAATAAGTCCATAACATTACAAAATTGTGGGAAACGTGAAGGGGTGTGAATACTTTCTGATCTCACTGTACAAGGAGAGATATCGGAATAGTTATGATACTAAAATAAAAGGGTGGGGGTGGGGGGTACCCATATGTTATTTTATTGTAAGTTCCCAAACTGTCCGTTAGGTGGGGCAGTTACCTCAAATTACAACTGTCACCATGTTTGCGCTGGTTTAGAGCGTTCCATCCTGATAGGAAGATAATGATAATGATAATAATGATTATACAGTGCATCCATCCATTTCTGAGCCGCTTATCCTTACAAGGTTAAAAAGGAAAAAAATGTAAAAGCCATAACTTTGTCAATCCAGCCGTACAGTATAATGCATTGCACACACAAAACAGGGTTGTTTTCAATTCAGCACGTGTCCCCGTTCCATTCATGATATTCTTCTTTGATACCAATGAATACATTCGTTCACATTGCCGCAGCAGAGTTGATGAGACGTGCGCGCGCGTCTTCGTGAACACCGCCGACGTGCTCGCGCAGGTGTGGCTGTGGAGCTCGTGCCCGCCAGCTCTTCCCTTCCCCCTCCCAACCGAGCGGCGCGCTCGCGTGAAGCCTTGCATCGGAGAACACGGACGGAGCGGCGGCCGATGCCACAAACGCCGAGTGACTGCACTCCAGCGAGCACATTCAACTGCCTCGACACGAACCGCAGGTAAATGTTCGTTGCTTCGGTCTGGGGGGGGAGTATTGTTGAAGTTGGTGACTCGGTTAGCGGACGCTATTTTGGTAAGCTTTTCTTTTCTCTTTCCCTCAACACTCTGACGACCTCCATTGCTAAATGCCGGTTCCGCACTTTCCAGACACTTGTACTCGTGGGGGGGGGGGGGGGGGGATGGTGCTCTAATTTGGATGTTGGTTTGAACAACACAGCCGATCTCATATTAGAGCAGCGTCGCAAATACGCTTTCCTATAATGTGTGCGATCTCAAATCGAAACGTTGATAGCTGGCCTAGATTTTCGAACCGGCTGTAGTCAAACAAAGAAGCTCTCTTTTCGACTTGGCCTCGGCTGAGCAGGCGGCTGGTTAACTTTTCACTAAACCGGTTCATAATCAAACAAAGCACAAGACATTAATTGTCCCTCGTTTTTCTTTTGTCTTTGATTGTATACCGAACCCGACTCGTTTTTCTACGCCCTGAAGCGACGTCGCCTATTTTTGAAATTAACCCCGAGGTATTGGAATTTTCTGTCCTCCGGTGTTTGCCTTCAGTCGTACGTCAAACGTGCGGTTTTATGTGGCATTGCGCCTGGGGTTGAATTTGAATTGAGGCCGCCTACACGTTCTCCCACTGCGGACACACTAGCCATCTGTTGCCTCTCTGATGACGCCATCTTTCTGGTGACCCACCCAGTGGCAGGCCGCTTTAAAAACACTGGTTTTACTGGGAAGCTTTCGTTGGGAGGACTACTTTTTGTGGTAAGAGTGGTTTGGGTTGTCATATCTTGGGATGCACTGTTACTTTTTTTTTTTTTTTTTTTTTTACTTAGACCGAGTAATGTGGCTTTGAGTACTCACTGATACCAAGTACCAATACTTGATGATGCCATTGTAGAACACTACAACGTAGTTTGTACTTTGTCTTGAACATGGTGTGGATTACACTCAATCCAACAGTTTTCAGTTACTTTTAATTACTGAATTTTGAGCACCCCACTGCATGTTTTTCCATGTCTTGCCAGACGTTTCACTTAAATGTAGCCTGTCGCACAAGGAATATCAGTTATGTGAAGTCTGAATCCGAACAAAGTGGCACAATTTAAAAGGAATACACAGATTAGAGAGGAAGAAAAACAGTGGTGGGTATAAAAACTCGAGTGCAAATGCTATATTACTTCTATGTGTTAAGTACAAAGTGAGTAAAATTAGACAAAACGCTGCTTCTTGTGAATATCATTATAAAAGCAAATTGGACCAGGATTTTGTCAACCAACGCTTCTCTTTACTCAACATACTGTTTCTTCCTCTGTTTTATAGCGGGAGCGTCACTCACCGAAACGAGTGGTGCCAAGGCTTGCATGTGACATGGCTCAATAAAATCAGTGCTCGCAGGACAACCTTCCTCCAAAACTTGCTGGGTGGCTACTAGCCTCCTCCATTGCTCTCCTAACATGAGCATCCATTTTGCAGAGCACAATTTGCAATCGACTAACCAATTGTTGTAATCTATGTTTCCCATTAAGTATTTCCACACCTCTCACATGGTGATGTGAAATCAATGTAGTATTATGGCTTTTTTTTAGGAGTACGAATACAATGGAGACACATTGGAACCATATTGGTATTGGTGCATCCCCACTTGTAATATAACTACGTCAAATTTGCCCATCTGCTTATTGGGGGTGCAGGGGGGAACAAATCACCGTGTGCAGTTATTTATTTATTAGATTTTTTTTTTTTTTTTAATAAGTGGTTACCAAATGGTGGATTTGGCAACCAGGGCCGAGTTTGTACCACATAGCCTTTTGAGTTGCTCTAAGGGGGGGGGGGTTCCTAGACTACATTCTTTTAACCAACAAAAAAAGAGCTGTGTCTTACATTTGTAGTGCATAGACATACTGTACTGATGCTATGTATCTTGTAACTTGTGTTATGGTGCTGCAAATATAACATGATCATCTATTTTGGATAAAAACATTGAAACAGGAAACTGAACTACGTAATTGTGAGGGAATTAAGAATTGTAAGAGTAATTTAGATACAACAGAGTTCAATTCTTACTATGGCGCATAACATCAATCTGTACAAAAATTAACATGTGCTGTAATCTATAAATAACTAATGCAGGAGTTGCATCCTAATTACTGTAAATATTTGTACATTTGACACTCTTGGGTTAAAAATGATAAACAATGAGATGGAAAATCAGTATTCATGGCAGTAACTGAGCGTCCCTTCTTGTGTTGCCTGACCACATTTTCTCATGCTGCTGGAAAAACTTATTGTGCGCCATTCTTGACTTCAAAACCGCTTATGTCGCGAACACTGCAAATGGCAGATGCCATGTACAGGCACATCCAGACCTGTAGCACAGTATTATGATTGGATGATATGATGGCTCTAAATGATTTTCCCACAGACATTTAGAAACAGTTCCCTTGAGCAAGGTGCCCATGCCCCCCACAATGCTTGCACTGCTCCATTGTGTCACCATTGGTGTATGCCTTCTACACAAGTATGCCGGTGGTGGTCAATTAAAACAGACCAAAATAAATGTTCTTTTGTGAGGCAGTGATTGGAGATTTTCCTTAATTTAACTCACTGACAAGTTCAGGGTCTACTTGCCTAAAAAAAGCTGGGATAGGCCCCATTATACCTGTGACCCTGGTGAGGATGAGCTGCACAAAAAATGGGTAGCTTGATTAATAAAGTATAACTGCTGATATGTCTAGTTTGTCAGTTGAAGCAGGTTTGGGTTTCATCATTTTTAGATATCAAATCAGTGGTCGTTGAGCGTTTTCAAAAAGTACCACATAAAGAAATACTTTCCTCTCCAAGTACTTTCAAAAATGAACATTGAAATACAGTAGCGTAGTAGTCCTAACACCCTTTTTTGCTAAAAATGCGGGTGTTTTTATTCCTAAAAAGTATATGATTGGAAGTCTAAGTAACATTATGCACAGTGTGATCATTAACACTGTGCCTGAACATAGGATACTAAAACTCCTTAAAGCCCAGGTGTCATCCCTATAAACATTCTAAAATAGATATTGTAATGAAAAATACATAGAACAGTATTCACTTCAATGTCTATACGAAAAAAAAAGTGAGCGGAGAGTGCGTCATCCACGCACAAAGTTGCGCAATTGAGTGTCCCTCGACATCCAAGTGCTCGCCATATTAGTCGCGTCATCGGTCCTTGACGTCATCGTCACTTCGGCCGTTGAAAACGCGCAGTGCCTGGTACTACGGAAGCCGAACAACAGAGATATTCGCATTTAAACGACGCCCCCTCTGACACCGAAGCTCTTTTCGAAAAGGACAACACCACACAATCGAGTGAAGTTACCGGGGCAATATATATTACACTATTGTTTCGAGCCATATTCAGATGATATCCGATCACGCCCAAACCACATCCCGTTCAATCCACTCCCATGGCGGAGATGAGCCATCGCGGCTCATCGCAGCCGGCCGGTGTGGCTTATGACGGAGCCAAGCGGTGCTGCTTTAGTCACAGTCGAGCTGGGGCGCTTTATGCGCGCACGCGACTAACGCAATCTCGGCTGGGTTCTTCAGAGCCGCCCCCGTCGCAAAGCCCGACGCGCAGCCTTCGCAGAAGCTGTGACCACCGAACGCGGCGGCTCACCCGGTGTGGTTGAGTTTCGGCGCCCATGGTGGCATATAAGGAGGAGGTGGAGCCTAGCTATGTTGCTTTTAGGGGTATGTTCAAAGTCGCCGCAGTACTCAATGATCACTATCGAGACATTGTTGGCTGGGCGACGCGTACATCGACACGTTTCATACGCGGATCTTTTGTCACGTTATGAGAGAGACCGATTACGTGGTCCGCCCCAACTATTTTTTTTTTTTTTGTATACACACCTACTTATTTGGAACCCACAAAGCACTCGTCCTCTGCACCCGTGCAATCCATTTCATATGCAGGGTGTTTCAAAAGTAGCTCATGAATTTGTATACTTAATTGAAAATTTAATTGCAGCAAAGTAGATGAAATTCACAGGGTCAGACCTATATTAACTGTGAATATTTGTGGTAGTGCCTTTGATTTGGATTGTTCATCCATAAGTCAGCGGTACACCTCAATTTGTGCACCACCTTTTTCGTAGCAAGCCAAGGTTTGACTGATGCCACACGGCAATATTTCAGGGCTCATTGAAGCGGATGTGTTTCTCATGCATTCCTCAAGCCTTAGGAGATCCCGAGGCCAAGTTGTTCCATAGACTTTCAACTTTATGTAACAGGCAAAATCCTATAGTGTGAGATAAGGCAAATGGGGAGACCATTTGTAGGCTTCACGCCATCAGGATTTTTGGGGCCAATATTTGATCACAAGATAGAGCAATGAGTCTATCTAAATAGCTTGTTCACTTACTGTATACCTGTGTACCTAATTGTTCAAAAAATATATATTTGCAATATTTTGTATCTTTCTTCATCTATTTATGCCAGTGAGGCAAAGTGACAGACAGAACAAATTAATGGTCTTCTATTAAATAGCAGTAAGTACATACAGAAATTAATGTATTTACGCTTTGTGACATTTTTTGTTTGTTGGTGTGCTGTGAGATTTTTCAGTTGTAAAGTATGTGACTTGGCTTCAAAAAGGTTGGAGTTCATTGCTCTGGTCAGATCATGTGTTCAACAGAACGGCAGCATGTTTACATAAAAAAAACACAAGCGGCAGCACTCGCTTCCTAGGCTACATAACGTTTTGATCGCTTGTGAGCCGTATCGCATTAAAAGTACATGACCATACCTCAAGCAAGACCTTCCTGTCCTGAGCACCAGTGACCACCAACACCCCCAATTTTCTTCCTATAATAGTCTGCGTGATCCACTTGTTGTCATCCCCATGGTAACAAGTGTAGTCGTGTCACATTCAAGTTTACAAGATAAAAGTCAATGATCATTAAAAAAACGGATGTGGCGGTATCGTAATACAAGATTTTATTGCAATCATCTGACATAGTGCGATCCTGAAAGAGCAAATTTGTTTTGTAGTCTGATCTTTGCATTACGTGTTGTCCGTCAGCTGTCTTCTCTTTCATGGAGCCGGCGGTTTTTTTAAAGAACTTTAGTGCCCATCAGATATTTAGAGTTCTATGTCAGAAGACACGTAAAAAAAAAAGCCTACATTATGTAAATCCAACTATATGAAAATTAACTAGCTTTTGGATTCACATATGCTGTGCAAGACAGTGACACGGAGTAAATGTCTTTCTTGGAGCCGATCGACGACGACGACTGATCGGATCGGCGAATTACATCAAAACCAATCAGCAAAAAAATGACAATCATTGGCCGATTCGATCCGATCAGGCTGATCATATCGGTGTAAAGTCTACCCATTCCAGAGTATCAACGGCCAATCTACAGGTCTGGGAACTGCTCATCCAGGAACGTACCAAGGTGACACGAATAGTGCCCTGGGCTACCATTTTGTTGGAAAAATGACATGCTGGATGTGAGCTGCAGCTGACAGTTCAGGGTATCAGAATACAACGTAGGCCTCAGGATCGCTTAACACTTAGACACAGGTTAGAATAGGTCAGTATTTAAAGAATAGGTCAAAATTTAATCCAACCTCTGACATTACTGGCCAGTATGGTGCTGTGTCCAACCACTGTGACAAAAGTTTCCTAAATAGATTTCATGTAATAAAGAAAAAAAATATTTTATTATTGATCATTGTTTTGGTCATTTTGTTACGGGCTATGTGTTAAACCAGACTTTCTTGGTGTAAAATGCTCAGCCAACTAAACTCCCGTTAAGCAGCGACAACTATTTGACTCACTGCCAGGTGCTGCTAAGGTCAACGTCTGCTGTTGCCAGAATGTTTCTCTGTGCAGCTCTTTGCTAATTACAGTGACCATCAGTCTGGAGCGAAGAGGTGTGTTTTGGCAACCCGCATGCCCATCGCTCACCTGTTTAATTAATATGCAACTGTGGCCTTGGATTGCTCCAAAGATGCTTCAAGGCCAGCAGATGCAAGGGCAGGTGGATCCCACCGTCAACTCAATTAATGGTCCTTTTCATTGGTAATCATTCTTAATTCCACCGCCATCTTGTATGCACCAAAGAAACATAAAGGCTAAAAGAAGGTGCCCTACACATCTTACACATCTTAACGTTGAACCTCACATTCAATGTAATGGAATCAAATGACATTAATAGCCCTATATGAAACTTTATTTAGATGTCTGATCAATTTCCTCATGTTCATGGTTTGATTTGGTCTATTTTTCAAGTGAGCCGAGGTTTTCAAAAGACCCCATATTTTTTGTTGTTGTGTAGAAGTGAAGAATATATTAATTTGGGCTGTTTAATCTACACCTTTCTTGTCCTTGTATTTCAAGTATTTGTCCGTGCTCTAAAGTCTGTTTCTCCAAAATGTCATTTGTGATTTATTGACACTGTTGGTTTGATAATGACAGTGTTGTAATTTTCAGATAAAATTGTAGGTACATCGTCATGTGATGAAAAACATACTTTCTGAAAGGAAATCTTTTATTTTTTTCACACCAGTTAAACATTAGGAAAAAAAGTTGTACCCAGTTTCACACATCAATTTGTATGCATCACTGGTGAGGAGTTCAAAGAACATAAAAAGTACTGTACTTACCCAAATAGTTCCCTGATTTTAACTCATCCATGATGCTCACTTCTTTGTGTGCATTCAAAAAGAATACTGTAAATTTGTGTATATCAAAACATTAAGCCTAACGTAGCAGATGGAATGCTCAGGCGTGAGCATGTCAAATCTTAAAGGATATATTTTCAAATGTACAGTATTTCAGGGGGCTAGAGGCTGGGGTCTCCCATGTCTTTGACAGTATTGTTAATTGTGAGCATCCTGCCTTTGGTAATTATTAATCTCCGACAGAATGTGCAGAGTATTTCCTTGGAATGAACACGCGCGCCATTCGTTTTTGGTCAACAGCACCCTGCTTGGTTGTTAAATGGTCTGAAACCTTGCACATTTTGCATTTGAATTTGGCACGTCTTTGCAAGCCCTGTGTAATCTGACTTGATTTTTCTTTTCCTTTTTTTGGGGGGGGGCTCTGTGAGGATTTTGCGGTGAGTTTAGATCCTTAAATTGCTCAATATTTGTTGATAAAAGATTGAAGTCACTGTAGTAGAAGGAAATGACTTGAGTCCAGACACAACAATCTAATTTTAAGTCCATGGGGTTTTTCCTGTTTTGTCGCCTTTCTTTGCTCGTGTTTTCCTATTCCTATATTTTAACAGAATCACATTAAGTGGTTACCCATATTGATATCCACCGTCACCATGTTTTGTGGTGGGCCTGTAATCAATACTGATTCAGTGAATCAGTGATGAAGCAAGATTTAGTGTCTGTAATGAGTCAGCTTTCAGCACTAAGGTGGCATTTGTAGAAGGGGTGGGCACATTGCTTTGAAGACTTTACCGAGTGGCTTGTCAAACATTGACCACGCACATGCCCCCAGGCTGGCACTGCCCCATTTTTGTCTTTTCTTTTTGTTCAAGTCATCGAGGAAATGCTCTAATATTTTTGACAGCATTGTCCTACTTAAATTATTCGACTAGGACGCACACTTGCAGGGTTTAGTTGGGTGTTTCACTAATGGTCATTTTTTTTAATTGTACTGTATTTTTGAGATCAGAATATAATATCTTTATACAACTAGCCATAAAGTTGTGACACAAAAGCTATATCAAATATGGTTTATGAGGGTAATAATGCTATTTTATGATTGCAACCATCAGGGAGGTATTGATTTACATTTTGGTTATAGTTGGCTGTGTACTGCAGAACTGTACTGCACCATAATTGTCTTTTAACCTGGTTAAATCAATTATAATTACGAGTGACTATGTAGCTAAGTTTTTTTTTTTTTTTTTTTTTTTTTTCCCCCCCCTTGGATTGTGAGCAAGAATGTAACAATTTGTTTTGTTGATCATATTTTGTTGGTGACAGTTTTCTTCTATTGACTTTTGATAACCGTGACAATTACTTTTCATTAAGTCTTAGAAAAACATCACATTGACCCACAAGATCTTTATTTTTTGGGCAACCTTACTTCTGCAGTTATCAGAAACTATGAATTGTGTTGTTTTTTTTAAAAAAAAAAAAAAAAAGTGTGGTGCCACTTTTTCTTCCATACTGCAAACTAGTATTGTTGCCAATTTATTACAATGCATTCAAAGAAATTGCATCAGATTTTATCATCAGTTGTGATAATGGCAAAAATTGAGCTAGTGTTTTAATTTATTGCAACTTGTTCCCATCACCCTCCTCCATTAAGGGATGGCAGCCATCCGTAAGAAGCTGGTGATAGTTGGGGATGGAGCCTGTGGGAAGACCTGCCTTCTAATCGTCTTCAGCAAAGACCAGTTCCCGGAGGTGTACGTCCCCACTGTGTTTGAGAACTATGTGGCTGACATTGAAGTGGATAGCAAACAGGTAGGAGATCATACTCACTGATGTGTGCCACTATTGCATACTTTGTATATAAAGTCAGGGGGCACATTGAAACCTTAACACAATTTAATTTCTCCATTATGTTAAGGAATCAATAACGATGCTATTATTCATCCACAGACCTAAAATACTCATTTTTTTTTTAAACTTTTTTGCCAGCTAAAACAGTAGCAACCAGCACATACATTCAGTTGAATTTAAATTTGGCATCTTGTTGCATGTTGTAAATTTATAAATATGATTTTACATTATGTGCATGCAATTTTCTTTGTATGTTAACACATATTAATTTGAAGAACAACAAAGCCCTTTCCAATAAACAATTGGTAGCCGCTATTGGTGGACCTAGCTACGTCAAACTGTTGCCATTGTAAAACCTTCATTAATGATACAATGATTTCCTAAGCACTGTTGGTCTTCCAGTTGTAAAATGTTAACCACTGCAAAAGTTAAATGAAAATTAAGGACTGTCTAATACAAGTCCTGATGCAGATAAAAAAAAAAAATTCCCCACAATAACTCACGCAAAGGTAAAAATGAAGTTGAAAACTAATAAAATGTAAAATGTATAAACTATAAAATACACTGCAACTTTAAAAATGCATTTTTAGAATTCTTTGACCTTTGAGACATATCAGTTTTGAGGTTCCACTGTACAGGGAATTTTTTTTTTTTTTGTGATTTTAAAGTTTTATTAATTTTTTGCTCCATCAACAATCACGCAAATTAAGATATTCCCGTCCCGTCTATTATGTAATGTACAGTTGAAACCGGATGTTTTATATACATTATATAAAAAAGACGTACACATGAAGAATACAAAATGCTTCAGTAGTGAGAGGATTTTTTTAAAGATAAATTTTCATTCCGTTTTGCAAAGTCTGATGTTCTGATACATTTTAGAGAATGAGTGGAAAACAACCATTTCTTTTTATATGCTAGGACATCTCAATAAGTGAAAAATGACAAAAGTAGCCATGTCCTGATCCGATTTTTTTTTTTTTTTTTTTTTTTTTCTCTCCATGGTCTGAGTCTTTGAGTTTAAGGAAATGCCGCAACAGACTCCTGAGTCGAAACTTTAACAGTGTTAATAAAGCGTGCGTCCTAATTTTCTTTGCTTGATACACTTATTGCAAGCGAGGGTTATGCCAACAAATTTTTCACTTTGTCGCCATAATAATATCTGTTCCAATAAAAGAGGGTGGCTTCGAACAAAAGTGTGGGTATGTAGTATGTGAACTTCTGGTTTCAACTATAATTGTATTGTGATGCAGTCCCACATCAACTCTTGTATCATAAGCCTCATGTTTGGGTTTGGGTTGGGCATTTTTAAAGTTGTGTACACGTACGGTGTATTTTCCAGGTGGAGTTGGCTCTGTGGGACACAGCTGGTCAGGAGGACTACGACAGGCTCAGACCGCTCTCTTATCCAGACACTGATGTCATTCTAATGTGCTTTTCCATTGACAGCCCTGACAGCTTGGGTAAGTACAAACAGTGATGCAGAAAAATCAATTTTCTAATGCGCTCCTCCTATCCAGTCATTTTGATTAGCAAAACAATACATAATTGATGGGTTAATTTTTTTTTCTTTTTTTTTTTAGATGCAGTGATTAATAACATCCATTGAATAACTGATAGAACAAATGACTGCAGCTCAATCACCACCAGGCATTCATGCTGCAAAATGGCATGCAATGCACTTTTTCTTCGATTAGGATAATGAGCAGCGCTTTCCTCGTGGTTCTTATAAAATGAGGTGATGAAAGTTGCGGATAGTTTAAGTGTCATGCATAAACATGATTAAATGAGTGGAAAATGTCAGTTATGCTAGTAATAAAACAAAGGTTAAAGCTATGTGCTCTGTGAGAAGACTTTGTGTTGGCAGATTTGAGCCACAACATTCCTGCCTTTCTTGAATACTATGACACACTACTTGTTCACCTAAGATTTTGGAAGCTTTTCTTTGCCACCAGAAGCATGATGGTTTTTGTATTTGCAAGCAGAACAGTTGTGCCACGAAATGACTTCAAACAAGCGCTCCTGCGCGGTCTCTTGTTTGTTTTTGGATGTACAGTATTTGAAAACAGCCAAAAATGAAGATTTCACCGGTGAACCCAAAACAAATATGAGTGCAATCTGTTTCCTTTGTTTGGCTTTTCTATATCTGGTATCTGGAAAATCTGGTTTCAACTATTCATGAAATGTATCTTGTCAAATGTGCATCTAACAGACAAACATGCTGTTCTTTGAACCAGAAAACATTCCAGAGAAGTGGACACCCGAGGTGAAACATTTCTGTCCCAATGTTCCGATAATCCTGGTCGGAAACAAGAAAGACCTGCGTAATGATGAGCACACACGCCGGGAGCTGGCCAAGATGAAGCAGGTATTTAAACTTGTTTCATGTACTATAGAGTAAGGTAAAGATAGTAAAATTTGGAGTTGGGATGAGTTTTGGAGAAAATATAGCTTAAATGTTTTGTCAATCCACCCCCCCCCCCCAAAAAAAAAAAAAAAAAAAAAAACAGGTCATGAAGTCATCATATTGTGCAAACCTCACTAGACGTAATTTTGGCCAACACTATTTACTATTCATTTTTTGAAAGTCTGGTAAGGACAAAAGAACATGGCGATATACTTTGGTTAAAGCAAGTGGACTCATTTAATGGCGAAAAGACTGGCACTGTTAAATTACTTTTGTCCTTCTGTGTTACATACCATTTCATTGTCCTCGGTTAGGTTTAAAGCCACTATATATATATATATATATATATATATATATATATATATATATATATATATATATACGGGGGGGTCCTTTTTATTGTTTTTATCCCATTTTAAATGTTTTCTATTCGTTTTCAAATACTTTTAATCATGTTAAAGCACATTGAGCTACCTTGTGTATCAAATCTGCCATACAAATAAATTTGCTGTGCTTTATTCTTTTATCTTTTTTTCCCCCTCCTTCCCATTTATTTTCCTTTCCCATTCACTTGAACAGTTTTCTTTGAACAAAGACTTTAAGGTACAAGGTACTTTTTTTGGTTGATTTTACAATATGCAAAGGGCTTTAAGAGGACTGAAATTATGGCACTCAAGACCCCACGGTGCAGTAAACACTTAAGTATATAAAACATTAGTTTCAACAATCTTAAAACTATTGTTATAGACAGCATAAAAGATATAGATTAAATGTGCAAATGTCAAAGATTACACATGCGCAACATAGGCAAAATCTGAGTAGCAACACACAAAGACATTTACAAATTAAAAGGCAGCGTGATGGAGGACAAATTACAAGGCAGCGTGGGGAGGTGTCTCCATGTGTGTGTGTGTGTGTGTGTGTGTGTGCATGATCGTGGGGGTTCAGAGTTACGGTGGACAGAGGACAAGAGAGGTAGAGGGTTCAGTTTCCTGACACCCTCATGAATAAAACTGTCTTTAAGTTGGCTGGGGCGGGATGCTGGAGCAACTCTAGAACGTTGGCATCACAGTTCTGAGCTCCAGGGTTTGAATTCCGGCCCCACCTGTGTGGAGTTTGGATGTTCTCCTCATGCCTGTGTGGGTTTTCTCCGGGCACTCTGTTTTTTTCCCACATCTTTAAAACATGCATTAATTAGAGACTCTAAATTGCCTCTAGGCGTGATTATTAGTGCGATTATTGTCTGTCTCCGTGTGCCCTGCAATTGGCTGGAAACCAGTTCAGGGTGTACCCCACCTCCTGCCCGTTGACAGCTGGGATAGGCTCCAGCAATTCCGCGACCCTAGTGAGGATAAGCAGATCAAAAATGGATGGATTGGTGGATGGAAGGACAGATGAATAAGTTGGCTCGTCCTGGCCTGCAGTCTCCTCCCTGATGGCAGCAGACTGAAGAGGCTGTGAGATGGATGTGTGACATCCACAGGTATGCGGAGGGCTTTACAGGTGAGGCAGGTGCTGTCAGTGTCTTGCAGGGAAGGAAGAGAGCTTCCTCAATGATGTTCTCAGCTCCCTTCACTGTGGAATGAAGAGTCTTGGGCCCGAATCCCTCTGTAGAACAAGAACATGATGGGGCTCGGGGCTTTAGCTTTTTTTATTTTCCGCAGGAAGTAGAGATGCTAATGAGCTTTCTTGGCCAGTGATAGAATGTTGCTGGTCCAGGAGTGCACTCTCCAGAAGTCCATATCAGTCTACGTGGTTTTCTCCACATTAAGGGAGAGTGTTGTCTGTGCACCACTCGGCCAACCGGCTCACCTGGCTCCATGTAGTGCTGCCTAGGGATCGAAGGTTATGGGCATTCATAACCTAACCTAATTCATGTTGGTTTTCACCCTTGATGCTTACATGTTGCAGAGATTTGTGCAGATTCTCTGAACATTTTGATCATATTATGGACACTGGATGATGAAATCCCTTGCAATTGTACGTTGGGGAACATTGTCCTTAAACCGTGTAACTATTTTCTCCTGTACTTGTTCACAAAGAGGTGAAGCTCACCCACGTTTGCTTGTGAATGACTGAGCAAGTCAGGGAAGCCCCCTTTTATACCTAACCCCCACCAGTTCCCAATTAGCCTGTTCACCTGTGGGATGTTCCAAACAGGTTTGATGAAGTTTCTTCAACTTTCTTTTTTGTTACCTGTCCTAACCTATTGTTAGGTTTTATCACATAACTTGCTGGAATAGTTGCACAAATACCAGACAAGAAGTCATCTTTCTTCTGATCAGGAGGACGTGAGAGACAGGCCAGTTACAGTCTCCAAACACATTCTGAAACAGCCTCTCACGTACTTTTTTTTTTTTTTTAAATTGGAAAACACACAAGGTCAAAAGGAGGGGTGAGCAGATGAAATGAACAAAGGTACAGTTTTGGTCATGATGTGGCACATTCTTTGGTTATGATGGAGTTGTCCCTGGCCACTTGTAGGAAGATACTGTTGCATCTGTGTGTAGAAACTCGTCCTGTGAACAAGACTCTTCGAAGCAAGGATGATACTTTGGCTTTGTTGCAAGTCCATAATAAATACATTAACGATCACTCTAACACCTATTTAGAATCTGTTGCACCCATAAAGTTCATGATTTGCTAAAAATAGTTTATTAGTTTTTGAACGTTGGATTTTCTTGTTTTTGTAGTGCATTCAGTTCAATATAGGTTGAACACACGGTAATTTATAAATGTATTCTGTTTTTATTTGTGCTTAACACAACGTCCTGACCTCATTGGATTTGGGTTTGTCAATTATTTTTTATAAAATGACAATTTTGAGCATCTTACAAATTACTGCAACCTTAATTCATCTTTGTGTTGAAATAGTAAGATGTGGTATTGTCTCTTTCATCCAACAGGAGCCCGTTAAGTCTGAGGAGGGCAGGGAAATGGCCGGCCGGATTGCGGCGTTTGGCTACATGGAATGCTCTGCAAAGACCAAGGACGGCGTGCGGGAGGTGTTCGAAATGGCCACGAGAGCGGCCCTCCAGGCTCGCCGCGGAAAGAAGAGCAATAAATGTGTACTGCTGTAACATGGCAGTTATTTTGGACTTTTTGCACCTGGCCTATTGTACTTGTGGCCAGGGCGCGGGAGGGGTAGAAGAATTAGTAGATGGCAGATAGATGGGAGGGAGGGCAGAAAAAGACTACAGTTAATGGCAACTGCTATAAAATGGCTGTTTGTCGGACTGAATTCACCCGGGGACTTTTGTTCGGGACGCGTCGAAGAGAGATTGGATGTGGGCAAATACCGACAATAACCCCCCAAGACTGAAAGTAATCAAGAGATCCTGGCCCTTTCTCAAAATGTAACCATCCGTGATCATTTGTGGTGGATGTTCCGCTGACTGTTATATTGGGATGGCAACGTTGGGTTGATGGGTCATTTCACAGCTCGTACTGTTAATAAAGGTTGCCAGTAGGATATTTAACCAAGATTGTGCAGTTTTGCCCTGTGGTGAGGCTGTGTGCACTAAGTTCAAATTCTCAATTTGGATAAAACTTAGCTGTGTGGAGTAGGTCCTACATTTCTAACACAACAACATGAAGACTGATGTGTTTAAATGTTTGTTTTATGTTTTACCCACGTGCACCCACCCCCGTCCCTTCCCCCTCAACTTCAGATGCGAGGGTCTTACATGTGCAGCCTCAAGCCAGGAGGTCTGTCTGAGGCTAATCCTGTGTTTACAGACTCAGCCTGTACGTGCACTGAGCTCTCACCTCACTGGCACTGCGCTAATATTGTGTTGTTGCAATTGACAGTCTGTTGCCCCCGTTACCATTCTTAAGTACCTGTAGGTTAAAAAAGGCAATCATGACTCTTAACACCCACCACCAACAAGTAATGATATCATGGGTTCTAAAAATGACAAAAATCATTAAAGGGGGTTCCCAGTTGAAGCATTTGCGATCCGCCCAAATCTTTTTGTCACCTCCCCTACCCTCCCCCACACTCTTGACTGCTGGTGCTTATCTTCTCCTGGTTGTAGACCAGGACAGAGAATAAGGAAAGGAAGGATTATGTTTACAAGTACACCACCACTGATCTGTGGATCCAGGAGGAACACATTATGATTTTTTTTTTTACTTGGGGGCAGGAGCGTAGGCTTATAAAACTGAATCTGAAGCCCCTTTTACACAGCCTATTGAATCCAGGATTTCTAGGCTTTTATTTTCCCAGGGTTTGCTATATAAGTGGTAGACACGGAATGGAGTGTTAAGGGGGGTGGACATGTTTACCCTTCCCAATATTCTGCCTCCAGATTTCATAACCAAGGCGGGACAACGCTACAGAGTGTTGGTAGGACAGAGCTTGTGTAGTTTCGCATTCTACACTCTTTTTTTTTTTTTTTTTTTCCGCCATATTTTGTTGAAAGCAATTGCTACAGTAAGGTATTTCCCATACGTCAGATGAGATGTCGTTACAAAGCAATTGTTTGACTCCCATACCTGTTAAAGCTCAGATGCGGCTATTTGGAGCCCTTTGTGTTAAAGAAGCTTCGAAGGGCTCCTATGAGCAACCACAGCTACTCTTAATTTAATCTGCCTTATTTTTCAAGTTTTGGTACCTGCCAACCCACAAAATTGCATGTAACCAACCCAAATGGCAGCCGTTTTTGGGGAAACAGCAAATATTGTTGTTCAGTGCTATCTTGGAAAATTCAAATATACCACCTGTTTAATTGTTTGGTTTTAATACTATTGGATTAAAATGCCGATGGTGCCCTGTCAGTTTTTGCTCAAAATAGTCGAACCCTCTCGGTCCTCTTCCTGGTCTACAGGGAGGAGTTTGCTCCAGAAACCTACTCTTGTATTGTAGAATTACATTTTATCTCCTGCTTTTAAATGAATAATGTATGTTGACCGTCAGTATTTAAAAAATGAAAAAAAGCAAAACGAGCAGACTGCCATTTTCCCTTGCTTTACCTGACCTTACTAATGGTGGTTAAAACCCTGTCAATTAGTCCCACCAAATGATATTGTTAGGCAGTCGTGAGAGAGGCCTGATTATTGCTGTTTGTTTTCAAACACCAAAATAAAATTCAAGAGAAGAAAACTGCCTCCTTGTTATGTACGAATTGTTTTTTTTTTTTTCATATTTTGATGAATGTTTAAATCTTAAATTTTGGATGCTGAAGTCAGAACAGGTAAACCAAGCTGTATGAAATGTCTAAATATGAATTATGGCTTTGTTGATACCAGACTATACACATGCACAGGACTGGAAACGTATTTGTAAAACGAGCTTTTGTTTGTGCAATAAATTACTTTCTATAACACCCAACTCTTGATGTTGTTCTGAGTCAGATGGGCAGAGCTGCAACAGTCAATCGATGCACATAAGTGATGGATGAGAGGTTTTATGAAGCGGCGGGCTTATTGTTAACGTCCCCCCTGGACTCTGGCTACCGACTGAAGGTGCAAAGACTTTCACCAGAGGAAACATTTCTTTGGGATCAATTGAATAAGTCTTCAGGAAGTGGCTGCAAAATGTTGAGTGACTTTATTCATATGTAATTTCTCAACTTGTTGCTTAGCTAAATTTGTAGACTAAGAAAATATTGAGTGATCAAAGCCTTTTCAGAGTACCACAATTCAACTTGTAATTTGCTCTTTTCCATGTGCACTGCCAGGTGCTTCTGGATACTTGAAATCACATTGGAGACCATTTGTGACTTGGCTCAAGTTGGAATTAAAAGTTGCTAAATTTAGCACTTGTCACTTGCTTAAACCTGATGAAATGCTTGACTTGAACTACATAACTTAAAGTCTGATCTATTTTCATTAACATTTTCCAGATAGGGTACCTTTTTTTTTTGTATGGTGTGCACAAGCACTGCATGCTGGTGGGTTGCCTAAATGCGGTGTGCAGAGACCACCTCGTGAAGTAAGTCAGGAGGAAATTCTGAGGATTATTACAATTGAGGGATTATGCTTTTGATCAAAGTGGGACAAGGGGCACGTTTTGCTACAATTCAAAACAAGGAAACTGCAACATGCAAGCCATTCCAAAAACAGACTAAATTCTTCACTATAAAACCCACAAATACAGTCAACCTATGTTAACATTAATTTAGCTAACAAATAGCTGGTTAAACAATCACCATAGCCTTTGGAAAGACCAATAGATAGACTGGTTTTAAAACTATTAAAAATTGTGAAATGTGTTACTGCAGGTACTGTAACTAATCCAAGTACAAATACTGAGTGCAAAGTGTGAATCATACTTAGTTTGACTGTATGGTTTGCTTAACCCATGGAATGACTAGAAATGTTTATGCGGACTTGCTTGTTTTTTGCTCCAGTGATTTGTGACTTAGAAATGTTAGTTAAATTAAGACATGAATTATGACTTGCAAGTATACAGTCTGACTTCCATCTTTGCTTGAAAAAATACCTACTGTAGCATTCAAGCAACTTTGTGTAAGTTCTGAGGATTCACTAGAAATTACTGAAATAAACATACTGTTTGCTTACACCAGAGGTCTCAAACTGGAAGTCCAGGGGCCACTTGCGGACCGTGAAACGATATTTTGTGGCCCCTACCTTAATATGAAAGTTTGTTAGTGCAGCCCTCAAGTTTTTTACGAATGGAACTTTCACAGTGTTGTGTGCAGAGCTGACCAACCTACCGATCATGGTGGGGTATGTGGCTCTCGGGGGCGTGACATCGGTACAAGCAGAGAAACATATTTCATTGAGTAAAATTTACAGCAGCGTTGCCATGGAGAGTTTTATTAGTAGTTTTGCACACAACTTGTTTACGCCAGTGTCCTTGCTTATTTTGTGTTAAAAAATAAGAAACACATTTGAAAACATTGTGCGCGTGCGCATCTGTGGCCTAGGCTTAGCCAGATTCTGCCTCCAGCGGCCCCAAGGTAAATTGAGTTTGAGACTCCTGGTACGCTGTTACTGTGCCTCACAATAAGATGCTGCCATGTCATGCCATGCCATAAGTGCTGCAGTATCAATTTAGTCGACACTTGGCTCCATTTTCAAGCATAGGAAAATGAGCCATTTCTTCTTGACACTGGCGGCTTTATTCAAACCAGGGTGAGATGATTGCTGCCTAAAAGGGGAAATGCTACACCAAGCCCACTTACCAACTGCTGCAGCCTCACACTCTCGACCGATGCCCGTGCTGCAGATGGTTTGTGTGGGATGCAGAGGTAAGACAATTTGCTCCTGTGTGGGATAGCGGCGCACACAGCGCTGGCATAACCACAAGCTGCAAGGAGCGTGCAACTCAGTGTGACGATACACGAGAAAACACCACTTACCTGGGACCAGAGGGGTAAGTTGAAGTACAAATAGATTTGATGACACTGGAGTATGCGTTTTCCATCAAAATATAAAAATTCACAGGTCTCTCTTTCTCTCTTGGCTTGACTCCTGGGGTCTACAGTGCCTCAGTATGAATTAAAGTTGGCCATGCATTTCCAAAGTCCAAAGATTTTTTTCTGCAGAGAGCAATGAAATCAGGTCATTTGAATTTCTCAACCTTATCTATGTCACTAGGGAAGATCTCTGGCTTCCTTCTCCACCCCAGAGCCAGCGCAGTCAATTTAACAAATGTATGCTCCCACAAGTGGGTCTTCAACACAGAGGTAATCAGAAGGGAAAAGAAAATATGGTTACAAAGGCGGGTCAAACAGAAGTCGCTGTCAGCAATTTAAAAAAAAAAAATTGGGGGGAAGGAAATTGACACTTTTATACTAAGTCCATATTAAATCCATCTGAGAATCACTCAGAGGTAAGTAAATAACCAAAATATGGGACCTTTGAGAAGTAATTAAATGATTGAACCCCCTGTCAACTGGTGTCCAGCACATCAAGGAAGGGTGAGAAGTGTAATTTTAAGCAAGACTGTGGTGCTTATTGGGGCGTGGAATGGATTAATGGCATTTCAAATTGGAAAAAAATATATATTGTGCAAATAAATCAAAATGTGAGCTTGTTAGCAGAATTAACTTCTAAGTCTTTTTGCATGTCCCTCTCCCCCTCAGTCCTCTTGCTGCTTGGCAGAATTTTCCATTGTCAACTTATTTGACTCTCCTTGGTATTACCGCTTTTCCATGATCAAAACTAGGGACAAGCAGCTATTGTTTTTTTTTTTTTTTTCCATCAGATTTTGGATTTGAGGACACACACACACAACTTTTACAAACGCAGATTTATACTGTTATTTTTTTTTTTTATAGCCTGCACTATCCAGTTTACTGCAGTGGTCCCATTTTCTTGCTACCCTCAACCCCCTCTATAATTAAATGTTGAAGGTAATTAAGCACACACACTAGGCAGTAAAATGGGAGTATATATTTTGCAAGTTTTCAAGGGGTATGCCGTGTGGCCTGAATCTAAAAGCCGTTTGTCCTCC
The DNA here is from genome assembly GCF_019802595.1 of Syngnathoides biaculeatus. Classification (NCBI taxonomy): domain Eukaryota; kingdom Metazoa; phylum Chordata; class Actinopteri; order Syngnathiformes; family Syngnathidae; genus Syngnathoides; species Syngnathoides biaculeatus. The sequence continues at coordinate 10,442,453 of NC_084641.1, forward strand.
ATGCTTTTCCATATAAAAACACCAATGGGTTGGGCCTGAATAATAAAGATCATTCCAAAAAGAGCACTCACATGACTTACACTGGTTGACTTGTAGGAAACCAGCGTACACTACTAAGTGAATGACACTAGAAACCCGTGGAGTATATTATGATGGCGTGAAAGCCTCCCCCTTCCTCTTGTAAGTGTCACTGTTGTACTTAATATGGAAAATGACTCAAGGCTTAGAAGAGCGAAACCGCAGCCCGGAAGGAAGGAAGGAAGGAAGGTCGTCACAGCCTACTCCACCCAAAGCAGTGGTCAGACACCGTAAAAGAGGCACAGCAGCGCCCTACAGCTACGATTCAAGCGGGCACCATGAACGCAGGCTACTGTGTCTTTTCTTCGGTTTTTTTTTTTTTTTTTTCAAATCGCTTTGGCCTCCCTTTTTACTTCTCCTCCTCTTTCTCCTCCAGCCTGCCAGCCAGCCAGCCAGTACCACAAATCGCGAACACCGCTTTTATATAGCAACCTATTTTTAGCCCAGATCAACCCCCAACTATTTTTAACCAATATGGTTTCATCGCCTGCTCAAATTGTCCAATGAAACAGGAGTCAACGCACACAAACTGTCCAATGGGAGGACAGGGAAGTGTCGAAGGGGCGGGTGTTAAGCAACCTGCAGTGAGAAGAGAAGTGATCTCGTCGAATTGACTCAGGTCTCTCTCTGATTGACATTGATGCAAGGCAAAGCGAGGAACATCGTTGAATTCAAACACGTGTTTGTTCTTTGACTGCTCACCAAACACTGGCGAGAGCAAAACGAGCTTGCGTCAAAATCATGAACGCCAAAACACTTTCCCAGCACGCCGCCACTTCTCCGTCTGACGGGTGAGAGGGAGGCGTTCAATGTCAGCACTATTACAACACTATCGACTCTGCTATTGTTTTCATTTATTGATTATTCAAATGTATTTTTAACATTTGTATTTACTATTTTTTTTCAAGTGTAATTGTATTATGGGTCAGTACTGTGTGGTTCTCTGTTGGCCTAAACACTCTTTTTTACAGTTTTACATTGACAACTTCAATTCAAATATTTGTTCCCTGAGATTGTAGCAAACGATTTCCAACAATCTATTCTCTTGATTTGTAGCCTTTCTTTTGGGCTTCACTGCTCTCAATTCTTGTATGTTCAATTTGGAATTTTTAGTCCTGTCAAAGTAACAGAACTGAATGCTAAATGCACTATTAATGAATTAAATACAAATGACGTGTTACTTATTTACTAAACGACAATGCACGAATCTGCAGCTCATCGTTACGGCCAGTTGAATTTGAATGGGGTTACACTGACATTTAGCGGTGGAAGCTGCACATTACAGTCAGGATGGATTAAATCGAAACGCGACCACTTTTTTTTTTTATCCATTCAAGGGCCACAACGAGGACGCAGCGACGACCACTATTTCCCCTTCATTTTCTGTGGTCAGCCATCCAGAGATTCTATCACATGGCTAGGAGAACACTAAAGGAGGGGTGTTGTTTGTTTGTAAAATTGCTAAAATACGGTAAAAACGACCACATCATGAAATTGCACTAAAAAAAGTTGCAACTTTACTGTACATGTTTATAATACATACATGTATGTATTGTAAATAATTAGTTTTTCATTTTTTTTGCTCATGGACGAGCTGCTCCAAAAAGAGACTTTACAACTCTTTGACCATGCACTTTGCTAACTTTATTCTTTTAATATATTAACCGCGATTACGACGTCAATACGCAGAAATAATTGAAAACGAGGATTCTTGATAGCCACGTAAATGTGAACGTTGCTCAACTCATTCTTGCCTGCGTGAATGGGCTTTGTGCAGTTTGTAGGTTGTTGGAGATCTTCCACACCCAATATGGCGAGCGCACTGACGTAATGCGCAGAGGGCCAAGCGAAAGGTCGCGACGTTTTCAAAGTTGGTCTTTCGCTGAGTCGTCCCGGAGCATTGACGTAAGATGGCAGCACAGTCTCGCTGTGATTTCGAACAAAACCACAAGGCAAGTCTTTTCGTCTAGTTAATACTGAATTAGTTTACGCTTTTGGCAATGATTTAATCCGCACAAGGAAAGTTACTTAAAGCTTCCCAAAAGAAGTAGGATAGAAATGCTTTACAATCATCAATATTTTTTGAATGAGGAGGCGGAGTAATGCACCTGGGACGGTAATCTTCACTTCCATCAATGAATATTAATAAAATACTCATTAATAAAACAAATATTGGATGCCCAAATAATAATTCCCTCCCCCAGTGCCACTCAGCCACCAAATGTTGATTAGTTAGTAAAATTTCAAAATTACATTACAATATTGTTGCAGCGATACACGAATAAAACAAGCCTTACTTTGTAAAAATCAGATAAAGATAAAGGATTTTATGCAGCATTTTACGTCGCAAATTGGCACAAATTTTCTTCAGTAGTAAATTTGTGACTGAAACCGTGACTCTTTAAAAAGTAAAATCTCCGGATGTTAGTCTTATTAGATGGAGTCTCAGATTTTGTATTTGATTTTAGATTGTTTAGTTCCAGGGTCAAACTGTTGTCGATTGTACATGCTATGTTTTGAAGTGGACATGTTGTTTTAAATTAAATTTTCAATTCTTGTATACAAATAGTTGGGTCTCTAGAGTGCCAACTCACTTATCCATCCATTTCGCTAGTCGCTTATCCTCACAAGGGTCGCAGGAGTGCTGGAGCCTATCCTAGCTGTCAACGGGCAGGAGGCAGGGTACACCCTGAACTGATTGCCAGCCAATCGCAGGGCACATGGAGACAAATCAGCTGCACTCACAATTACACCTAGGGGCAATTTAGAGTGTTGCATGTTTTCGGGATGTGGGAGGAAACCGGAGTGCCCGGAGAAAACCGAACCAGGCATGGGGAGAACATGCAAACTCCACACAGGCGAGTCGAGGATTGACCCCAGGATCTCAGAACTGTTCAGGCCAACGCTTTCCAGTTGTGCCACCGTGCCGCCCCCGCTCTCCTAGTAACCGTGAAATGAAATGGCACAATAAATCTTTAGTTGTCTCTGTATTTCTGAAAATATGTCTGTTAGCAAGCTGTTGTGCACTTCCACCTTGCTATTTTGGATCAGTGGTGCTAATTTGACATAATAACCACTGTCCTCAACAATGACTTTATTAGACAATAATTGCCAGCAATGCGAGCCCAAGTTTCGGAAGGAAAGAAACACTATCATGTAAAAAAATGTCTATTAACTGTTGATCCTTGGGTTATTTTGAAGAAAGCATGCCACAGACATTAAACATCTGGGAACAGTTTTCATGTGAAAAAAGTCCGTAATATGTCCGCTTTATTAAGTTTTCCATCTTTTAACTTTCTTTAAAACCATTCAATGTAAAAACATTCTGTAACAATTCTGTTTTATGACATGGTGCATGAAAGAATCATAGACATGTACACCAGATAGCTTAACAAGAAGACTTGTCGACCTTTCACGAAAGCTGAGCTGGTTTGCTCCATCCAATAAGTTCCATTTGCTATACACTTGTCATCTGCTACCATTTTTACCTTTTGTGGTCATGTCACAAAAAAAAAGCCAGAGAAATAGCAATGCTATTAGAGAAGTATTAGTTTGGATGAGCAGACTGAGTTTGAACTCGCAATATTTTAGCCACATTCATTGCAAAAATCACTAAAGTTTAAGACGATAATGCCCAACCGCTGGAAACATTGAGTTAGGTACGGTAGAGAGAAAGCCCACAAGATAGCAAAATTGAATTCAAAAAAACGATAATTATTTTGGAAAGAGGGAAAGGCCTGATGATATGACAGAAGAAGTTTACTTTTTTTCAAGAAAAGAACAAAACACACACAGTAAAAATAGAGAATTCAAGACAATACTACTAGTCCTGCTTATAACGAGTTTAACCCAACAGGAAGTACTGTAATTCCAATGCACCAAACCCACCCACTCTGCGATAGGTTTGAAAAGCTTTCAGAACTGCCCCCAAAAAAGCAGTAAATTCCATGGTTCCATTTCCAACACCTTAGTTTTATGATGCAGGATTTTCTGCAATGAGCCTAAATCTTGGTCAAAAAGGTTGAGGTCTGCTGTATTAAAGAACAAGCAGCGATTCATGTACCTCCTCCATCCCCCGCCCCAAAGTTGATCAAACAAATGCATTGATATTCTCATGTTATCCAGAGTAATTTGTTCAACGTTCTACCGGATATGTCAGAAATGACCTGCAATACAGTAATAATTGCAGGCACTGTGCTAATCATTATGCTTACACAATCAAAAGTAGACACTTTGGGCTTGGTATCAGCCCAAGGAGGAGACACAAACCTCATGCTTCTGAACAAACGGAACAACTCAACGACAAAGAGGACTCATTACCCGCAGCGTTCGCACTCTATCCATGCAACACAGGGAATGTGCACGACATCCAGTGTGTGCTAGTGTCAATGTGCTTCATGGAGAATGGGAGCGGTGAGATGTGAGGTCAGTAATGATCTCCACAGCCAGAAGCTCACACAACAGTTGACTAATTGATGTCACTTGTCAGCGAGAAAATCAGAGGCTTTTTGTTCGAGTGGAAGCGAAGTTTTCTGTTGTAATTAAGAGGCCCGGTGGTCGGGTCACAAATTATCCTGTCATAATGACCTGATGATTTAGGAGGTGCTAGTTCCAATACTGTATCTGAACATCTCTCCTCTCATCTCTCCGCTACGACACACAATTATGTTACTATCATGACAACTGGGCCATTATTCTGTTATTGGAAAGCGCTCCTGCATTAGTAGCGTCAGTGTCAGGAGTACCATGTTTAAAAATGCTATCTCATTATTTTTTTCATTGTGTGTCGCTGCAGGATTACAGAATCAGTATCCGCTACTGGGAATGGCAATAATTAGGACAGTGTTTCGCAAACTTTATTAAGCCAAGCCATCTATTTTATATTAGAAAAATCTCACTGCATAGCACCTAAGAAAAGTGTCACAAAAAGTATGACTCCTGAAATATTAATGATCTTGTCTCGAAACACAAGTATACTTTCTCTAAAATTTGGGCTTTTAAATTGAACACAAAACTATTATATTCACAGGAAGCAATGATATGAATGAATGACAACTGGTGGATGTACAGATACAGAGGCAGAAATAAGTATTCCATCCATTCTATCAGTTTTCCTTTCTCTTTTAAACCCATTGAGTGTTCCCTTGGCAGTATGTGTTGGATCCTCATCGTGCTGAAGTTCCTACCTTTGTTTCATTTTCATCATACTCGTAGATGACAGCAGATTTTTTTTCGTCAAGAATGTCAGAATCATAATCATTGTCCTTATCCCTAGAACCAGCTTCTGTAGCTTGGGATGGGACTGCTGAGGTCCCGACTGTCGGTCAACACCCATCTCACTACGCACCTGACCCCCATACCTCCCTCCCCACAGGTGGTGAGCTCATGGCAAGCTCATTGCCCCTTCAGGCTGTGCCTGGGTGGTGCCCATGAGCACAGGCCTGGCCACCAGGCGCTGTGAGCACCATCACCAGACCTGGGTCCTGTGGGGTGGCGGGGGTGGGGGGCTGGTGACACGCATCCAGATAAGGTAAACTGTCATTCATGTATGTTTATCATCATAAGGGGTCATTTGAGGTGTGCTTTGTCCGTTCCCTCACTTAGGACCTTCAGTATTTGCCATGGGTGATACTAACAGTGTAAAAACTAAGATAACGTAGCTCCTGTGTTCATCAGGACACACAAATTCCTCCACCATGATAAAGGTGATGGCTCAAGAATGGGTATGTGTGAAATCACGTGTATTATTAATGACCGTTGAAAGCCTCGAGGACTTAAGCAGAGGTATTTTTGAGGCTTAAATATGCAGGGATGTATGGGTCTCAGAAAGATGCATGGTATTTAATTGACAATTTAGTGGGCTGTGGTTTTAGCGCATTGAGTGGACACGCTAACAGCATCTGAGAGTGGAGAGAACGGCTTGATTGATTGGGTATGGTTATTTTTTCCTGATTTTGAGCCTCATTTTGTATATTTGGGGATTGTTTTAATCATTTGGATTTGGAAGACTTCGCTGGGGTGCGTAAAATTTACTTCTGAGGCACATTTTTTTTCACAAAAGTTTTAATTATACTTCTTATGGTACAATTTTTGAGGCCTTTGACTATAGTGGTACCCCAGTAAACATATTGTGGACTATCTCTGGTAGTGTCAGTCAAACCTGTTGCAATAGGGTGAAGAAAATAAGTATTTGAACACCCTGCTATATTGGAAGTTCTCCAACTTAGAAATCATGGAGAGGTCTGAAATTTTCATTGTAGGTGCATGTCCACTGTGAGAGAAATAATCTAAAAAGAAAAATCCAGAAATCTCAATGTATGATTTTTTTAAACGATTTATCTGTGTGATACTGCTGTGAAAAAGTATTTGAACACCTGTCCATCAGCTTGAAATTTGACCCTCAAAGACCTGTTAGTTCGCCTTTAAAAGTCCACCTCCACTCCATGTATTATCCTGAACCAGATGCACCTGTGTGAGGTCGGTAGCTGCATAAAGACACCTGTCCACCCCATACAATCAGTAAGACTCAAACTTGTAACATGGCCAAGACCAAAGAGCTGTCCAAAGACACCAGAGACAAAATTGTACAACTCCACATGGCTGGAATAGGCTATGGAGAAATAGCCAAGCAGCTTGGTGAAAAAAGGTCCACTGTTGGAGCAATCATTAGAAAATGCAAGAACACAAACATGATGGTCAATCTCAATCGGAGTGAAGCACCACGCAAGATATCACCTCTTAGGGTCTCATTGATCCTTAGAAAGGTGAGGAATCAGCCCAGGACTACACAACAGGACTTGGTCAATGACCTGAAAAGAGCTGGGACCACCGTTTCCACGGTGACTGTTGGTAACACACTAACACGTCATGGTTTGAAATCATGCATGGCACGGAAGGTTCCACTGTTACACCAGCACATATCAAGGCCTGTCTTAAATTTGCCATTTGGATGATACAGAGGAGTCATGGGAGAAAGTTTTGCGGTCAGATAAGACCAAAATGGAGCTTTTTGGTCATAATTCCGCTAACTGTGTTTGGAGGAAGACGAATGATGAGTTCCATCCTAAGAACACCATCCCTACTGTGAAGCATGGGGGTGGTAGCATCATGCTTTGGGGTGTTTTTCCGCACATGGGACAGGACGACTGCACTGTATTAAGGAGAGGATGACTGCAGCCATGCATTGTGAGATTTTGGGGAACAACCTCTTTCCCTCAGTCAGAGCATTGAAGATGGGTCATGGCTGAGTCTTTCAACATGACAATGACTCGAAGCACAGCCAGGAAAACCAAGGAGTAAGAAGCATATCAAGGTTCTGGTGTGGCCTAGCCAGTCTCCAGACCTAAACCCAATAGAAAATCTTTGAAGGGAGCTGAAACCCCGTGTTTGTCAGCGACAACCCAGAAACCTGTCTGATCAGGAGAAGATCTGTGTGGAGGAGTGGGCCAAAATCCATTCAGTAGTGTGTGCAAACCAGGTGAACAACTACAGGAAACGTTAGACCTCTGTAATTGCAAACAAAGGCTACCGTACCAAATATTAACATTGGTTTTCTCAGGTGGTCAAATACTTATTTGCAGCTGTATCACACAAATAAATTGTTAAAAAAACATACAATGTGATTTCTGGATTTTTCTTTCTAGATTGTCTCTCTCACAGTGGGCATGACAATTTCAGAGCCCTCCATGATTTCTAAGTGGGAGAACTTGAAATATAGCAGGGTGTTCACATACTTATTTTCTTCACTGTATGTACTGTTTGTAAAGGTGACATTTTTGACAAAGCTCTTACACTGATGAGATGAAATTTTCCACAACTATTTGTGTACTATTTGATGCAAATACATGACAAGATACTCCTTAAGTGATATGTGTGAAATGATTAGAAAACCAGTCATGTTAAAGATTAAAACATAAGTCTTTGTCATGATCCTGCCGCTTCAACACGAGCTGTGCGGGTGCCCGCGCGGCTGCGCTAATTGGGAGGCACACACCTGTGCCTCATGCGGGCTGATCATCCCCCGTATATATAGGACCCGGTGACGACTGGTCCTCTGCCAGTTCGTTGAGCTTTATGTCCCGTTCCAGCACTCTCGTATCCCTGATTGAACCTGTGTGTACCGACCTTCGTCCGTTCTCCGACCAACCCTGTAAGCCTGACTCCTTGACACTTCTGCCTGCTTTGATTGTTTCCCCGTGTACCGACTCCTGCCTGTCCGCTCATCTGTTCTCTTCGCCCGACGTCCGAACTACCGCTGCTGCACCGGACTGCCTGCTCGATCCCCGACCTCTGCATACAATAAACGTGTCTCTTCTTGAACTACCTTGCGTCTTCCGAGTTCCTGCATTTGGGTCCTACTCTCGTTTCCGATGGGACGTGACAGAACGAACTGGCCATCACAGGACCCAGCAGGAAAGACCCGGCGTCGCCGGGACCGACGCAAGGTAGACTGTCTGCCGGAGGTCCAAGCCTGTCCAATCCGGGTAGGCTCCCTGACGTCCTCCACTTCCGTGTCTTACGCTCCGCCAGCGAGGTATGAATACGTCCTGAACACGACCCGTCCGGCTCCTCATATTCTTCTGGACTCTGACTTTTCGGAATATGACGAGGACCACGATTTGTTTGACCGGCTGCCTGAGTACGACTCCGATTATTCTATGAATCTGCTCGTCCGATCTTTCATCCCAGTCAGTTTGTTTCACCTCCCCGCGTTTCCAGCACCCGAACGTCTTCACCCGGTAGATCAAAGTACACCAATCGGTACGAGGGAACCCGATTGGCCATCTACCCGGGACCTCCGCGGGGTGGCCAGAGGAGACGCCCCGGCCGGGCGCTTCCTGGTGTCTCTCGCTGCGCGGCAACGAAGACACCGTCCTCCCACTCCTCGCCGGTAACGGTGAGACCGGCAGACCCGCAGCTGGTGGCGAGGCTTCCAGCCCAGAGGGAGGAGTTGCCGCCAAATCACGAGGCGTTCCGCCGCGAACTGCGGGCGGAGATTGAGCGGCAGAGCGCGGAATTGGCGGCTCTCACGGCCCAGGTCCGGCAAAGATTGGCGAACCAGCCGAGCTACGCTGACGTCGCAACGGCGACGGACTCGCTGCTGACTCAGGTTCACGTTGCCGTGGAAACCGACCCGCCCCCTTGCCAAGTGCACGCCACAGTGGGAACAGACTCGCCACCTCGCCAAGTGCACGTAGCTGTGGAGACTGACCCGCCTCCTCGCCATTCCCACGTCGAGGTTTTGGCGGTTCCGAGCAGAGCTCACGCGGCAGTTGGAACTGACACGCTCCCGAGACACGCCTACGTGTCAGTTTCGACTGACTCTCCGCCTACTCAGGTCCACGTTGCCCTGGAAACGGATTCGCCGCCACGCCCACGTTGCTGTTTCAACGGATGCACTGCAAGCTCACGTGGCAGTGGGGACCGACCCGATGCCGCCTCTCGTTGCTGTCCAGGAGGTGGCGACGTCTCCACAGCCGCTTCTCGTCCGTGCTCTGGAGTGGCAGTGGCGACCGGCCCGCGGACGCTCCACACTCCTGCTCTGTCGGCAACCGGCCCGCGGCCGCTCCCCGTTCCTGCTCTGTCGGTGACGGGCACGCCCTCACGTTCCTGTCCAGGAGGGGGCGGCGACGGGGTTGCTGCCTTCTCACGTTCCTGTCCAGGATGGGGCGGCGACGGGGTCACTGCCTTCTCACGTTCCTGTCCAGGAGGGGGCGGCGACGAGGTCGCTGCCTTCTCAAGTTGCTGTCCAGGAGGGGGCGGTACTGGCGCCGCCTTCTCAAGTTGCTGTCCAGGAGGGGGCGGTACTGGCGCCGCCTTCTCAAGTTGCTGTCCAGGAGGGGGCGGTACTGGCGCCGCCTTCTCAAGTTGCTGTCCAGGAGGGGGCGGTACTGGCGCCGCCTTCTCAAGTTGCTGTCCAGGAGGCGGCGGTACTGGCGCCGCCTTCTCTCGTTCCTGTCCAGGAGGCGGCGGGGTCGCTGCCTTCTCTCGTTCCTGTCCAGGAGGCGGCGGTACTGGCGCCGTCTTCTCAAGTTGCTGTCCAGGAGGGGGCGGTACTGGCGCCGTCTTCTCAAGTTGCTGTCCAGGAGGGGGCGGTACTGGCGCCGCCTTCTCAAGTTGCTGTCCAGGAGGGGGCGGTACTGGCGCCGCCTTCTCAAGTTGCTCTCCAGGAGGGGGCGGTACTGGCGCCGCCTTCTCAAGTTGCTGTCCAGGAGGGGGCGGTACTGGCGCCGCCTTCTCAAGTTGCTTTCCAGGAGGGGGCGGTACTGGCGCCGCCTTCTTAAGTTGCTGTCCAGGAGGCGGCGGTACTGGCGCCGCCTTCTCTCGTTCCTGTCCAGGAGGCGGCGGGGTCGCTGCCTTCTCTCGTTCCTGTCCAGGAGGCGGTGGTACTGGCGCCGTCTTCTCAAGTTGCTGTCCAGCAGGGGGCGGTACTGGCGCCGCCTTCTCAAGTTGCTGTCCAGGAGGGGGCGGTACTGGCGCCGTCTTCTCAAGTTGCTGTCCAGGAGGGGGCGGTACTGGCGCCGCCTTCTCAAGTTGCTGTCCAGGAGGGGGCGGTACTGGCGCCGCCGCCTTCTCACGTCCCTGTCCAGCAGGAGGCGGTACTGGCGCCGCCGCCTTCTCACGTCCCTGTCCAGCAGGAGCTGGGGAGTTCTGTGGAGCCACCCAGGAGCTGGAGAGACTTCGGGGTGGCGGTCATGGCACTGGTCCTGCTCTCCATCATCTTCTTCACTCCTGAGTTCCCCCAGCCGCTTCAGGACCTGGCCTCGTTGGCGACCAATCCCTGGTCGTCTTGCAACGACAGCGTGGGAGGTTCTCGTCTGGAGCAGTGGCCTGCCTCGTTCTGGTTCCTGCCTCGCCGTTTGGTTCCACACAGAGGTCGTCCGCCCGAATCGCCCCGTGGGGACCCTGGTGCTTGGCGTCCGGGTCGTCCTCCTGACCTGTCCGCCCGGACACCTCGTGTTTGGTGGCCTGTATGGCCACCAGTCTGGGGTTCAGGGGGGGGGCGTGCCCCCCTCCGGACCTCCTTCCGCCCACCCCTGCCTGTGTTACTTTTGTCTGTTTTTTCGTTTAGGCACGTCTGGGAGCCGTGCCTTTGAGGGGGGGGTACTGTCATGATCCTGCCGCTTCAACACGAGCTGTGCGGGTGGCCGCGCGGCTGCGCTAATTGGGAGGCACACACCTGTGCCTCATGCGGGCTGATCATCCCCCGTACATATAGTACCCGGTGACGACTGGTCCTCTGCCAGTTCGTTGAGCTTTATGTCCCGTTCCAGCACTCTCGTATCCCTGATTGAACCTGTGTGTACCGACCTTCGCCTGTTCTCCGACCAACCCTGTAAGCCTGACTCCTTGACACTCCTGCCTGCTTTGATTGTTTCCCCGTGTACCGACTCCTGCCTGTCCGCTCATCTGTTGTCTTCGCCCGACGTCACAACTACCGCTGCTGCACCGGACTGCCTGCTCGATCCCCGACCTCTGCATACAATAAACGTGTCTCTTCTTGAACTACCTTGCGTCTTCCGAGTTCCTGCATTTGGGTCCTACTCTCGTTTCCGATGGGACGTGACAGTCTTCTTCGTCGCACAGCACACTTCCATTTCATGAGGATACATCATCCACTAATAAAATAAATTAATCTTCATATAAATTAGGATGGACTTGGATGAATTAAACCCCAATTTATATATATATTTATATGTAATAATCAAATTTAATAAACCGCAAGGAGATATTTTCCCAAAAGAAGGCTTAGTTAAAATACAAAAAACAAATCCTTTGAGAGAGCATATTCTTGTTAATTTGTACGCAACCTAAATTCATTATTTATCTCATTGAATTGAATAAATTCTCCCAGCTAGCCTGTGACTGAACTCAAGAAAATGCACACACTGCTGCTGCACCCCAGTGAGTTGGCATGTATTGGAAAATAAACAACAACTGCAAAAGCAGACACAGGCTATAATGATTGCATTTGGGTTAGCGGGAAATAAAAGACTTAATGAGACAAACTTTGGCTCAATGAGAAATGCTTTGCTTTAAAATAAATATATAGAGAACTGGTCCCTGCGATTGGCTGGCAACCATTTCAGGGTGTACCCTGATTCCTCCACGATGACAGCTGGCATTGACTCCAGCACTCCCACGACCCTCGTGAGGATAAGCGACTCAGAAAATGGATGGATGAAAGAATTTTTCCTATCTTCCTACTGTGCAACCTGTAAAAAGAAATGGCCCTTGGGGCTTCCATTTTAGAATTTGACTCCACATTTTAGGGAACAAACATGATTCACACACTGTGGAATTCCAAAACAAAAACCAAATTTATGGAAGATGAAAGAGAAGAGGTTGGCAACTAGTGGCCCATAGGCCATAAATTGGCCTGTCGCAAATTATATCTGGCCCACCAGCTGACGTTGGTTAAGGTACAATTATGAGCCGGGCTGCTGCAACCCTCATTTCACATCCTTGTTACAGTTTTTAAGAGGTAATCCAGTGGTTTCCATGAACAATGTAGCCAATAGGTCATGTAATATGTACTCTATTTTGACAATGTGATGTCAAATCCTCTCTCTTTTAACAGTGTTTTGATAAGATTTTTTTTTACCAACAATTAAGAATTTTCAGGGGCGCGGCCATTTTCGCAAGTCACATGACCTACGTGGGTGTATGTGACGTGTTACGTGCTGTTACAAACGCTTAATTACATGGGACACCAATTATGCCCAGCGCCGATTTCTCGTATTTATCCTCATCTGATGAAGAAATAGCAGTATTGGTTGATCGGGAAGATGGAGGAATACTTCTATACAGAGGGGCTGAGCCGTGAGCGGCTCCCCGCTGAGCCAGGAGCTTGCTCGGTTGGGGAGCGAGCTCACGGCTCCGCCGCTTGGCAGACCGAGCTCGTCAGACTCCGCGTCATTCTGCCCAAAGAACCATCCGAATATTCAACATTATTTACAGCCGACTGGTGGAGCTCACTTGCGCGGGAGTGAGCTCATGGCTCCGTTGGTCGGCGGCATTATTTACAGCCACAGGTTCAAATCTGTAAGGAAGTATTCCTCGGTCTTCCCGATCAACCGAGCGGCAGAGCTGCTCATGGCCGTGCCGCTCACGGCTGTGAATTGAAGTATTCCTCCGTCTTCCCGATCAACCGATACAGCTATTTCTTCATCAGATGAGGATAAATCCTAGAAGTCAGACCTGGGCATGAATTGTGTCCCATGTAATTGAGCGTTTATGCAGGTCATGTGACTCGCAAAATGGCCGTGCCCCTCAAAATTCGTAATTGTCCATAAAAATGTTCTCAAAACACTATTAAATGAGAGAGGATTTAACATCACATTGTCAAGATAGAGTACATATTACATGACCTATTGGATACATTGCTAATGCAAACCACTGGATTTCCCCTTTAAGTACATGGTTGGGCGTGTAAACCATATAACGTGATATTACAGAAGATGTACTGTGATTTGCTGAATGTGACTTCCCAAGTGACTGAAATGTCAGTGATAGATAGATAGATAGATAGATAGATAGATAGATAGATAGATAGATAGATAGATAGATAGATAGATAGATAGATAGATAGATAGATAGATAGATAGATAGATAGATACCGTTATGTCATCATACACATGTACAAGGAGATTCGAGCATCTCCTTTCAGTGCAGCATATATGTAAAATAGAAGTAAAACAATAAATCCCATAATGAAAATTCCAAGATAAAGGAAATCATACATTCAAAAAATACTAAAAAGAGATGGCATAGCATTCCAGTCCACAAATGTCTATTGCACAGTGATGTTCCAGAGGTGTCTCTGGGATGTTCAGGAGCGGTTGAGCTTAGTGTTCATAGCCATGATGGCTTTTGGGGGAAAAAAAAAAAAAATCTTTAATTGATTTGTCCTGGCTTTTATACACCTGTAGGATTGAACCATTCAATGCAGTGGTAATGTCTACAAAGCAGTGGCTATGCCAGCTGTAACTGTTTACGAGGAGGTTTACAATAATGACCCATTTAAAAAAAATAGTGGTGACAACTAACGGGCAGGGCACATCATCACCTGTCTGAGCATCACTTTCTGATCGATGGGTGAAATATGCCCCTCATGTCACGGAAGCAAACGAGGCTGTGTGGGTGCATGTTGACAAACCTCAGTCCCCAATCCTTTATGGGCTGCCAGCTCAGCGGTCATCGCACTTGACTTCCACCTGGGGACGTTAGCGGCACAGGATCGCCACCGTTGCACTCAGTGAGGGGGACCTCCATTTTGCGCAGCCCACATTTTGCGTGCAACCTCTTGGCGGGTGAGACAAGTTTGATCTCCACACAATTGACAGGTATAGCTACTAGTTGAACGATTATTAGTCTTGTTTTCTGTGAAGTATGATCAAAATCTGAGGACTTCTTTGTTGCCAGTGTGGTCATTAATAAGTGTGAGAATGACAGATATTTGTTGATGATTCAGTTCTCACACCCTCGTACTCAGCCTCATAATTAAATGTTCCTCCTATATCACATCTAATACATGGAGGAAAGTTTCTGAAACTCTCTGTAATGAGTAAATTGCGGTGTTGTCACTTGTGAGGATAAGCATCTTGGACAATGGACAAATGTATATGCAATAATATGATTTTATACGTTTTACGGTCTTCACATTACATATCCCAGGCACGAGAATAACAGCCTATCGCAAATTCATTTATATTAAATTAATAAATTCATTAAGAAAAATATGATATCCATCCAATTTCCATGCTTTCTATGCTTACAAAATATATTAGTACAGATGAGGAAAATGTTTGGCCCGACCTCTGACTTAGTTGCCAGCATCTGGTATAGAGATCGCTCACGTGACGTCACCGTTTTTACGGCGCCACATTGCCGGTCAAACAAAGCTGCTCGGCAGTGGGGGAGTCGTTGATCCGGAGCAGATTTTTCAAATTGCCCAAGACCTGTTGTGCTGTTGGTTGTCACAATAGATGAGACAGTTCTTCAAAGATGTCATTCTATAGAATACCAGCTGAAAAGACCAGAAAAAGATCGATGGATTTCGACAATTAAACGGGATGGATGGTGCCCAACGAAATGCACACACCTGTTTTGCGATCATTTCATTTCAGGTAGGAAGTATTCTTTTCAATCTCAAATGATCATTATCATTATTAATTATTTATAACACCAAGTTGACTCATTTAAGAACAATGCATATTTAAAAAAAAATAATAAACCATCTGTCACAGAGAGGTTTATGGAGGTTAACGTGTGGCCGCTTCCGTGTACGAAGGAGCCGTGTCTTTCCACTTTTAGTTTTTTTTTTCCCGATCATAGTTAATGAATGCGAGTTTGTGTAAAACCAGGGGTCATTTATTTAAATGTTGCTATTTGTTTTGAAAAAATCTGAGTGGGTCCATCGCTATGTGGGATTTATTCCTGATTGAGAACAGATTCGGCAACGTAGTATTTGTATGCGTCCAGACTTTTGTACGCTTTCAAACTCTTTTGTTTAAATCTTATTCACCAGATACCTGTGTATATACAGTTGTCTAAGACAAGGGGAAGCGAATTAACAGTCAAATTTCTTAACGGCAAAAACATCAACTTCAACTAACCCTAACTCTAACCCTATGAAATATGGATCCTCTATGCCAGGTGTCTCTTAATTTTTCCACGTACCTTCGATTATTATCACCTTCTAATTGTTTAACGGTATCGTCCAAAACTCGGAATCTTGTGCAATAAGACATATTCTTGTTTCGTCTCAATGGAATTCACTTTCGACAATACTTTATCTGACCGGCCATATTGCGACGTAAACAAAAATCACATGATTTTATGACGTAGGTGCATGATCTCTATGTGGAGGATTTGTTGTTTTGTAGTGGTTAAGGTCTTTTCACTCTTATATGGAAAGTAGGAATGTTTTTTGGACCTTTTGGGAGATTCTTAATCTAATTTTAGACTTTAGTGACCCACAATTAAATATTAAGATCATAATCACATCTGTGTTCATCTATGTGACACCCACCTACTGGATACTGTAAGGACCTAATATGTGGTGAATTTTGACTTTTTGTTTGTCATGTGTATCATTTTTACAAATGAATAAATGATGGAACAATGGCATTTTAAAGGGTGTTTTTTTTAATACTGAGAGACTCTACTTAGAAAATAATCTGTGAAGAAGGAACAGTGAAAAGCAAAATTGAGATGAAGCAGTGGTGGGTGGGAGCATTCGTCTACACGGGCGTGGTGTGTGTGCGTGTGCGTGTGTGTGTGTGTGTGTGTGTGTGTGTGTGTGTGTGTGTGTGTGTGTGAGAGAGAGAGAGAGAGAGAGTCACATGCCTAGAGGAGCAAGGACGAGAGACAGAGCAGAAGAGAGCTGTCAAGCTGTGAGGAGGTAGCGGAGAGACGATATCGTTTTTTTTTTTCTTCCTCTTCTTCCCTGGAATACATTCGCACCACATCTCTGACACTCACAGACACGTGCACAACCCAAAGATACAAGCCCACAGATGGTGCTGCTACACTTAAATGTAGCGCTAAATTATTTTCATGACTTGGACTCTTGCCCTGCACACTGGAAGTATTTAAATCCGTATCTTTGAGACTTGGACTCATATTCCAATTGGATTTATTTATATATATCCATATATAATGATATTGTGTATAGATTTTTAATTTTTTTTTATTTATTTATATATATTTTTTTCAACAGCGCACCACTTTTGTGCTGCAGCATGTGCACCTGAACATACTGCCAGTGACACCAACAGAGTTTGGGCACTTGTGAATTGCCTGAATTGGTGTGATCTGGAACCAAGACTGTGTGGGACTTAGTGGGTGTTCTTGTGTGTGAGGAGGAAGATGAGTGGACCAGCAATAGCAGTGCTTCTAATCCACCTCGGAGCCACCTTAACATGGGCCTGGAAAGCATCTCAGCCACGACTACAGTTCACACACTCTGGTAAGAAGATGCACACATCTTTATGATCCGTTTAGATCTCACACATCAGTCACTCCATCACTCCACACAAAAACTAACACGACTTCCTACACAACCTTTCTGCTCTTATTTATTCTCATATGTTTATTGTCACACGGTTGTTTTTTTTTTTACAGTGTCAAAGCTTTGCCTTCTCCTTTGAGTATGAACATTTTTGACTTGGGCATTCAATTTTTGTTGTTGTGTTACAGCAAAAACTTCTAAAAACACAAAAATATTTCAATATAAACAGTATGAGTACTTGTGACCTAAATCCTTTCTATTTTTCACATCAAATTTTTATCTATTTGTATTATTTCATGTTGAGATGGCTCATGGGTGGAGAACCTACTAATGGTATGTGTCCCACAACCTGTCGGTTCCCCACTGCGGGGTAAACCGTAAATCTCTGCAGAATTGTTTGCAAGCATTTTAGCAATGATGCTTGAAACCTAGAGACACCCAAAGTCCCACTCCCAAGTCGAGTTCTTGACTGATCCCACCCACCTTCAGGATTCAGTCAAGTGTTTGTGACCATTTCAGAAAGCTTGACAAAGAAATAATTATCTGAAGGACCAAATCCCAAGTGTGCATCACCACGAAATGTATTATTTCTTAGGCCTTTGCCAATTTGCCGCCGTATAATCGTATAATGCATGAAGAGTTTGCTGGAGAAACAAAAGCAGAAATTGTTTCTGTATTTGTCAGGGTTTATGTCATTCACTTGTCCCAGTGCATGGCACATTGCACAGTGACTCATCATGCGGGTGTTCCACAAGTAGACCATCCCGATCAGTCGTCTGAATAGCTGCATTTTTGCGGTGTATTCTCTGTAATGAGTGCACTGTCACTGCACGCTTTGGGCCTCACGTGAGACAAGAATAAAATGTGATGATTTCATCCTGGTCCAAAGATGGTTGATTACGACGATAGAGATTATGCCCAAAATGTTGGTTAAATTCCAAAGTGTAAGACTTTAGAGGCACTGGACTCGAAGGATTTCATTGTACTTAACGTTTTGTGTACATTTCCAGCGCAGCTATGAATGTTTGGGAGATGACACTGTGCACGTGAATGAACACTTACTGGTCGTGCACACAGGCGTGGTGAGGGTCATGTTCTTGGAAAATAATCCAGTTTACATGGTTTAGGGATGAATTCTCATGAGAACACATTGCTTTGCACGATTTCAAGATGAACTCATCTCCCAGTGGCAAGGACAGCACAATTTTTGACAGGGATTACCAAAAACATCAAGAAAGTGCCAGTTAAGCAAGTCAACCTAGAGGTGAAGATGACACTTGAGTTCTTCCAGGGAGGAATTAAGCTCGAATGGCATCTCTGCATGTGTACTGTACTTGTAGGCGCTTTAACTGAAGTGGGGTGGCATGCAGTTTGTGTGCAACTTGTGTCCCCGTGTAATTCTTTACGCAGCTGGTATAGTATATGTGTGTGTTTACGCGATAGAGTTGCAGGAATCTGCATGTTCATCTTTGAAAAGATTACAATATGGAATGGATGTTGTGTTGGGATCAAATTGGCTGCAATGACTGGGTGGGTGTGGGTGTGGATGTGTTTGTCACTCTCTGTGGGAGTTCTGTGTTGTGATCATTTCACTTCCCATCACCATTTTTTTATTTATTCATATAGAATATTTTTCCTCCAACATTTAGATGTTTTAGCGTGGAATTACTGCAATTAGAAGTAGATCAAGGACCAGATTTGGATTCATGCTACTCAAACGATTGGAATTCCTCAAAACCTCCCCATCTCATTAATATTAGCTCCTGGAAGATGAGATGGAACACACTCTCATAGTCAGTGTATGAACTAGTAATTATAGGGAAATATAGTTGTATATACATTTTATATAGCTAAGCCTTTTAAAAGGGGATTTTCTACAAATATAACAAGATCCTGTCAATGCTGAGTGAACCACTATGTGACAAAGGTAACATTTTAAAGAATATCATACAATAGATAACATTTGTCTAACAATCAAACAAAAAATACTTCGTTCGACAAATGAACAAAACTAAACAGTGGACAGAAACGGTACTGCAGGGAACCAGCGAACTAGCGTGCAGTATATCGAATACTTGTCTTCATATTGAATGTACAAAACAAAAATACCCGCATATTACTGGTTCTTGTTGAGGAATATAACAAAGACAAGAGAGTCCTGATGCTGAAAACTTGTGTGGATTGATATGCTGGTCATTTGTAATTGCGGGATCAGAAATTCCTTCCATCATCTATCATACATACATTTTCTCCAGCGCTTGTTTCATTCGGTTCGCAGTTGAGGGTAGCCCCGGTGGAATTTGGGATTGGTCACCAGTCAAATGCAGGACAGAGATGAATGAGTCTCCCGCTAAAATTTCTGAACTTTAGTTTTGTTGTTATTGGAGTATTTAGCACGGTAATGCTACCCAGAATTCCCGCATTCCAATCAGGCTGTCGTGGCTGACCTGCTGACAAGCTGGCTCCAATGCAGCATCCTTCTTTAGTCAGCAAACCCGTTGAGTGACTTAACAGGCACCTTCCTCCTCTTGTGAATATGAATTCTCGACTAGCAAAACTCTGCACAAGAGACAAGTCACTTTTGTGCCCATTCCAAGCAGTTGTTCTCACAAGCTTCCCATTTAGAAGTCGCAGTTGTATTGAATATGGAAAAGATTACTCATGCAACTTTTGATTGTATTTGGCCATTCTAACATCATTTTACGAATACATAGTAATTTATAGTTTGTGGCTAATACGATGGCCACCCTAACCCATGTGCTGATGTATGGCATGGAAAGGACCACCCTGCTCAATGCAGGATCTGTTTTTCTTGTATTGTATTGTGTTTGAAAGTAAGTTTCAACCCAGCATCTTTTTCACAGAGTTGCAAATGTCAAACAAAATCATTAGTCTTTGGTTAAATCACTGGTTTTGCCCCAATATTTGTGTGAGAGGGAGAAACTTAAGTCCACACATAACCTCAATAAAATTGCACATTCTAACCCAAATCTCCCACTTTATTGAAAGCAGACCAAGACCACCATGTGGATGCATTTGACAATAACATACAGAATGTGGCATCATTCGGCAACACAATCAGTTACAGCACAGAATGTAAAACAGCAATCCCAGCAAAGGAAACCAGCCACCAACCAACGACAATGACATCAACTACATAGACTGCAATATTTAATTTACAACCCTTAAATTTCACAGATTTTTGTTTGCTTTTAGCAGACTCGTCCTTATTGGTAATGAATAGTCATGCTGGAAATTTAAGATTAAAACCTGAGGATTTTGGGTAACACTCTTGAGGAGATTTGTCAGATAGTATTATGACTTGACTCATAATTTCATTTGTATTTGTCCAACCATCCATTTTCCATACTGCTTATCCTCACTATGGTCGTGCTGGAGTCTATCCCAGCTGACTCCGGGAAAAAAGTGGGGTACACCCAGAACTGTTATCTCGCCAATCCCAGGGCACAAACACCCATTCAGACCTATGGCCAATTTAGAATCTTCAATTAATCTATCATGTTTTTGGGATGTCGGAGGAAGCTGCAGTATCCCCGGAGAAAACCCACACAAGCATGGGGAAAATCTGCAAACGCCCCACAGGTGAGGCTGGATTTGAACCCGGGTTCTCCGAACTGTGAAGGAGATGTTAACCAGTCATCCACCATGCTGCCTAATTTGTATTTGTTTTTGATACAATAGTTCTGTATAGATCACTCTGTGGGGAAATCAGTGAAAATGTCTGCTTTGACCTGTGACCTTCGAAACCGCTTCTCACGCGGACACTAATTCAATTTATGCTTGCTGGCCAAATGCCCAAATCGCAATATAAATGAGTGACTGTGTGCCATTAGCGTTCAAATTGCTTAATGGGTGTGGTACATACTAGCTCGCAAGTTCTTTGTAAAAATAAATAAACACAATGAATATGGCAGCGCGGTGAAGCTGGAGAGCATTGGCCTCACAGTTCTGAGGTCTGGGGTTCAAATCCCAGCCTCCCCCTGTGTGGATTTTGCATGTTCTCCCCGTGCCTGTGTTGGTTTTCTCTGGGCACCCGGGTTTCCTCCCACATCCCTAAAACATCCTTTAATTGGAGATTCTAAGTTGCCCATAGGTATGATTGTGAGTGCGACTCTTGTCTTTCTCCATGTGCCCTGTGATCGGCTAGCAACCAGTTCATGGTGTACCCTGCCTCGTGCTTGTTGACAGCTCAGATAGGCCCCATCACTCCCGCGATCGTGAGGATAAGTAGCTCAGAAAATGGATGGATGGATGGATGGATGGATAAAATGAATATGTAAATACATACGAAGAGGGTGGAGTTATCTGAGACAGTATGTATATGTGTGTATATACATATAAATATATATCCCAATACATTTTCACGGCCCTGTATTTACAAAGTCCTAATCGAGATGTTAAAGTACTTTGATTTGTAAAATCAACATATGAAAGAATTCCTAAACAGCTGTTTCCATACATCCATCACACCCACGCAAATTTGACTGTTTGGATTAGGTGGAAGGACATCAGGAAGCTCTGTGGTCCCTGAAACTAAACATGGCAGACATGCAACCCAGCTGCTGTCTACGTGTTTCGGCCGTACGTCTCCATCTGCATCCAGCAGAGGCGCTGTTGATTCAGTCTCAACTATTTTGTGTGTTAAAGAAGAACATGAACTATAACAAAAGCTGTTTTTAGGTAAACCAACAGTTTAAGGTTGTTCAACAGTGATTGCAATTACAGCTCTATGCATTTGACTGCATTCAGGAAAATTTTTGCACATTATTTTTAAAGGACGGGATACTTTGTTTGCGTGTTCAGAACTCCTTTCATTCCATTGTTCTATTGAACAGAATAATGCTCTCCAGAGGATTTGCTCCATAGCATACACCTGTGTGCATGTAGTTCAACTTCAGCAAATAACTGACATCATTATGTTGGTCTTTATATAACAAGCTAGTTTGGATCAAAACAAGAGCACTGTACTTTGTTTGTTCTAACCAAGCAGTGCACTCCATTTTGCCTCAGTTGCTTCGAGGCATGATTAATCAACAATCATTCTATTGATTGATTATCACCGTTTTACCTAATAGGAATATTGATGTTCCTCTCATTCTCCAAATTCTGCCCACCGTGTACTATTAAAGCAGACACTTCTAGAGCGATATTAGGGTACTCAGTTCATTATTCATTTATTCTTTCAGATGTGTTTCTATCTAGGCCACTTCTTTGCAGGCTCTCTGCTGCAAAATGCTGCTGCTGAGATGCACTATTCACGTAGATGGGGATGTGACACCACTACACTCTCTATTATTCATTTTAATGGTTGCAGTCCTCAACGGTCGCACGGCCATTGCTTGTCACTGTTCAAGTGCCTGTTCAAGTCAAACCCAGCTGTTGGTTCATCCAAAACTAAAGTTATCGGGAAGACAGCCCCTTTTGTTTTGGTGATGTCCTATACTGATCTCGCTCGACATGAAGCATAAATTAAGCACTTAAGATTGCTGCACTTTGATTATGTGTACTTGTGGAGCACTGAGGGCCAGTTTTTATGCGATTTTTGACAATTTTCATTATGCTTGATTAAAGTCAGACGTGTTATTTTTCTCTTATGGTCAACTAAGTATGTATATAAAAAATACTTTTTTTTTTTTCAGGAACACAACTCTTCATCTTGCAGAGAGCAGTCACTATAACTGTACTCTTGCTTTGGCAGAAATAAACGCCATATAACATTCGCCATACTGTTAATGTGTACTGGAGAGGTTTCTGGTGTTAATACAGTCACAGAGGCTATCTTTAGCCTAAAGTGTACGATTAAGTACAAATTAAGCCCCCCATTTCTTCCAATTCCCTTGAGTATAAATTGAGTACAATTTGCCCTCTCTCCCATTGGTAATCTTGAGTTTGATCTCTTTCCTCATCTGGTTGCGAGACTATTACTTTTTATCAGTCTATTTCCACTCCTTTTTTTCAGATGTTGTACACATTTTGTTCACTACTTCCTCAAACCATTGATTCCATAACATCTGACAACAGCAAAAACAAAAAAGCAATACCTGTTTGTTGGGATTTGAACTTGGATTGAAACATCTTTTGGGACACTTATCTGGACTTGGAGGGTTAGCTCAGATTCATTCCAACAAGCTTTGCCGTCTCACTGGCCACTTGGGGGAACGTAATCCACAAAGCTCACTTGAGGGGCTGGCCAGGTGCAAGTCCCAAATTGAATCCCTTGTGGTGAAGAACAATTTCAGGTTTATGTCATTAGATTTCTATGCAAACTAAAAAGTAAATTCAAAACACAAGAATGTGGAGTGTCTTTTTGTCCCAGCATATTCAGTCCAAATTTCCAAGGCCTTTCACCACAATAGAAATAAATGGAAAAAGAGCAGAAATATTTGAAGAGCCAAGGTCTCCATATTTGAGCTCTTTGTTGGGCAGCCCGGTCTTCTCAACAAATGCAAATTAAATCTGACTTTTTTTTCTTTCACTCCAGGGTTGAATCACAGTTGTTGTTGTTTTTTTTTTTTGCCAATCAATATCAGATTTTTGTTCAGTTTAACCAACACATATATTTGCTAGGATCCAGTCAAGCCTCACAATAACTAGTAAACTCCAATCCGACATTCCTATTGATGCGCAAACAAGAAAGAACCTCAAGAATTCTTAATGACGGGAAGATTTGCCAAGTGAAACTAAAGATTGGAAGTTAAACTTCCCTTTCCTGTTTAAAAAGAGACTTATCGGGAAGTCATAGTACACAAGCATTTTTCTTTGTAAATCTTTTGATCTTGCCTATTAAAACAGTGATTCTTCGTAAACTTGAAATTCAATTCTCTTGAAGTCACAGTAAAACAATCCCCAGTATCCACAAGTTTATTGGATGGTTTTGCAAAAATCTCCGTCTCACACAAATCTGCTTTAAGGCCGAGCTAAGAAGTAGATCGTTATCACCCTGCTTACTGTGGATTGACATGTTTTTGCTCCGTTCTCCAGGAGTTAAGAAAGATCTTAATAGTTAGTGGGAGGCATGATTTTCTTTGAAATGCATTTTTTTTTCCCAAACAAAATTGTCACCTTCAGGTTCAGAAAAGTTATATATATAGTTTGTATGTATGATTTTTGTAAGCTGTCAAGCACACAAGCACATGCCAAAGCAATATTTGTGCCAAACAGAACCTAAAGAAAGTAAGTTTAAGAAAAGATACAACAATACCATGAAGATGATGTGTGCTTAATGATGTGAGTTGATTTTTATGGATAAAACACTTTTTACCTCTGCAACAGGGAACAGTTAAAATAAACCAAGAACAATCCCGGTTTTGCCTCTCATGAAAACAATATTGTACATTGAAAATGAGCAAACACCTCCTGATTTTGAATGCTCTTATGACAGTTAGCCATGGCTTCAAGGAGTGGGCAGATATGACGATTTTATTTTTAAGAAACAAATGCGATTGTGAGGTAATGAGTGTTCTCCATAATAACAATATGTTTGACCTAACATTCAAGTTTTTTCTGTGCTTTGCTGGAAGCCAGACTGAGCAGTCTGATGATGATGATGATGATGATGATGATTATGATGATGAATAATCATGCGGACCGACGTCAGGGTTCAAGCTGTGCACATGGGTCTGGTCTGTTGGTGACACAGTCCAGACATAACCTCTGTGGGTTTGGCCTGGACTTTACTTCAGTGTGTGCGCCCGTGTGTGAATGTTGTGAGGTCATGTGGGACATTAATAAGCAATGAGTTGTAAATATTGTTTTAGCTACTTGTATTTATTCAGTCTTTTAAATGAGGAGGGGGGGGGTACAAAATAAATACTGTATGATCCTAATTATATATATACTTTCATTTTTCCCTCCTTTGTCTTTTCTTATTATTTTTCTTTTTCTTTCAACATTTTTTTTTGCTTCCTTATTCCTTCAAAGAGGACTTTTTTTTAAATTCAGTTAGAGGAAGAAATAGTACTTCAAATGTCGTCATGTCTGAAATTAGGTGGACATTGAAAGCATTTCCTTAGCAGAGAAACGATCAAGTTTTGTTAATGTTAGTCTTATGTAGTCCAGCAATGACCAAAACTAATTGGACACTTCACACAGCACTGTGACTTTTACTAAAATGGAACACCAGTTGTGTACCTCTACTCTAGGACCAACCATGCGAATTTGGATTAACAACTCCATATAGTGATTAGAATTCATACATTATTCACTGAAAAATTATATACAGTATCGGCAAAGTGATACACCTAGGATTGATCAAAAGTGAAAAGTAACGCTCGAAAGCTATGAAGTCATAACTTCTTAATTGCTATTTTATTTCATGTACTGTACAGTATTTAAAGGGGCCTATTTTAAGCATTTGGACAAGGTCTGTAGATTTTGTTCCCAGGCTACTTCTGCAAGGCTCCTGTTGTAATTGCGCCAGTAATTGGCAAAGTGATAACCCCATTTCCACAGGAAATATGCCCCGGTTTCCTCGCCCGCGCGACCAGTACCCCTCCAGTAGTGGCACAGCCAACAAATTCCACCCCCTGGGAATGCTGCGCCAGACACCAGGGTTCCCTCAGGCCCAGTGAATAGACCAGCAGGCGGACGAAGACACACACAGAGACAAAATGCACACACACGCCATTAGTGTAATTCTTCGATTAGTAGTTGAGTGTGTGCCCAAATGTTGCAAATCATGAACATCACTTAAAAAAAGTATCGTTTTTTTTTATTCAAAGTTTTACATTTGAGACATGGTTGGATGAGATAAGTGTGGAAAAAAAACGAGACGTCGCCCCTGACCTTGAATCCCGTCAAACACCTAGTGTCGGTGAACTGGAACAGAGTGCAGGCTCGCTCTTAGATCCAACATCCATGACCTCTGACAAACATTCCCAGGGACACACTCCAACATCTTGTTGAAATTTTACTCATAAGAAAGAAGATGTTAAATGGACAGCACCAACTGTCCAAATACTTGGCCATACATTGTATTTAAACAAAGACACATGAAAAGGCAATTATTGGTGGTCTTCATGTTGGAGCTTTAAAGATTGCAGATGTTTTTGTGTCTGTGGATGTAGGATTTTTTTTTTTTCTTTTACCTCAAAGCTAGGAAAATTTATTTTTGAGAAAATAATCATCTACATGTGGAGATGGCCTCAGAATGGGGATCCATAAAACCTCTTTTATGGTATACTGTTTATATGACGGCGGCACGGTGGAACAGCTGTAGAGCATTGGCCTCACGGTTCTGAGGATCGGGGTTCAAATCCCAGCCGTGCTGTGTGGAGTTTGCATGTTCTCCCTGTGCCTGTGTGGGTTTTATCAGGGCACTCGGGTTTCCAAAAAACATGGATTCATTGGAGACTCTAAATTGCCCCTAGGTGTGATTGTGAATGTGTCTGTTGTCTGCCTCCTGCCTGACGACAGCTGGGATAGGCTCCGGCAGTCCTGCGACCCTCGTGTGGATAAGTGGCTTAGAAATTGGATAAATAGATGTTTATATGATTATATACTTGCCAATGCTGTAGTGTACCCTATGTGTATATCACTGAAACAACCTGCAGCTGATCTTGCAGAGCTTTTTCACTCTTTCAAATTGTCCTCAAAAATGGGTGACACATTTGGAAGGTTTGGAACGTTTCCTCATTTTAAATGTCGCCTTTAATCAAATCAAAACAAATTCAGCATTGCTAGCCCGCTAACCAAATTAGGAAATATCCCACTTGCTCTTGACTGTGTTGATGAAGTCGTCAGATCCCTTCTGTTCTATTCAAGAGATGCCAGCATGGAAAAAGTAGTGTTGACACTTGCCATATGCTTCATAGATTCTCAGCTGTGTTTTTCCGCCTCATTGCTTCATCATTGCTGTCATCGTTGACATCCCTTCGCTTTGACTCGCGGTATTTGCTTTTGACAGTCACTGTTGGCTGACTGATGGCGTTCTCACAGGAGAACTTTCCAAGCAATTTCTATATTTCTATATTCTAACAAACACCACATGGTGAAATCATTTAGTAGATGCACCTAATTTAATACTAGAATTTACTAGCAACTGCCACACAACACGTGTTACCCATGAATACTACATTTTCTAAAATTAATACGCTACTATCCACATTTTCCCATCATCATTAACTCGTAATGCACGCAGACCAAGCACATCTACAGTATTTATGAAAAATGGGCTTAAAAACACGTAGACTATTTCAGCACATAAACATAATTGCATGTGCAAGGTGTACTCCATAGTATATTATTTAAGAAAGGGACTTCTTAAGAGACCTTTGGCAAACCTACATGTCTGCATTCAAAGCCCAACTCGAAAAAAGGAATATTTAAACAGAAAAGTTATAAAATATAAAGGCGCTCATTTCAGCACACACTGAACATTAGATTCATGCCCTTTTCCAGCTCATTGTACAAAAATCCAAATGTAAAAGTAAAACTTCCAAGTCAAAGTACATCATCATCATCATCATCATTTGCGTTACATCTTTTTAAATGTATTTTTGACTTGCTTTCTGAAATCCATCATTTGAAACTAATATCCTAACTAATTGTAATGTCAAATGTAAAATAAAAAATGATAATGATAATGACTTTCAAGTTTTTCTGCATTTTTTTAGGAATATTTTTTTCCAGCAATTTTTGTTCAATTCTAACTTGTAGGGCCTTGTTACTTATCAAAAAGAAGCAAAGCTGCTTATTTCCTTACATTTATCGAAATGAACCCTTGAATTTCAGCCATGTCCTACATACCTTAAAATTATATTTCCTTTTGATTAGCCTATCATAAATCCACATTAATTAGATGTCACGAAAGAAGGTAAACTGACTATAGAGACGCTCCAAACACGAGTCCGAATGGTTGTGTACAGTATTCATGAGACAGGTGGTTATATGATTTTTCTGGCCTGCCTTTCTACCCTCTGTCATGTGTGAGAGGCCTAACCTTGCCCAGTTCGTCTGGTGGATCTTAGCCACGAGTGTGATCAAGCCATGGATCGCACAGTGTATCGAGCTTTAATTGAAACCATTGTGTCATCTTGGAGCGTGACAATTATTCTTTTTCCAAACATCTGCGTGACAAAAGGGGAGATAAACTCAAACCAGAGTTGTCATTTGAGGTTTCAAGTGCAAATGTGTTTGTTCTACGGCTCAGTGATGAAATTGCAATCAAAACAAGCGCCGCAATCCAAATGGCAGGACTACAATGTGTCATGTCAAAGTACCGTACAAATGAAACATTGTGGAGCCACTGTGACGCCCAGAATGGAAAATCATTTTTATAAGGCGTAAGAAAAGAATGAATTTCTTCCCAATAAAAATTGATTACCAATTAAACATGGTAATTATAGTGAATCAACTACAGAAAATACTTTCTTACTGTATTTCTACCAAAATGCTTGGCATAACGATGATGCTGATTCGCAATGCATTGAGTAACGTCAGCGCATGAGAGCATTAGACTAATGACATGCTGAAAGAAGCGAGACTGCATTGTTTGGGATGGAAAATGTATTTTTCAAAATACTGTAAATGTTAGAATTGTGGTGCAAAGAGCATGGTTTTGCACACATTCGAAAGGAAAAAAGTGACTGCTTATCACTAAGGAAAACATGGAACCAGGACAAAACCAGAATGGACATTAATGTCTCCTGGTACGAGCAAGTTTGCCATAGATTTGTAAAGAAGTAAAATCAGTTAATCAAAGCTATAGTGAGATTGTTTCTCAAACTTTTATGGCCTTGATTTCTTTCTTGGGTACAGTCAAAGAATAGATTATGTTTGTTAATTACAAAAGAACAATTTAAAATGTTTACTTTTCACTAATGATAGTTTAAGATGATGTGCGTAGTTTTATACAGTATTTTGCAAATAGCTTTGTGACATTTAAAATGCTTGAGTAGTCAAAGTGTGTTTGTGTTTGTGTGGTTTCCTGACCTAGAGCCTCGTCAACATAGTCAACCAAAAAGTAGCTTTAAATCATTATCCTATGTAAATGTACTCTATATGTGGCAGCCTGATGGAATATAAACATGTCTTTATTGAATGAATGTTCTTATTTGAGTTGACATAGATATCTATTTGTTGACCGTTTGAAAACTGTTGCTGATGGTGTCAAATATTTTTAATTATCCAATCCATTTCTTTGCCGCTTATCCTCACAATGGATCACGGGAGTACTGGAGAATATCCCAGCTTTCTTTGGTCAGGAAGCGGGGTACATCCTGAATTGGTTGCCAGCCAATCGGAGGGCACATATAATCAAACAACCTTTCGCACTCACATTCACACCTACCGGAAATTTAGACTTTTTAATTAACATTCATTTAAAAATGTTAAATACAAAGAAAACATTAGTTAGTGTTACTGTGTGTACAAAAGTGCGTGTGTGTGTGTGTGTGTGTGTGTGTGTGTGTGTAGGAATGCTCTTAGCTGTATCACACGCCACACATTTCCTCTTAATATTGTTGAGGCCCATCGGCGTTCCCATGACCAGTAGCCTTTAATCTAATGTTCACCACGGATCGAAATATCGACCCCCTAAAGTGAAAGAAACGCACACGGACATCAAGTGGACACTCATGGAGGTGCACACTGTATGGTCATGGACACTTGAACTAATATAAAGAGGGCATTCATGCATTTTCCACTGTGTATGTCTGCCTTTGTGCGCTTGCATATCCTAATGGGCGATGGCCTTTAGGATTATGTCTCGGTGCGTCTGTTCCTTTATATCCGAGCTTTGATTCAGAGTGACAGGGGTCAGAGGACAATTGGCTCGGATCAGAGGTCATGATCCTCATTGACCCTGCTGTCACTGCGAAGCTGATAAGAATGGCTGCACTCGGCGGGCATATTTGTTTGGAGGGCTGCCACACTGTGATTGCTGAGTTCGTTTTCCTTGTGAACATATATATTAAGTTGTCTTCTCACCCTGCTTTTATGAGTTTTCTCCCAGTGGTCCGGTTCACCACACAACCAAAAACATGAAAAGCCAATTTCCAGTCAAAGAAGAATAAAACGACAGAAACTATGGGAAGTAGAGCGACATCCACCTGGACCTCTGTGATGGGGAAATTCCGCAGAGAATCAGAGATTCGCATATTCTATTTAAAACATAACTATCGATTAATTGAGCATACATTTCCCTACCCAGTTTAGCAATGACAGTCAAACACCCAGCGGTTGACATTTTCAACCGTAATGTTGATGTTTTGTGAACACACTTAATATTCGAAACCGTGTTGATGGGAGGTGTGGTGGGTCAAATCTTTCAACACATGCATGGGAGTGTGTGCATTTGGATTTAAGGGTTGGGGAGGTAGCGATGTGGGGAGGCGGAGGGGCTCAAGGCCAAGAGACACCCTTCGACCCAGCACAAACACCCGTTCACAAATTATGCCGGCATAGCTGCCGTTACCACGGCAACTTTCCCGAGAGTAAAGGTGGGGCGGGTGCAGCTGGTGGTTTCACGACTGAGTCAGTAGCGTGTGCGTTTGTGTGTGTGCAGGGTGGAGGAAAGTGCGTTTTTTTTTCCATTCTGAATAAAAGTCATTCATGGTGGTGTGCTCAAGATGGGAGGCATTTGACCAGGCTAAATTGCTGACAAGAATCGGTGTTTGTTTAGAATAAAGAAGGCCAGACGGATTGGAACTACTTAGATACATTCGGTTTGTTTTCCGACACTAAGATCTAAATGTATTCATGAATGGTTATTGACTCTGTGACTCTAAGAGCATGTCTGAAATCAGAAGGATTGGTCTAATTTGCACTTGCATTTCTAAATATATACATTTGTAGCTCAGTAATGTCGATATTGATATCAGTACATAAAAAGAAATGTGTATTGGTTCATGGCAGAGGCAAGGTCTTAGACGGACAAATTAAAAATCCTCTTTATACTCCCGCGCTCGCGCTGCCAACAACGCCCGCATTGCATCACGTGACCAACGCATTGCCTCGCATAAACCCTCTGCTTCAGGTGACGCACATGACAAAAATTGTTGCTGCACATTGAATCCCACGGAGATCAGCTCTCGTGATTGGTCTGATTTAGTCACATGCTTTAATGACATACCATTGTTCCATATACCACCTGCGCCCCCGCCTTCTGGATCGCTTTTGTAGCACAATTAAACGTGTCATCTTGTCATCTAGGGCCATTGGTTCTCGCAGACACTGTTCCATGGTCGCTAATTGTTGTAGCTTTTTTCCTCTTCACGGAAAGGAAAGTGAATGAACTAAAAACTCTACCCCGACTTGGAGGAGTACTGCAATACATTTTCAAAATTGCACACGTAGATTGTGCTCAAGTATAAAAGCAAACGGTCGTCATATGAGCGAGTAAAAAAGTAGTCTTTAATCTACTGTACTTACACATTTTTGTTTGTTTCCTTTATAAACACATTTCTTAGATTTGTAGAAATAGTATAGCATTGCGGTATAGCTATATCTATATATCTGTAATTTAGATGCATTTTTGATTGTCTGAATGCAATGCAATCTCTAAATTCAAACATAGTTAACCAACGCTAGTCTCCCTGTTCCAAATATTCCACCGTGACATGAACCTCCTACTCATTATACATAAGCAAAGCCAGCCAGTGCTTGTTGCTGTAACAGTGACAAATACATATTGCAGAATTGCGGCCTTCTTAAACATCCAAAAAAGCAGCAAAAGTCACCAGGCTACTTCATGTTCAGTCACTTAGCAACCATTGCGAAATATGGGCAAGCTTGTGCCATCCTACCTTAATTCCTGAGCCATCTTGTGCCCCACTCCAAGGTGGAAGCTGAGAAACCAAGTCAAGTATGTGACCAACTTTCATAGTAAAACATCTATACAAAAATACAAATGATGAGGGCATACAGTATTTCCAAGATGATTTTACTGACTTCCTTACCATCTTATTTGTCTTATTCAAGCCAAAAATTGGTTTCTCAATTCAGATTCAAAGTTTTGTACAGTTGCGTACCACATTTTTTTAATAGAAATATTGGTGCAATTCTTATTTAAATGACATCATGTGTATTACATTTAGGGAGTGGAATGTATCTTTATACATTTGTGTAGGTTACCAAAGCCATTTTCAGTGATGCATAACATCACTAGACATTTTTATGCTTTTGATGTAGTGATCTGCATCTGGTTTTGGGATGCTGTGGATGTTTCCACTGCAGATGTGGTTTCAGGTTCTATTAAGATAAGCTTTTATATCGAACAAGGCAAGGTCATATTGGTCTTGTGACTTGCGGAAGTGTAATTCATATTACTTGCTGATGCTTGTGTATGCCGATCCAGTATGGTTCCCTGGGAGCAGACTGCCTTTCGTAAGTGATATGCTCGCAAGTGGAAACATGAATTTATAGTTGCATATTTGCGATGGTTATTATAATCCATGAAAAATCAAAATTCAATAAAAATCTGAAAGCACCTCCAAACTTTTTCAAATTCGACTTTTGATTGCAAAAACATCATTTTCTTGCCATGAAGTCCCTAAAACGCCCAGCTTTGTCAGTGTGGTTTACAAACAGCACCGGTTTCCGCTTCTGCGCTATGCATGCGCAAGGCCGAGTTATTCATATCCTGGTCACTCAAACGCTAGTCAAACATGTCGGTTGCTAAGCGTAAAAGACAAAATGCTCATGCCTGCTAAGGCTTTATTTTGAAGTACATGTAAAAACCGATTCCCATGAGCGTTATCAATGGAAACCGAAAAATCGTTTCCCACCGTTTCCCAGGACAAAAATCAACGGAACCGAAAGATCGGTTACCATATTTGCCAAAATCCTCATGCCTGCCTCTGTATATTTCCTGTCATGACAAAATGTCTCATATTTAGAAGGCCTGGTTTAGCATTTATTCATTTTGGATCAGAATCATATCCTATTACAAGGTTATGATTTACTACCATTTCCAAGGTGGTGGTGTTTTCATTATCAGTGTTTGTGGGATTACAAAAACGCAACTGAAATATTGTCCAGGTATGAGGCAGCAGGAATACAGTATTTAAAAACAAGGTTGCAATTAAAATTAACATTGCAGCAAAAGGACTCCTTTGGATATTAATTACACAGAGTAAGTGACACCGTTCGGAAGAAAAACCATTTCCATCCATCTTAGTCAAAGTGGTCTGTGGGTAGCCGTACAAACTGAACAGTGCCCATAATGAGTTTCATGAAACTGATAACGGCATAAAACTCAGCAAGTTTTTCTATTCAGTTCAAGTAAAGCATCTGCCATTTGGTTACCTTTAGCGCTCCATTTTCATTGTCTGTGGGGTTTTTTTCCAACTCATTTTTCCTCAGGAACAGCACAGTAACGGTTTCAAACTAGCATAAAAGTAATCCCTGCTTAGATTTATTTTATTTTACTTTTTACAGTGAAGAAAATAAGTTTTTCAAGACCCTGCTATATTGCAAGTTCTCCCACTTAGAAATCATGGAGGGGTCTGAAATTATCATCGTAGGTGCATGTCACTGTGAGAGAGATAATCTAAAAAGAAAAATCCAGAAATCACAATGGATAATTTTTTTTTTAATTTTTTTTTAACTATTTTAACTATTATTAGTGTGATACAGCTGCAAATAAATATTTGAACACCTGTCTATCAGCTAGAATTCTGACCCTCAAAGACCTGTTAGTCCGCCTTTAAAAGTCCACCTCCACTCCATGTATTATCCTCAATCAAATGCACCTGTGTGAGGTTCTTAGCTGCATAAAGACACCTGTCCACCCCATACAATCAGTAAGACTCAAACTTGTAACATGGCCAAGACCAAAGAGCTGTCCAAAGACACCGGAGACAAAATTGTACAACTCCACACGGCTAGAAAGGGGTACTGAGAAATTGCCTAGCAGCTTTGTGAAAAAAGCTACACTGTCGGAGCAATCATTAGAAAATGGAAGAAGCTAAACATGACGGTTAATCGCAATCGGAGTGAAGCCCCTTGCAAGATATCACCTCTTGGGGTCTCAATGATCCTTAGAAAGATGAGGAATCAGCCTAGGACTACACAACAGGACTTGTTCAATGACCTGAAAAGAGCTGGGACCACCGTTTCAAAGGTGACTGTTGGTAATACACTAAGACGTCATGGTTTGAAATCATGCATGGCACGGAAGGTTCCACTGTTACACCAGCACATGTCAAGGCCCGTCTTAAATTTGCCATTTGGATGATACAGAGGAGTCATGGGAGAAAGTTTTGCGGTCAGATAAGACCAAAATGGAGCTTTTTGGTCATAATTCCGCTAACTGTGTTTGGAGGAAGACGAATGATGAGTTCCATCCCAAGAACACCATCCCTACTGTGAAGCATGGGGGTGGGAGCATCATGTTTTGGGGATGTTTTTCTGCACATGGGACAGAACGACTGCACTGTATTCAGTAGAGGATATGTTGTGAGATGTTAGGGAACAAACTCTTTCCCTCAGTCAGAGCTTTGAAGATGGGTCGTGGCTGGGTCTTTCAGCATGACAATGATCCAAAGCACACAGCCAGGAAAACCAAGGAGTGGGTCCTTAAGATGGATGTTAAGGTTCTGGTGTGGCCCAGCCCGTCTCCAAACCTAAACCCAATAGAAAATCTTTGGAGGGAGCTAAAACTCCGTAACTCTCTCACGGACAGCCCATAAACCTGTATGATGTAGAGAAGATCTGTGTGGAGGAGTGGGCCAAAATCCCTCCTGTAGTGTGCGCAAACCTGGTGAACAACTACAGGAATCGTTTGACCTCTGTAATTGCAAACAAAGGCTACTGTACCAAATAATAATATTGGTTTTCTCAGGTGTTCAAATACTTATTTGCAGCTCTATCACACAAATAAATCGTTAAAAAAATCATACATTGGGATTTTTCTTTTCAGATTATCTCTCTCACAGTGGACATGCACCTACAATGAAAATTTCAGACCCCTCCATGATTTCTAAGTGGGAGTATTTGCAATATAGCAGGGTGTTCAAATACTTATTTTTTCACTGTACCTCCTCCAAGCAAAGGTGAGAGATATTGTTTTTAGTTGTTTCTTTGTTAGTATTCTTTCATTTCTGTAGTTCAGTTTCCCTGTCAGCTTCCTACTCTTGTCTTTTATTGGTTGCAAGATTGTAAACAGGAGACTGACAACTGAAGCAGAGTTATGCAGGAACGTTACTCATTCGAAGTGGCTTCCAACCACTTGAGTTCACATCCAACCAAATGAAACGCACTAAGGGGAATAATGGTACTTGAGCTTAATTAAAGGCTGCTTGTTTGAAAGCATACGGCATATGGGGAGACAACAATACAAATAAATACAACACTCCACAAATGCTTTTTTAAAAAAAAAAAAAAACTTTAACTCTTCAACCTCAGTGAAAGTCTTCTGAGAGTGCGTCTACTCCAGGTTTCCATTTTTTTCACATCTCCCTTATTATTTTTTCATAGTTCCGTTTGTAATTTAATCAATTTGATGTTGTCTGCTCTCGCATAGTCACCCTGAAATTCTTTGTCCTCCGTCAAAGTCATTCATCCAGTCTTCTTCTCATCCTGCGTCAGTTATTTCTTCATCAACCTTCATCATCATCTCATTCGTATTCTTTTCGATCCACCTCTCTGCATCACTTTGTACTCTGAGTATGCACATACCGTATTACTCATTTCTCTCTGGCTTTATCCACGTGCTCCCACTTCCTCCTCAATCCCGCTCTACGTCCATCATGCCCCTCCCTGCTTTCTCCTCGACAATCACCTTCTGTCGTCTCCCATTCCTATCATCGGCATCCATTACGTTTTCATAATTTCTTCCATCAGGATTGCTTTCTTTCTGTTGTTTCTCTCTGTCCATCTCCCCCTCAGCCGCCCATCACTGTCTGTCATGTTTTGGCATTTCACTCATTCTTATATTGCTGCAGCCTCACAACTACCGGACCGTTTACATCTCACACTCATCTTTCTCTGTCAACCCATCCATGTTTTTCCCATCTCCCTTTGTATTCTCCTCCCACGTCTGCTCCTCTTGATCTGTGTGGGACCGCATTTCACTCATTTATGAGTACAATGACAAAAAAGGGGCTACACTCTTTTAAACAATATAATTTAGTCATTATAGACTGAGCATTTCCCAAGCTTGGTTCAATCACATAAGGTCTGAAAGAAAACAGCTGACTCCCGCAGTTTCTGATTATTGCTTTTATGAGTGACAAAATTACATCGCAGCGAGGAAGAGTAAACAAACCCACATGGGCTCGCAGCTTGTAGCTGCTTAATTGGACTGCATTGTGGAAGTCTGTCATTCCACCATATTGGACACTGTGATTGATTTGGCAAGGAACTGGACAAAAACAACAATTCAAGACTCAGTGAGCTTCATGTTTTCGTTTGGATAACAGTTGTGAAAAGACATAGTTTGGACAATCCAGAAAATATGTGGATATAAAGCCTGCAAAGGATAACTACATGTATTACAGTTTAAGGTGTTTTTGCTTTCTTTGCTTTGAAAACCTTTCCCATCAGATAAATATTGGAACTTTGATTGAAATTCAATGAAATTCCCACAGGTAGGGCAGTTGAGTTCATCTTTCCATTATACTGTACAGTTTGGATCTAGAAACCCTCATAAGCTCGGGTCGGCTATACAGCCGCTGTATCAACTAATGTGGTGTGACTAATGAAAGTTGCCATTTCAACAAAGAGGAGGAACGGGTCGATTTTCTTACCAATTGACTGCTGTGTCGAGCTCCTGCACAAATGCTCGAGACTTGGGATCGAGATATTTCAGTAGCCCTTCAACCTTCAACAAAGAAAATGCAAAGAAATTGCATACATGCTGAACTTAGCAGAATTTTCCTGCCTGATGCAAATTGAGAAGGACTCCCACTTGACTGAACTTGTTGATGAGACGGTAACTTATTTACTATGGTAATTATATGTATCCCATTACATCTTTGGGTCTCGCCAATAAGCTTTTGACGAAACATTTTCCTGGTACTATTCAAAGTACAAAGCATCTGGACTGGCTGTTAAATAGAACCACGTGTGTAATTGTACAGGATAAGATGCTTCTCCTGTGCACTGTTTCATGTGGAGTTGACAAAGCCAAGCACAGGGCAGCCATTGAGCCTTTTGGCGATGAGTTTTACAATCTGATGCAGTTAAATAAGGTAAAAAAAAAATTTGGTAGCAGAAATATGAAATGTTAATACAACACAGATGGACGAACCAGGCCTGCACTCCCTCAGCTAGCAGCTGATGATCTCCAGTACTCACAGACTTCTCAAAGATGACATCAGAAGAAGACGACATAATGATATACTGTAGCTTGGACAGAAGTATTTCACAGTCAGTATAGTTTTGTGGTGTCTGAAACTATTTATCCCTAAAAATTTAGTGCTTTTGTAGTGTTATATTTGCTTGCATTTGGTGCAGGCAGCAAGGGTTCAGTTCCCATTAAGTGACGCCGTAAGGGTTGTTCGTGTCTTTATGTGCTCTGCGACTGACTGGTGACCAGTTAAGGGTATAGTTTGTATGTTCTCCCTGTGCCTGCGTGGGTTTTCTCCGGGCACTCTGGTTCCCTCCCACATCTCAAAAACATATAACATTAATTTGACATTCTAAATTGCCCCTAAGTGTGATTGTGAGTGCGGCTATTTGAATTATTACTTAACTCATGATCTATTTCCTGAGAATGTGTCAATGCCTCTGACCGACTGACTCAACAATGGTAACGAGCAAAACCTCTTCAGTTATCTGCATCTTGGCTTCTCTGGTTGATATTCAAGTGGTTTTTCATCGACAGAACTGATCCAGAATGGACGCCTGCTCACGCTGCCCCTGGAGGCCGGAGACCTGCACTCCCTGCTGCCTGATGACGATGGGATGCATCTATATGTGGCCATGAAAGATAACCTGCTGTCGACCAGCATGGATGACATTACACAGAACCCCCGCAAGGTAACTGTTTGCATTGCTAAGTATGATGATGCATGCACTAACATCCATACTGACCGCAGATTTAGACGAACCTATGAATCAGGGTTTGGATGGAACGGTTTAAACACACCTCTTTGACTAATACATTTTTCCCCTCTAGTTTTGATTGTCTTTTGATTGCATCTTCACAAATTCTTCTGTCCGTATTCCACATACAGACACTTGTGAAAAAAACAGTGTGGAATTCTCATTTTCCACATCTTCATGCAGTAATTTTAATGTTTAATAAAACATAATCCTTTGCCAACAGTAGTAATTGGTGTCAAGGAAGTATGTTAAGATGATAAATTTCCAGTGTTCTAAGATCTTTAGTTCTGAATCATGTCCTGCACTTCAAACTTCGAGTCATTTCAAGTCAGTTTAACAACAAAGCCATACTATATTTTAATTTTTATATTTATATAGCTAGTATATTATTTACTTATACATTTAATACATACAGTTTATAAATTAAATCTATTTTAAAATCCATACTCATTCATTCATCCTAAAAAATGATGAAACAAATGCATTAAACCTTAGAAAGAACACGAGGAGTGGTCCCGAGTTTTGCACCTTCACAGCCGGTTGTCAAGGGGTGGCTTTAGTTTTTGCCCCTTCAAAACTGATCAATAGTACTTTTTCAATTATATAAAATTGCTAAAGTACAATGTACTTTCTCTGCCTTCTGAATGTACATTAAACAGACCTGTCACAAATTACTAATTATAAATCCTGCTGTAAATTCTATTGATTAATTAAGTAAATGAACAAAATATATTTTGTTAGGTTAAACAGCAGTTATGAATATATAAGAAAATGAGTGGTTTTACTTAATAATGAATGATTATTTGGTTTCCTCTTTTAGGTAATTAACATATTTCTTAAATTGACATTGTTGCATCTATCAGGAAACTTCATTTTCTTGTCTTCAAATATTTCCAGTGAGGCAATTTAAAACACAAGTACAAATAAATAAATCACACACGTAAATATATTTCAATTTAAAGTTGCCATTTCCTTTTCAAGCATTCATTAAAAATAAAGAGGAACACGACTGTCTTTTTTGTCGTCCCGCTGTGGTATCTCAGTCGGAAAACTAGGGTGCATAGCATAAAAATATTACTGCAGAAAGAGACAAAGAAGAGAAATTTACAAAGAAGAGTGTCTACTAGATGGTAGCTGTGTGCTGATTGTTAAATAAAGTGAATAAAAACATAAATGCAAGAGTGATTCTTGAGAATACAACACTGACTAAATGAGACTGTAATAAAAAGGAAGACTAGACAATGCAACGACTGGCCTGCTAAGATAACTTACCCTAATGCTATTTCTAATGAAAACAGGCAAACATGACATCAACCTGTGTGATTCCCACAATGCAATGTTGATTTTTTTTTTTTCATTTTATCTGTACTATAATTGTTGTGGTTGTAGTACCGCTTGGAATGTATACTTTCTGTAACCACTACATTTTGCAGTTTTTTTTTTTTAATAAAGCAATTACTTGAGGTACTCTGTTTGTAACACAATTCGATGTGTAAAGAGCCCATTTCAGAGTTCACTTACTGTCTCATATGTAGAAGGCTATCTTGACTTCGATTGAGAGATTACGTATCATTGTTTTACCGTATGTTTTAATAGATTGCACATTGAAATATGTACCATGATAGCAAGATTTTCTTATTCGTAAACATAACATTATCCTTTTGAAATATGGCTGTATTAGAACCTCAAAATGTATTACAGGAGTAGTATTGATTGCACAATAACAAAATATATTTATACATCACATCTCATCTCAATCATATAGTAAATGTGTATTGTTGTGATGATAAAAATGCATTCCTGTATTATTATATTTCTTTACATATGTTGAATACACAGGTATATATGATAACGCCCAGGCAGTGAAAATTGACAGCATTACGATTCCCCCCCTTGTAGCTGTCATTACTTCCCCTAGTTCTGAAATACTTTCTCCATGATTGCGGCATGTGTCTGTGTTTGGAATTTCTAAGTGGTCAGAGGTGACTGGTCTTAGACCCGAGAGTATCATGATCTCTTTTTTTAGTTCACTCCAAATGTGTTTGATGAGGTCCAGTCAAGTTCTTCCACAGCAAAGTCACTGGAATTCTTTATGGACCTTTTTTAGCACAAACAAACAACAGCCTTCCCAAGTGTTCCCGCAGAAAACAATGTCTAACATGTTTTGGTATGTGAATAACTGGCTAACTGGGATTCAAAGATCAACCTTTGATTTATTGACAAGTTAATTGGTTAGAATGTGCCACAAGATGTTTTTCTAAGGCCTTTACGAGCAGTGCTAGAGAATAAGTTTGGCGAAATAGTTGTCCTCATGTGTAGATGTTGTTTGGCATGTAGAATGAAATGAATCTGGTGACACCAACACTTTGAAAGTCTGTGAATCCCGTTTACTTTTCATAGCAAAGTATCTCTCTCTCTCTCTCTCTCTCTCTCTCTCTCCTCTCTCTCTCTCTCTCCCAAATGTTTGTAATGGAATTAATTGATCAGAGATTTACAGCCAGATTGCATTCACATAAACGTTCCGTGAAATCAAATTTAATGAGTCTACTTGACGGTTGTATGTATGTCAATATTTAGTGTTATGCTTGAGCTTTAACATGCAGACAGACGTGATGATGACTCTGCCAGCCCGTCAGGATGTGTTCAGGGTCACAGCAAGGACAGAGACAACTGTGCACTGTCACCTAAAATCAATACTTGGATCAGTGAGACGTGCATGCGGGTAGAGGGCCAAGCCAGAAAGCAAGCAGGTAGGCAGACTAACAGCCAGGAGTGAGGTGACCAGCCACCCACTCTGGCAGGCAGGCAGCCAACCCCAGGATAGATAGTCACATTTGAGACATAACTCCACTCTGTGCTGGCTAGAAAATCATGTGCCATATTTATAGTCTGTTTATAAGATGTTCCAACTTGTCTGCAGTATTTTTTTCCCTCTCTCCCATGTGGCATTGAAACCCCCCTGTTGCGCTCCATTCTCATCGTTACTGTTTATTTTCTTTGCTGACATACATACCCTTTTAATCTTTTTAGGACTCAGTGAAATAGTTGCTGCTTCTTTTCAAATGATGCAAAATCAATCATATTTTGGCACATTTTAGTGTTTATGTGCAGCATTTTATGTACAGATTTAGACTCACGACGTTTGTTCTTCCCAAGAAATTTCCAATAAGTATTTGGTGAAAAATTTTCACACTAATCACATCATCGAAAAATATAAATCCATATATCATAGCAATAGAGTAAAACACACACTATATCTCATATCTCTTATAAGTTATCATATATCAGTATGACTGTTATATGATGTGAAATTATTCTTCCATTAAATGGAAAAGGGAGGATATTCCATTCAGGTTTGCAAGGAAACTACACAGAAGAATATACAAAATAAACACAAAATTACTTCCATCTTGCATTTTCTGAAACGTAAATAATTCTGTATTTGTCAATGTGCATAATGTTGAAAGGAAGCCGTTTACACATGCACATTGCATCCATAACTATTATTTGAAGTCCAGTGTGATGTTCATGAAGTGCTAATGATTACTGTCAAAATAATGTGCAGTACAATAATCAGATTATGTCGACAATTGGTTTGTATACCTGATGACCATGCTATAGATAGCGTATGAGGACTTCTGTGATCATTTGGCAGCTTTGTAAATGTAGCATGGAAGTGATCCTTTCTACGTTCAAATCCTCATACTCATCAGATCAGTTTTTTTTGGGGGGGGGCGGGGTAATTATTTCAGTTATATTTGGTGATTTGAGATGTTTACATAGGACAAATGTTGAAGGCTTCGAAGTGCTCTGTTGTTAGGTATAGTTTGACACATACTTCAAGCGTCACTTCCCCGCAGAGGTCCATTTCCATTAAATGGCATTTTGGCAGGGTGAGAATCTTTTGGCGGTGGTCCATGCTGG
This sequence comes from Syngnathoides biaculeatus, assembly GCF_019802595.1. Taxonomy (NCBI): domain Eukaryota; kingdom Metazoa; phylum Chordata; class Actinopteri; order Syngnathiformes; family Syngnathidae; genus Syngnathoides; species Syngnathoides biaculeatus. Next base: position 10,484,478 of record NC_084641.1, read on the forward strand.
TTCCTGCCAGTGTGTGGTATGTGGCGATAAGGCTGACTGTGGTTTCTAATCTAATCGGCTATCCATCAGGCAGTGCTGCAATGACTACATCAGGGAGCCATTGGTTGACATCCAGGAATGTTTCCTGAATGCACCCTCTCTTGTCATGACATCACTTTTGTTGAATTCCTGCCACATTTTCAGTTAACATTCTATTTCAGGTTTTAAATGTAAATGCAAAAATAAAATGTTTTTTGCAGGTACAAAAACATTTGGGCACTGTTTTACCACCAAATTCTTATGCCATACACCCCCCTCCTAGAAGGAGATGAAATGTAATCCATCTCTTGCTTCTGCTGTGTCCAACAAAATCATTACAAGCATGAATTAAGCGTTCGCATACCATCTCTTGCAAATGGCCAACTGTTTACCCTGATCCCGCTACTCCTCGGCTAATGATGAGTACAGCTTTCATCATGATGTGGAGCTTGTGGCTCCCTACGTGTTGAGTCCGGAGTCTAAAACAGAATACAAACTGCGAAGTGCATGTTAGTCTCCACATGGATCTCACTTGCATTTTCTCCTGTGGTGTGAGTGCTTCATCACCAAGCCAGCAAATTATACTTGTCATTTTGTGTCTGCATCTGTATGTGTGCGTGTATCCATCCATCCATTTTACGTGCCGCTTATCCTCACAAGGGTCACGAGAGTGTTGGAGCCTATCCCAGCTAACTTCAGGCAACAAAACACTAATGCAAACAGCAATATCCTCCACCGCCAAACTGACAACTTCATGGAGCGATCAACGATGTCTCACTGATCAGAAACTAATGCTGCTGACTAACACTGTTGAGTGGCTAAGACAAATCTGAATGCAGTACTGCTTACCTTATGGCTTGGTCATTGTGTTTCAGACAAATGTTGAAAACTTGATGTGCGGGTGTGTTAGAGCCCAGCAACACATGCATGGGAATTACAGCTTAGATGGAAGTAATGCATTCTTCCAATGAAACGTTGATTCATGCGTGATAAGTAATTGTAAGTTGTGTGTGATTGTAATGACCGAATTAGTCAGTGCAGCCAGTCAATAAGTAGCTTAATTACAAGTCAACCTGGTTGCTGCTAGAACAGCCCTGCCTTTTTCTCCTGCTGACTTTTTCTTCATGTTCCACTTATGCCGAGTCTCCTCCTGACAATGCACCTGCCATTCCCAGAGCACTGCCATGTGAAATGTAAAGTGAGCAGTGAAAGCGGTTGTTGAATCTCACATTCTCTCTCACTCTCCCCAGTTGCATTGGCCTGCCAGTCCAGACCGGGTCCAAGAATGTTTAATGGCTGGAAAGGATCCAGAGGTGAATCAGCACACCCAAACACTCTAACACATAAGTTCAGTGTAGAGGTCTGTATTACTTACTTTATTCGTTGTACACATTTCAATACAGATATGGATCTGTGGCAGGAGTCACTTGAGAAACTTTTGTCTTCTCCTGATGTTGGGGGCTTCTTTTTTTTTTTTCACAGAACCGTAATTCCAGCTATCAAAAGTTCCAAATTTATTCAGCAAAGAAAACAACACTTGAAGTGCTCACACACTACAGGGAATTAAAAACATGCTCCTCCTTGCCGTTCGTGGGAATTAACACTTGATCTTTCATTGTTATCTGAGAAACACATGTCCTTTGATGATAATAGATTGCTTCAATAACAATTACTTCAACAAAATTCAACTTGGCTATTCATTTTTATTTCAGACCCCTGGATCCCTCACCCTTAATATTATTCAGAAAAGATCTAGAAACCTTTGTTTCTCATGTGATTTTCTCTGCTTCCAGACGGAGTGTGCTAACTTCTTACGGGTTCTGCAGCCTTTCAACAAGACTCACCTGTACGTGTGCGGCACAGGGGCCTTCAACCCCAGATGTGCTTTCATAGCTACCAGCGTCTTCCAACAGGTATGACTGAAAATACGTACACAGTTGTGGATTTATTATGGCTTGGCCAGGCTTAGTAACATGAGCTCCCAACCAGTGAACTTTCCTAACATGAAATTTCCTTCTTTCTCTTTTATTTTTGCCGTGGGAATTAAACAGTAGCTCCTGATATAATAAGATAGCGATAGTGTCATAATACACAATTGGACAATAATCCATTTATTGCATAAACACTACACCAGATGCTGATATCAGCATAACTACAGCAAATTCCTGAAAAATAGTACAACACACGTACACCACAGAAATGTTTTCAAGTATATCCTACAAAATACACTTGCCTGCTAAAATCTTAGCGTTCGATGAACGCATATTTAGTTTGCCACAGTTTTTACGCCGGATGCCCTTCCTGACGCAACCCCTTTGCATTTAGCGGGGGAAAGAAGCAATGCAGACCAATGGAGAGTGTGGTAAGGAAGTGAAGAAACGGGTCCAAGCAGGGTGGAACTGTTGGAGGAAGGTGTCTGGTGTTCTATGTGACAGAAGAGTCTCCGCTAGGATGATGGGCAAAGTCTATAAAACAGTGGTGAGGCTGGCCATGATGTACGGATTAGACATGGTGGCACTGAAGAAACAGGAAGCAGAACTTGAGGTAGCAGAAATGAAGATGTTGAGGTTCTCGCTTGGTGTGAACAGGTTGGATAGGATTAAAAATGAGCTCATTAGAGGCACAGCCAAAGTTGGATGTTTTGGAGACAACGTTAGAAAGGGCAGACTTCGATGGTTTGGACATGTCCAGAGGCAAGAGAGTGACTATATTGGTAGAAGGATGCTGAGGATGGAGCTGCCAGGCAAAAGAGGGAGAGGAAAACAAAAGAAAAGGTTGATGGATGTGGTGAGGAAGGACATGAAGGCCGTGGGTGTTCGTGAGGAAGACGCATGAGATAGGCTTAGATGGAAAAAGATGACACGCTGTGGCGACCCCTAATCGGGACAAGCCGAAAGGAAAAGAAGAAGAAAAAGCTTACAGTACCTGATATTCCCAGGCGGTCTTCCATCCAAGTCCTAACCAGGGCCATACCCGCTTAACTTCTGAGATCTCAAAAGTCGGTCTCGCTTGCTTCTTAATAATTTTTCTTTCCAAACAGGTACTTGAATATTTATAATTTAATCATTGATCACTCCTGAAAAGAAATTAAGCATTTAGCTTTAACTCCTAAAAGTAAGTTTACTAATAATTACTGTGCGTTACATTTGGCCATAGATTCTTATGCAGGTGTCAAAGTCAAGGCCAGACCCCCCAACCCCACCCCCATCATTTTATATGGACCGTGGAAGTAAATCCTCTGCATCAACTCCTGTGATCCTTGCTAAAATCTGGACCGAAATCTATAATTGCCGTACATAATAAACAATGTTAGAATATTGAAAGCATATTTTTCATTACCAATCACCCTTTTTTTGTTTTTACAGTCACTGAATCCTTGACTTTTGATTTCACAATTGGTTAATCATCTACAGTAGTCGTCATGTATCTGGAAAAATATGAAGTGATTGACCATTTCCATTGTAGATAGTGGCCCTCTGAGGGAAATCGTCACTCCAATGTCCAAAAAGGAGTTTGACACCCTTCCAAGTCAAAGTGCTGTGACCGCTTACTCAACAAAAAGAGCTCAATGATGATTTTGTGCAACAGGCTGTATGTAAACAAGTTGAAGGTTTTTGTGTTGTCTAAAACAATAATGCTGTGAGCCCATCAATCAATGGGTGTGTGCTTGAGTGTGTATGCACGTGTGTGTTCTGACTCCCAGCCATGGCCCCTATGCACAGGCCTATCAGGCAGCATGAGTGTGGTGTCTGCCCCTATGGCCACACATGGACCACAGCTCATCCAGTCTCGACTTTCTGTAAAATAAAAAATTGTACCCTCCATTTTTATTTGACACATGCAATATCAATCTCATCCTGTAATCCTCAACTATTTATTATTTGTCTACCTATACTATTTGGTGCAACGCATTATATTTTCTAAAGAGTTTGAGTTTCATTGTGAATACATGTGAGGTTTATTACCTTTTCAGTTGTGTGACAGTGTGGTCAAGGAAGCTATGTGTGTGCGTGCCTGTGTGTCTGCATTTCAGGGACCAGCTAATCCCATAAAAGGCCATGCAAGATCAGAGCAGGTGTTCAGATGTGGTGCTTAGTAGCACTGTTGGCGCTGACGGGTTTTGACTGGACTTAACACAATTTGAAATCCCTCCATTTAGCCTACAAACTCCCAATTTGCTCTTTACGAGCATGTGGAGAAATGGAAATGTCATATGTGTGCGCGTGTTGTATGCAAAAAGGGGTGAAAAATTATCAGCTTGTTCCAGAAAACACATCTCATTCAGGGAGCTGTTTTTGTTTTTTTTTTTTTTTTTTTTTTTTTTTTTTTTTTAATGAAAGTGATCTATGTCTCTGTTTGTGTTTTAGTCAGGACACCAGACGCTCTTGTACAGCCAGACTGAATGCGGGAAGGGCAAATGTCCATATGACCCATTTCAGAAAACAGCATCGGCAGTTGTCGGTGAGTTCACTCCTCAAAGCACAATATTGGTGAGGTTTGAAATATGGATTGAGTAACTTGGTGTTTTTCTATTAGATGGAGAACTGTATGCTGGCATTACTTCAGACTTCATGAGCAGAGACTCTGCCTTCTTCCGTAGTCTTGGCAACCGCCACGTCATCCGCACCGAGCAGTACGACTCCACCTGGCTGCAAGGTGAGAGCGAAAACATACTTGTTGTGACTATGTTTCTTATGTATCTTGCCTTTTGTCCGAACCAAGACTCATCTTTTTGATGAAGTTATGAAATATTACTCTTTAGTCTCATTCAATGTAGACAGTACACATGCATTGGAAAATAATGTGTGGAAATCCCGTACCAAAAATTACAAAACATCCAAGCACAAAAAAAGATGTGGACATGACAAGTGAAATTATATATACATGATATAAGCTCTAGTCAGGCCTTTGTATTTTTTTATTCAGCCAATGTAGAATAAACAGTGATGAAAGCTGCAAGCATTCTTAACAGCTGGAGATTAGTGGAGTTCTACGAGATTGAATATCTCCAAACCATCTCCTGAACGCTGTTTAGTGTTCTGCGTTCGTCTGCTGCTGATAACTGATGCAGTACATGCTGACTTTCTGCTGTGTATAAGCTAAAGTTCCATGGTCCCTTCTACCTCTCTCTTTATTGCATCTGCACTTTTACATATACTGCGTATGTGCAATCAGCACCAGGTTGTGCAACAGATTCTAGTTTTTTTTTTCCTCCCCCCCACTTGCCAGATGCCCATTTTGTGCGGGTCGCGCCGTTGTCTGAAACAGATAATCCAGAAGACGATAAAGTCTACGTGTTCTTCACCGAGCGAGCTCAAGAGGCCGAGGGGGCCGCTGGAAAGGTGCTCTACTCCAGAGTGGCTCGGGTCTGCAAGGTAGGGTGGCGAGATATTTGTGTCCAAAAAGATAGATGCCACCTGTGTTTGTTTACACTCTTCTATCAGCCCCAGACTGCTTGTTTATTTTGTGTTTGCCTGCACATGTCAGATACCGTACGTGCTTCACGACGCATTTGTCTGAGTCCGTGGAGGTGCGTGTTTTTGTACAAGCTTTATTTGGATGTTCCTACTGCATTGCGCAGATAATTGCACACACTAGAACTATTAATGTTTGTCACTATCGCTGTCTACTGCAGCTTCTTTTGCTTTCTATTTCATGTTGATAGTTACTGCATGTGTGTATGATGACTTTTACATTTTCACTGTGTGTTGTTTGTATTTCAACATAGTTTCCCAGAAGGAAAAGAAAAGGAATAATGTCCCTCCCAGAGTCGAGGTGTCACCATCATAAACCTTTTTTTTCCTCAGTGTTTTGAGTAAACTTCCACTGATGCAAATGTAAAAATAAGTCAAATGCTGTAAAATGAAGCATCCATCAATTTTTTACACTGCTTATCCTCATTAGGATCATGGGTATGCTGGAGCGTATCCAAGCTAACAGCAGGTGGTAGTACACCCTGAATTGATTGTACGTCAATTCCAAAGCACATAGAAGCAACCATCCATCCATCCATCCTTCCATTTTCTAAGCCCCTTATCCTCACCACTGAACTGGTTGCCAGCCAATCGCAGGGCACATAGAGACAAACAACCAATTGCACTAACAAACACACCTAAAGACAATTTAGAGCCAATGGCCAATTAATGCATGTTTTTGGGATGTGGGAAAAAACAGAGTACCAGGAGAAAACCCACACAGGAACAGGGAGAACAGCCAAACTGCACAAGCGCGGCTGGAATTTGAACCCCGGTCCTCAGAACCAATTGCTGACCGTGCTGCCCTAAAATAACATGTATAATTCATAAATTGTTTGTCCAACCTTAAATTTGCATAATGGACACAAACAGAGACAGGGAGGATTACTTCTTATGCAGTACTTCTTGCATTATTTATGTTGACTTATTGCTGACTTAGCCTTTCTTAGTAAACTTTTTAGACGCTCACTGACTTAAAATCACCGGAAATAAGGTGCGGTCTCCCAAAAATAGATATATTTTTTACTTTAAAAGACATTTCCAGAAAATATGGTACATTCCAAATATTATGACTCCAGAGCGGCATCATGATGACTGGTTAGCACATCTGCCTTACAGTTCTGAGGACTGGGGTTTAAATCCCGGCCCTGGCTGTGTGGAGTTGCCATGTTTTCGTCGTGCCTGTTGTTACTCCTGTTGTCTCACACATCCCAAAAACATGTTACAGTCAATGAAGACTCTAAATTGCCCGTAGGTGTGTATGTCATTGTGAATGCTTGTTTGTTCCTATGTGCCCTGCAATTGGCTGGCGACCAATTCAGTGTATCCCGCCTTTTGCCCGAAGATATCTAAGAAAGGCTCCAGCACACCTGCGACCCTAGTGGAGTTAAGTGGAATGGAAAATGAATGAATGAATGAATGATTCTAGTATGATGTTGAATTCTATTAGTGCCATTGTATTTTTACTTGCCTGTCTATGAATAAAGGTAGAAATCTTAAAAATGTAACATAGCTTGTTTGAATAGCCTTGACCTTTAATACATTTTCTGTGAATGTTGTGTGTGAGCAGAATGACATCGGGGGCCAGAGGAGTTTGGTCAACAAGTGGAGCACCTTCCAGAAGGCTCGTTTGGTGTGCTCAGTCCCGGGACCAGATGGCCTGCAGACACACTTTGACCAATTGCGTAAGTACAAAGAATAATAAAACCTCACATGTGCAGCAAAACTAAAATACGTCAGACTCTGACTGTTAGTCGGAATAATGACCTTGTCACCCTCACTGAGCGCTGCATGCATTTTTTTTGGGTTGTGCATGTGTTTGTTTATGAGTGTGAGAAATGACGACTACCAAGTTTTTGCTTTGAAAGAAACGAGTGCACAAGCATATCCTCGGTGCATCTGAATAGCTCTGCTGTTACCACGGTGATCAACAGCCGTGTCGGTCACCTTGGGTCCATCAACGTGCCTCAGCCTGGGTAACCATGGCAACTGGGCTCAACAGTTAGTTGCTGTGGTTTTGTTCATTATCAGAGGTGTCCTCCAGGGGTTGTGTGTGTGATTTGCAGTGTCTTTATGTTGGTATGTCTTCACTCTGTGTAGTTCACGTTATATTCAGTACAGTTTCGTCAGACTTTGGTATAAGGGAAATAGCAATGTTTTGCTACAGTTCGCTTATGGAATGTTAAAAGACAAATGTGGCAATGGTCATAATCTCTCGTGTAGTAGGGCATTGGCAAAAACTAAAATATCTCAGTGGCTATTCCTTTTCACATCAAAAAAGTAAAACAAAACAAAAAAAGAGTTCAGCATACTGTGTACTGACTTCTTTCGGTACTAAAATATATTTGAAATGTATCAGTGAATATTGACAAATTGCCCAAAAAGTTTCTGCAGCATTAAAAATTATATATGAGGTCAGCTAAAAGTAGGCATACACTTTTTCAATTTATTTATTTACAAATACAATAAATAATGAAGCGATAGTGGCTGTTGTGCTGTTCTGAGGACCAGGGTTCAGATCCTGGCCCCGCCTGTGTGGAGTTAGCATGTTCTCCCCGTGCCTGCGTGTTTTTTTCTTTTCCGGGCACTGCGGTTTTCTCACACATCCCAAAACATGCATAGTACGTTAATTGAAGACATTAGATTGCCCGTAGGTGTGAATGTGAATGGTTGAAAATGGATGGCTGGCTAATGGGAAAGAATCAAAGTCAAGACCAAAGCAAGTATTGGCCCAGTACTGAAGGCAGCAAGGTAGAAAAGTAGTTTTAGGCAAAGGGAGAAGGGATTCCAAATAAAAAGTGGGTCTGAGTGAAAGATGGAAGGCAAAAGGTAGGAAGAAAGTCACAAAGGAAGCTACAGTAGGATAGAATGAAGGTGCTCTGGAAAGAAAGAAAAGAAAAAAGCAAGTCTGAGGTGGAAAGAAGAAAATACAAAAAGCAAGCAGAAAAGCCAGTTTAAGCGGCGGACGGACAAACATATTGTATGTGTGAAGAGGAAAAAAAAACAGGGAGAATGAAGGCATAAAAGTCGATCTCACCCATTTGTTCTAACAAAGGCGGAACACCGCTACCTGTGCCCACCCTATGAAGTGTAACGTTCATGTATTAGCCACGCCCCATTGTGTTGAAAGCAATTACAGTGTATTGCTTTCCCAGACACTGGTGCTGACATCACCACACATCTAATTATTTTAATGCGCAAAGCAGCAACATCTATGTGATTGCGCATTTTTGGCCACGGCAATGTCCTACTTCTATGTTTGAGGGATAATCACATCCAATCTCGTGTGGGATTGACTTAATGGAACAGCTTCACGTTTACACTTATCGCAAATATGATACATGCTCACTATACTGAAGACCCAGAAACACAGTGAAACACCATCTAGCAGATAAAAAACAGTAGTTGTTTGAAAGACAGGCGCATATTTTGTTCATTTGTTTATCAGGCAATTTAATTATTGTGGGGAGAGACTGCAAAACCAGATCACATCTGATGTGGAAAAACAAGCTAGTGGTGCCTGGATGCAGTAATGAATCCCTGAAAATGTGTTCACATTTCCCCTTTTCCCTGTGAAGATGTGTAATGAGTGTATAAATTTAGGATCCCTGGAGATTTCATCATCCATAAATGGACTTCCATAAGGTCTTTTTACCTTATGGTGGATGCCTTTTACAGTAACTGTGGTCTGCCACCAACAATGCCCTTGGCATTGGCTCAGGCTTGATTCAATTTATGAAACAAATAACCACACTAAAAGTGATGCTTCATAACAACCAGAGAGGCTGAACCTCTGTCACTTTCCCCATTTGACACCATGTCACTCTATTCTTATTGGTTGAAAGTCACACTGGCTACATAAAACACAAATTTTAGATATTTCAGAAGTGATAAATTCTTAAAACACTGTTGAGACATGCGCAGAGAAACCATGGAAATATGGAGAGTGTGGAGACAGGACTAGTTCCTTATCTCTGTTGTTTTTGTTAACTGAGGACATGCAATGTTAACGACGGGACCTCTTTCTTGAAATCTAAATGTACACACACACACAGTCTCACACAGGAACCTTCTGAATGAGCACAACGTGTACATTAACACGTTGAATAAATCATGCACAATGTCTGTTTCTTGCACGCTGTCAAACCTTCGTGTGGGCACACTTGTGTCTCAAGGGATGTCAAAACTTGCACTCAAACACACAGACACATAGACACACGGGAATTCAAGGTTTGGACCTGTTAGCATTGTAAACATTTTGTCCCAGTAGGTCTGTGGCTCTGTTTTACACGTGATGAAAGTGCATTGAAATTTGTTTGTGAACAACACAAAGAGACGGACACACTTACAAAAACCGCAAGCCCTGACCCAGGGGATTAAGTCATCAGGTCAAGAATGCTGTCAGCGCTGTGTTTATGCCACGCTTAGCCACACAGAAACACTACAAATCCCAAGAAACTGCTGGTCCCTCGCTGTGGAGGGCAGTGGTTAACACCTGTTTGTACGTCTCGTTGTCTGAGGTTGTGAGGTAGTCAGGTGACTCTCAATAACATTCATAAGAATCATTCCCATATCCCTTCGCTCGCAGTGGTCAGGGCAATTTCCATTTCCAGGCTAAGGGGACTTACCAGGTTTGCAACCTCAAAGTATGTCCAAAGTCAACATTTAAAGACTTTTACTGAACTTATGTACTGTTTATAGTCCATCATGTTTCTCAGGTCGTCGGACTTTGGTTATGAATCCTAACAGGCGCGTCTGGGTTTATGTGTCAAACTCATCTAAAGCAGGACTGTTTATAAGAGCTTCTGAATAGACACAACACTGCTGCTCATAAACATCGCTGATAGAATGTTTTATTGTTCAGAACTCATACAAAAAGTTATGGTAGAAATTTATCAGGACTTTTTTCAATAAAAAATATTATAATTGGTACTAGTATTAAAAATAAAGGATAAAGAAAATAAATTAAAATTCTAAATTCTGAAATTAAACTTCACATCTTGCTGAAATCTCAAGAAGAATTCTACAAATTTCCTACTAACTATAGTAGGACCATTACAACTGAACTTTCAAAAAATGTAAAACATATTTGTGTTCTTTAAAGCAGCCAACAAAAATATTTAGCAATTGTAACTTTAATGCATACTTGTATGCTACAGTTGGCTTCAATTTAAAGTGATCACCCCATTGACTCTTGGGACAAGATTGCTGCACGTCATCCTGGATTCATACTGCATGCACTCACTCGTTTCCATTCGAGCTTCTTAGTGTAGATGCAACACGTGAAATTGTCAATCAAACCTCCACTGAACCATAAACACAGACACTCGGGTCTGTTTACTGTTTTATGTCTTGAAGATGACGTTCTTGCTGGCTTTTTTTTTTTTTTGACTGAAACACCTTCTGGCAAAAATTACCAGACACAGAAAAGCCCCATGGCCGTCGTCTACTGTTTTTGTGGCGTGTGGCATTAGAGCTGTGGTGTTTTAAAAAAAAAAAAAAAAAAAAAAAAAATGTAAGCAGAGTTTGAATTACATTTCCGACAATTTTGGCACAAACATTAAAGCAGATTTTATGTCACGAAAAATGTTTTTTTTTCTTTTTCGGTCATAAAAGTAGGTAAAAGGTATTAAAATCAAATAGGCTCTGAATTTCAAGATTTCCATTGAATTGTCTCTAATGCAAGATCAGACTACAGGATTTGAACATTTTCCTCTTTCTTTATACAGATCATATATTTAAAGTCCGTGTTGCACAACTACACAAAGAGACAAAAAGGGCTTAAGATGACAAAGTTGGAGAACGAGGCCATGAGTTGAAAAACTGATTTACGTTTGACTCATCCAGTAGAACACCAACGGTGTTAGATTACTCTGTCAAGTTTTTAAAAAAATATGTCGTTACCTCACCAACAAAACACATTCTACAGTATATGAGGTGGGCATGAAAAGATGCTTTGTTATCACAAGGAAGATTGATTGTGTTTGAGGCCTTCATTCAGCATCTCCTATCCATTTTAGCTTGTGTTTTGCAAAAGCAACAGAGGTGCATACAGGGGTGGAAGATGGCTCTCTGCCAAAAGAGGAGGATAAAAGTAGGGCTTCAAAGAAAGTGAAGAGGGGAAACAATGAAGCAGGGCAAGAGTGGAAGGGCAGAGGTTAAAGCACGGGGTTCTGACCAGACCAGAGGAGGAAGGAGAGGGGGTGGATGAGCTGAAAACCAAAGCTTTACTTGGAGGTTTGAGAGGGCGACGGAGGAAGATAAAGAGGAGAAACTAGAAGGTGAGGTATGGAGTTGAGGCTGTTATCTCCTTCACACAGTGACGGAGGAGCGGGATGGAAGAGTTGATTATGTAGCCGGTCAAAGGTACAACTTAACATAAGACGAGAAGGGGAGGCAAGGATGATTTAGGCATGGTTGGAGGAGGGAGGAGGCAATAAATCAAGAAAACATTTTACATTCTTTCCCCAAGTAGAGGAGGAAGCTGAAACCAGAGGCAAAGACCAAAGATGGTGCCAACCCATTTTAGCCCTCAAGCAACGCAGACATGTGAAGTGAAGCAGAAAGAGTGGAAGGGAAGGAAGAGAGGATTGGGGTTAATTGGGACGGGGCCAACAGACTACTGCGGATCCAGGAGGAGAACAACATGGAGGTGTTAGGGCCACATGAAAGTTTGATGAGGTTAAGCGGAGGACGGAAACTACTCGATAAATCTCAAAGAATTGTTTTTTTTTTTTTTAACATTCAGCCTCAGATATTAAGCCCGAGCCAAGTTGTGGTTGGCCTGTCAGAACCTGAAGTGGCCCCTTATATTCACAATACCATACATTCTTTTAGTTATTAATTTTGCTATTAGGATTTTTATATTGTATTAATTAAGAACTTTAAGATATTATTAGTACCTGTATAATTGTATTCCTGGCTGTTACTACGTGTTAACCTTGCCAAAATCAAGGAATGGTAATAATGCTTCAAGGAATAATATGACAAAAATATAATTCCTTGATGTAGTCTACACTATATTTATTATGGATTTGTTTAAATGTGCATCTGTATTGTGAAATATTGGCTGTTTTCTTATTTTATTTAAAGTTATTTAGGCATTTTGTCCTCACTGAGATTAAATCACTTTTTATGAAGAGGGACCTGGACAAGACAGGTGTGAGCAAAAACACAAAAAAAGTGGCAGATATACAATGTAGGAAAAAGTATAAATGAGCGCGATGATGGGCGGACATTCCTATGGTGTTTATAATTTTGTGTAATTGTTTGAGCAAATGAGTGGGGCACAACCAGGTATCTGGAAGTTGCACCAAGGATGGACCAGATTTGTGAAAATCGGCAGGTCTCTTCCTGATATTTTGGATGATTTGAAATACTCATAATTTATTTATTTTTAATCTTTACTGAATTTAGGAAAAGCTCACCTTGATTTCATGTAAATTCTTAAACCTTGTACATTCCCTCACAAAAAATATTCTCATTTTTCATACAGGTAAAAGAAAAAAATAACATAATTGAAAAGTATTTAAGGCGTATCAAGCATCATTTGGACAATGGCAATATTCTTCCTTGAAAAATACACCGGAACCCTGAAAATGTATATTGATAATATATTGATTAATATTGAGTTACTTTTAATCCATCCATCCATCCATACATACATTTTCTTTGCCGCCTATCCTCACGAGGGTCGCGGGAGTGCTGGAGCCTATCCCAGCTGTCAACGGGTAGGAGGCGGGGTACACCCTAAACTGGTTTCCAGCCAATCGCAGGGCACATCGAGACAACAGCCGCACTCACAATCACACCTCGGGGCAATTTAGTGTGTCCAGTTAATGTTGCCTGTTTTTGGGATGTGGGAGGAAACCGGGGTGCCCGGAGAAAACCCACGCAGGCACGGGGAGACATGCAAACTCCACACAGGTGGGTCTGGGATTGAACCTGGGACCTCAAAACTGTGAGGCCAATGCTTTCCAGCTGATCCACTGTGCCACCTACTTTTAAACTCCTACCATATTTGGATCAGACAAAACATTACCCCCCCCCAAAAAAAAAAAAAAAAACAAAAAACAAACCCTGAAACGAATGGTTTGTTCCAATGTTTAAGTTGTTACTTCACAACAGATGTACATTTTTTTGCACAGATGCCAACTAACATCTTAGTTTTTTTATGTCTAAAATTCAGCCCCTGCTCAGGATTATTTTATTCATATTCAGGTCAAAACAGGTTGAGCAGCCTTGTGTTAGCATTAGTGTGCTTGTGAGAGTGGTCTGGACTTTTAGGATGGAAAACTAGTGGAGGATGTCAGCCATGGCCAGAGGGTACAGAAATGTCAGACAAAAAGATGGAGCAATCGAAGAAATAAGGCCAATAGCCTTCAGGGTTAAAGGAGCAGACAAGATGGAAGTGAGACTATTTATGGAACAATAAGACAATGAGCATGAGCATTAGCAGTGCAGCCACAAATGTGACAAAGGGAAGAAGGTATGTTGGCATTAATGGGGAGTGGGCGAGAGGCGGAATAGGGGTCCCTGGGGCTGTGGCGAGACAATTAAGATGATGATGAGGAAGATGGAGTTGATACTGCTGGTCTGCAGGCTAGACAACACTATCTTCCCTCAGGGGGAAAATAGCTTTTTTTGTTTAGGGAAGACGACACAGGAACAATCCTCCGGAGAAAATAGGCCAGACAGACAGATGGACGGGAAAGATAGAATGATTAGGAGTGTCGAGAGGAGGGAGGGATGGAGGACAAGGGCGGGATGCGGGTACGTAGTGAAAGTGAGAAACAAAGAAAACGAGAGCAGCCCAGAGGGGTCCTGAGAAACCCAGGTGGATTTGAGTTGAAAGGGATGGGGGCTGAGCACCTTATCAGAAGATAAAGAGATTGGAAGGAGGGGGACAGATTCTGAGACAAAGAAACTCACTTTTGGCTCTCGCGCATAATCTCCTTCATCACAATATTCCGTACGGTATACATGGAGGATCTGTGAGAACCGAAACAAGTGCTTTACTAAATTGTGATCACGTCGTTCTTATTGATGTAGATTTCCTCTGCGTCAGATTGAGACCGGTTTCTATTTGTATATATTTGTGCCCTCTCATGTTCAATAGATAATGAAAACAAGTTGTTTTGTCAGATATTATTCCACTGCTTCTACTAATGTTTCAGATATTTGCCATGGTGTTGTTTCACTACCGCTATGGAGTTATTTCATGCAGGTACAGAAGGAAAATCCCAATTTTAGCATAGTGACAACAGTAGTAGCTAAAAAAAGGAAACAAACATAATCCTCTGAGTATGATGCAGCGCAGTTCCACATCATTTCAATGTACATCTATAATACCTACAAATACATAATGTTGTGTGTGTTGTAACGTACGTACTTGACAACTTTTTCATCATTTGTCTAGGCAAATTTAGAGAGTGGGATGCCTTGTGGATGTCTAATTATTTGTGCAAATGCAGATTTGTGTGCGTACTGGCCATACAGATCTGTTACAATGGTGCAGGTGTGCTTAATAAAGTGGCCAGTGAGCGAATGACCCATTTACTTCGACTCCACTGGTCATGAAGCAAAAGGACCTTAGACACAAATGTTTTTGAATTCCAATGAAGAACATTTGCTAAAGTTCAGTAATAAGTCATCAGCATCAGAGCTGAGAAAGAACACTGGCAGAGCAGCATTAAATCAGTCCTGGTTTAAACTTGTCACATGGTGATAAAAGTATTTTTCTTTTGCCAGGCTGAACTGTAAGTATGTGAGATGCCTTCTTCAAAGTGTGATAGAGAAATGCAGTGTTTGCGTCTTCCCGACTTCAAACAATTATTTCTTTATGTGAAGTGGATGCACAGAGAGGAGTGGAGACCAGAAATTCTGACATGCTCCTGATGGGGGTGTTCAATTTCCACATTTTTCAAAAGCTGACATCTGTGTTCATGCTTTCCAGTGTGGTCTCTTGTTGTGCAGAGTGCCATAAAACCTAATTGACCACCAAGCAGCAACCACAAATACCGTGAAACCTCTGTAGACCAACGCCCCTCTAGGTCATATGATCATACTCTGTATGCATCCATGACATTACGCAAGAGCTGTTCTTTGGCTTCCCTTAACTTCTTTTTTGCACTGGACATTCCAAAATAAGGCAAAACCTTAACAAGGACTGAAAAGAAGAAAAATGTGAGAACAAAGTAGCAGTAATATGAAGCAAGCAGACACACAATCAAAGCATTAAAACTCCAGAATCACCAGGTGATAGTCATCTCTTATGAGGAAGGTTAAGGATTTGTTGTTTTGGTTTTTTTTTTGCTTCTTTTACAATTGTTTGAGCATGAGACTCCCACAACTAAACCTACCTTCATCATTGAGGTTATGTAATTTGTGTTCCAATTTAATTCAAACAATGGCTACACTTATATAACAGTTTAGATTTATAGGACCTTCTGGATCTTTGTTTCAAAAACATTTCTTGATCTGGACTTTTAGGTTTTTGTTAAATATCCCATACTTCGAACGTTTAAAAGTTGATTGCCCCTGACAATTTTTATTTATTTATTACAATGAAACAAATAGTACAGTCGTATAAATTGACTTTTTTTTTTCTAAAAATAATCGTACTTGAACTGCAGAGAAACAGAGGCACAATTTGTAGCTACAGGTATGTATTTACATGTGAATTACAACTAAATTCTTGGTCTCTGATATTTTAGCAGGAATTAATTCCTTCAATTTGGTTAAGCGCGCTCATACGTGCGTTTGTTTTGAGATGAGATTAACTTTCATTCTGGGATGTATGGTTCCATGGAGACCACCTGAAGCAGAAGGAATGTCAGGAATGTGGGGACAGTGAGATGCTTTGCTCTCTGCCACCAGAGAAAGGGAGAGAATATGGGAAGCAGAGGAGGAGGGGGGGGGGAGAAATAAGAGACTGGTTTGAAATCATTTTCAGTCTTCTGTGCTGTGTGGGTTCATGACCTCCTCACTGTGCTTCTTTTACAAAGATATGCTTTGCATACCAGTTTTGAAAATCATTCCCTTCCTGATAGATGGGACCTCAATAAGCATAAGCCCTTTATTGTAACTGAATACACGATAAGATATTTAACGTGCAAACAGACTTTGTTTTTATTAAGTAAATATTAACTTGGAATTTCATGGCTTCAACATGTTCTCACAAAGCTGGGACAGGATCATGTTTAGTGCTCTTGTATCACCTTTTAACAAAATTCGATAAAACCTTGGGAGCTGAGGACACTAATTGTTACAGCTTAGTAGGTGGAATTCTTTCCCGTTTTTGCTTGATGTATAGCTCCAGCTGTTCAACAGTCCGGTGTCTCTGTATTTTAGGCTTCATAATGCACCACACATTTTCAATAGGAGACAGGTCTGGAGTGCAGTTAGGCTAGTCTAGTATCTGCAATCTTTTTCTACCAAGCCAAGGTGTTGTAACGTGCAGGATGCGATTTGGCATTGTCTTAATGAAATAAGCAGGGATGTCCATGAAGATGACATTGGCTGGATGGCAAGATATGTTTCTCCTAACCTGTATGAAGCTTTCAGCATGAATGGTGGCTTCACAGATGTGTAAGTTAGCCATGCCATTGACACTAACACAGCCCCACACCATCACAGATGCTGGCTTTTGAACTTTGCGTCCATAACAGTCCAGATGGTTCCTTTCCTTTTTTTGCCCCGGAGGACACAATGTCGATAATTTTCCATCGGCCATCTTAGATGACCTCGAGCCCAGAGAAGCTGTCGGCGTTTGTAGGTGTTGTCAATGCTTTTGCTTTGCATAGTAGAGTTTTAAGTTTCAATTACAGTTGTAGCACTGAACTGTATTTACTGACGTTGGTTTTCTGAAGTGTTCCTGAGCCCACGTGGTGATATCCTTTACATACTGATGTCGGTTTTCGATACGATGCCGCCAAAGGGATCATAGGTCACGGGCATTCAATGTTGGTTTTCAGCCTTGCTGCTAACGTGCTTTGATTCCTCCAGATTTTCTGAACCTTTTGATGATATTATGGCCGTAGATAATGAAATCCTTAAATTGCTTCAGTTTCACAATGAGGAACATTGTTTTTTTTTGCCCCCCGTCCCAGGTTTTTTGGAATGTGTCGCAGCCATAAAAATCCATGTGAAAGATTATTTGGTAAAAAACAATAACGTTTGTCAGTTATCTCATCTTTTTAGTGTATTCAATGAAATATAGGTTGCAAATCATTGTATTCTTTTTATTTGTTTAACAACATCCCAACTTTATTGGAATTGACTTTGTACATATTGTGTGTGTGCGCGTGTGTGTGAATAGCATTAACATAAAACTTGGATATTGTATTAATTTCAATTGTCCTTCAAGCCAGGGAAAACATCTTTGTATTTCACAAGTTCCAATTCATTATTTTTTGTGTACGAAATCCTACTTGTACTTTTTTTCTGGATACTCTGGGTTCCTTACTTATTCCAAAAACATGTTCATATTTGCTTAATTGATGGGACCTCATCCGTATGTGTGAGTTTGAATGTGAATGATTTTGTCTGTGTGTGCTGTGGTAGACTGGTGGCGGGTGCAGAGTCTCGCCCAGTTGACTCGAGTCTGCTGTGATAATTGACTCTTGTTACCTATACAGGCAGTATAGAAAATACATGGGTGGGTGGATGACACCATATTAAATGCTGGTGAGAACAGGTTGCAGGTTTTAACGACAGATGGAGCGAGCAGCAATGTGGTATGAACAATGTCAGTCATCATTAATTCGTTGTTCAAAATGAAGACCAAAGACTCAAGTGTGCCAGCATGTGTGTGTGTGTGTGTGTGTGTGTGTGTGTGTGTGTATGTGTGCAACGCGGTGTTGATTCTTCTGTGGCACCCCTGGCACTTGGCTCTCCCACTGTGGTTGGTTATAAATGAGCACAGATTTATTCTAAGTAGCTTTGCATCATAAATTACACAGTCAGACTCATCGATGCTTACATCAGAAAATGACAGACACCTCCTACCGCCAGTCAAACACACTTTCACACGACTCCCAAATGTACAATGACACAAATCTGGTAATGCAATTCTTTTGTAAGTCAAAGTTATAAGTTATTTATTATACTCATAACCCTTCAAGTGGATTTTCAACTCACAATCTTGTTTATGTTTGTGTTGTACACCACACAGAGAATCAGATTACACATGTAAGTATGCAAAAAAAAGGTGTCAGATTGCTGCACTTCTTAAGGAGGTGTGCAGTTGGTGCCTTGCTAAAGGGCATCTCGACAGCAATTAAGAACTGCCGTGGAACTCCGCGATCTCCTATTTCCTCAGTCCAAGTCATAACAGTTGAGTGACAGCAAAATAATCCATTCATCCATGCATTTTCTTTGCCACCTATCCTTACGAGGGTCGTGCGGAGTGCTTGAGCCTATCCCAGCTGTCAATGGGCAGGAGGCGGGGTACAGCCTGAACTGGTTGCCAACCAATTGCAGGGCACATTGAGACAAACAGCCGCACTCACAATCACACCTAGGGGCAATTAATGTTGCGTGTTTTTGGAATATGGGAGGAAACCGGAGTGCCCAGAGAAAACCCAGGCAGGCACGGGGAAAAGATGCAAACTCCACACCCGGGTCCTCAGAACTGTGAGGCCAACGCTTTCCAGCTGATCCACTGTGTCGCCTACTTTTAAACTCCTACCATATTTGGATCAGACAAAACATCACCCAAAAAAAAAAAAAACGTTTAGTCACACGCTCAACACGCTCGTCTAACGTTGACAAATCGCTCGTCGCGCGCCAGTGACACATTAGCACACACTAATGGTTTTTAGGGGTATCTTATTTGGTCGCTTTTACACGCTTTTCGTGCGTTAGACACAGGTTAAGTCATGCGTTAGACACACGTTAATGACACGCCAGATGTGTCATCCGCGTTTGAGAACGCTGAAAAATAGAACGATTGAAATGTTCAGAGAATGTTGACCAGAACGTCATGGTGTGACTGAGCCTTTACCAGCTGCAGCAAAATAATATTTTAGTGAAATTATATTTTAATGTTTAGTCTTTCTTCTCTTTGCATCCCTTGGGTCTAGATTAAAACGAAAAATTTTTAAACAGTACAAATGCTCAAACAAACAGCAAAATATTTCTTAATTATGCAGTATGCTGATGTCTCGCAGAACTTGCTCATCATGGTCCGGCATTGGAAAAAAAAATTCCATATGTTGGTGTAGTTTGGGATTGAACCACCTATGGGAAATTTTACTCCATTGTAATTAAACTAAAAATTCAATATTATCTGGAATAATTTAAGACCAGTAACAGTTCCCAATTATTTGGGGTATTTACTGTGTGTTTCTTTCGGCTTGTCCCTTTCGGGGTCACCACAGCGTGTCATCTCAGATGAACGCACATATATGTTTGGCACAATTTTTACGCCGGATGCCCTTCCTGACGCAACCCTTCTCAGGGAGTGGAGGCCCCAGTGGGATACGAACCCACAACCCCTGGTTTATTTGGGGTATTTACTAACTTACTTATTTGTACTTACTGATAAAACAGGGGTGTCCACATACCTAAAAATCAAAGGAAGGAAAACTTTTTTCTCCTGCCTCGCCATTCAGTGTAGAAAATAAGTACTTCATCCCGACGACACGGGCTGTGTTAAGTGCTTATTTTAGTCAGTCCGTGGGTTGCTTAAAAATGGATGGCGGGCCGCAAATGACCCCCGGTCTGTAGTTTGGACAACCCTGTCCTCAATAAACCCCTTGTGAAATTCATTATTTGATATTATATCGTATTTGAATTTCTAGTCACATCATTTGGTTGGAGAAAATACGCAATGCAGTTCTGCCAGTTGAGTTGTAGAATTTGTCAGTGCGCTTTCCTGATATTGCTCTTCATTGTTTTCTTCATACAGAAGACGTCTTCATCCTCCATGGCAAAGACAAAAAGAACCCACTCATCTACGGCCTGTTCACCACTTCAAGGTACCGCTCAATGCTGTTTTGTAATCGTATTGAGCGCTGTGCTGGAAAACGGCAGCATGGTGGTGGGTGGGAGTCAGCGGGAAATCATGTGCTGTGGCGAGATCGAAGAACACGCCTGGTGGAGTGAAAAAAAACAACAAAACACTGAATCATGGGTATTGATCAACTAGCACTGTTATATTTAGCTTCAGGACTGCACAAAAAAAGGTTATAAGTCAAAGAAGTGTAAAGAAGATGATATGCAAATATTGAGGCGATAAATGAGCGATGCCTCATTAGATTTTTGCGGCTTTCCACACAGAACGCAACAAAAGAGATCATCTGTGACGATTTCTACCACGGTTGCCTTCACCATGTGCAGCGATGACGCAACATATTGTGGGATTCACACTGGCTGCACGACCTTCTGCCACTTTTGACTAGTGAATGCAACACATTCATGCTATGAAATGACGCTCACATCATCGTGATTAGTCAGCCTGCTGTGACAGTAGCTTTTTGTTTGGGGTATGGTCACACAGTACATCTCATGGCCAGGCAGGTTTTTCAGAACTTAAAACCAAGCACTATTTTACAAAAAGTTGAGGTTTTTCCATTCTTTTTCCGAGCAGTTAGTTGTCCCCACTGTGGGCCATCGTTACAGTTGTTACCAACCTTTTCAAGCCCAAAATCATTATTTTTCAACAGAATATATGATGAGCTCTACCACTATGATCACTTCTGAAAACACACCAGCCACGGGTAACGCTGTTATTGATTGATGTCATTTATTTATTTTTACCGTTATGCCAGGACCAATGCATATGTGCCAAAATTAGTAGTATGACTGAACTATTAAACAAAGCTAAGGAACAAATACCAATTGTTGTAATGAATAGAAAATCTATTTCAATTAAATGTCAAACAGGGACATGAAATTGCATGCCGTTGGTATTTATCTTCACTGTTCAAGTGGATTCAGAAACATCCTCAAGTGTAAAAATCTAATAAGGTAAATGACACAATCAGTAAACATCAATCTCCAGTTACATGTGACCCAAAGTCCTCATTCTTAGCGCTTGTATTCAGTCCAACATCGATTTGAACATTACTCATCTCCTTGTCCCGTAATCATCTCAATAACTTCACATTATCCCTGACAGGTCTTCTGTCAAAGATCTGGCTATGATACATAACCAGCTAATTCATTCATGCTTTGCGCCTTCACAAATCTATAGAAATATTGTATTCTGTTACTAATCTGTTCAGACATGCAGAGTATTTTTGAGATGGAAATACCCATCACACTTGCTGCAATCAACTCGGCGTCCGGATGGTTTCTCGTGCTTCTTGCCAGTTAAGAGCTAACTCTTACTCTCTGTTGGCACCTTTCTTTTTGCTGATCTGTTTCTGAGCCTCATTCAAGTTCTTGGCTCTTCAGTGATTGTTGAGTGGATAAATGTCTTCCAAGTTGTCATGAGTCGCAGCTGCCACTCGAGGTTGCCTCGTTTGTTTATATGCAGTACACACAAAGTATTTGCACACGAGGCATTCCATCTTCCCATTTGGTTACGGTATGTAAAAAGAAATTTGCAATTCCTATCCTGTTAGGAATAATGTAACTGTCTTTGCTTTCTTTTTTTTCTTGCCATGGCTGAAAAATCTGTCTTGCTCACTAGCGCTGGAACCTTTTTGTGCTTAAATTAAAAAAAAAAAAAACTTTGTGTGTGTAAGCAGTCAGAAATGTAAAGTAAATTACTGCATACAGACATGAAAATTAAGTACAGTAATAAAGAATTTATGCTCCCTTACTATTACTTGAGTTTGCATGCATGTCGATAAACAATCTGTGACGCTTAAATGATTATGATTTGCAGTCCAGGCAAAAACCAAACAAAACCATCAAACAACAACAAAAACACTTGGTCATGGCTCAAAGCCTCACATTGAACTTTCCTTTTCTGGAGTGTCGTTGAAAGTAGAGTCGAGTGGTAGAATTCAAATGCGCCCCCCCACCCCCCCATTTCCCCCCACTAATTTTGAATCATGGCAGGACCACATATCCTACGTTAGTGGTCTATAATATTGGTGGAACAGCCAGGTTCTGTCTTGCTCCTACTGTTCAAAGTTGTTTTGCAGTGTGTGCAAAAAATACACCATAATTATGTTTATTTCAAGACACGACGCTATAACTTTTAGTGTTTAGAAAGCGGCTTGGAAAATGGCTGGATGGACGTACATTTATTGCCTTCTGACCATTTCTAAAAAATTGAATTTCACATCACCCTAACTGTCGGGGGTGATTTATTCTTGCCCAATTTTCTCTCACCCGCTGTTGGAATAAACAGTAGTAGCACTTTTGTGATGACAGGTGATGCAATGTGTCGGTACAAGTGGGTCTGCTTCAAGGTTTTAAGAAAAAGTCTATGGAAGCTCAGCAGGAACCGACAGCAATCCAGGCAGGGGTGAAACGGCATCTCTTCTCGAAGGTCATTGCAAGAGTTGAAGTGAAAGGTCTGAAACGCACTTATGACCACACACGTATAAGTACGTACAAGTCAAGTTCGTTTCAGGGTGTGCACATTAAAAACAAGATCATTTTACATTTTCACGTAAAAATACTTTCCTATTTTGGTGATTTGGCGAGATTGTATAGTGTTTTTGAAGGTTTCTTTTTTTCTTTTGTGATCTTTGTTCATTACATGGATGATCGTGGTCTCTTTCAGGGGTGTGTTCACTTTCTGTATCGAGCATATGTGTCAGTCTTTTTTTAGGTGCTGTGCCAATTAAATACTAATACAAACTTCCACTTAAAAGCCATCAAGAACTGTTCCCTTATAGTACTCTAATAGCAGTGGCAATTGCTCTGTTGAAAGTAGAACATTCTTTCAAGATGGCCATTGGCTTTAAATTTTTGCTTTGCTCGGAGTGCATATCCTCGCTTGCATTTTCAGGCTACTGGAATTATGTGTTGAACAGTAATATAAATGTACTTTCTCTGTGATCTTTCTTTCTTTCTTGTCAGCGATATCCTCAATGGCTCGGCCGTGTGTGTTTACCGAATGGAGGATGTAGTTCGGGTATTTAAAGGAAACTTTCTGCACAAAGAGGGGCCGCAGTATAAGTGGGCAGAGTTTACTGGCAAGGTGCCCTACCCGCGTCCTGGAACTGTGAGTTCTTATTCAAACCTCAATCCTCATGTAGCCATCATTTACAACACCACAATGGAGAGTCCAGTCCTTCACCAAGGCTGTGCAATACGAAGCAAAATGTTCAGTCATGTTGAAGAGATTCACATTATTCACTGAGAAACGTCAGTGTTAACAAAGTTATCAGAGGCAAAGCTGTTATCATTATTAAAACAGTGCTGACGACTCATTGGTCAAGCAGATGACATCTCCATATATGTACAGTATGACAAAAATGAACACACATGCTAATGTCATCTTCCTTTTGATTTTGTCTGCACGATACAGTTTAATACTCCCGTGTTTACATTAATTCTAAGAGCAGTTTTCTTCTCTGGCTCAACCATGTCGCGAGAAGTAAAATGGCGGAAACCCGCATTTTCATGCATTTGTTTGTGTCTCTGCTAATATTATGGAATCATTCTGCACACAAAAAAAAAAAACCCAGAATATTTATTGTATTAATTATGGCAGTTATCTACTAGTGCATCATGGACTTCTGATCTGATCTTCTGATTTTGCCCCTTTTTTTGACTGGTCGTGCTCTTCTGATCAGAATTTGTTCAAAAGCAGTGTAAGTGCAGGACAGGAGATGGAGGGTTAATCTTTGTCATGTCCAAGACTGTTCGACAATAATGAGATAGATAGATGGATAGATAGATAGATAGATAGATAGATAGATAGATAGATAGATAGATAGATAGATAGATAGATAGATAGATAGATAGATAGATAGATAGATAGATATATAGATAGATAGATAGATAGATAGATAGATAGATAGATAGATAGATAGATAGATAGATAGATAGATAGATAGATAGATAGATAGATAGATAGATAGATAGATAGATATATAGATAGATAGATATAGATAGATAGATAGATAGATAGATAGATAGATATAGATAGATAGATAGATAGATAGATGGGTAGATAGATAGGTGGATGGATGGATAGGTGGATGGATGGATGGATGGTGGAACAGCTGGAAAGCGTTGGTCTCACAGTTCTGAGGACCCGGGTTCAATCCCGGCCCAGCCTGTGTAGGGTTTGCATGTTTTCCCTGTCCCTGTGTGGGTTTTCGCCGGCCACAACGGTTTCTCCCACATCCCCAAAACATGCAACAATAATTGGACACTCTAAATTGCCCCGAGGTGTGATTGTGAGTGCGACTATTGTCTGTCTCCATGTGCCCTGCGATTGGCTGGCAACCAGTTCAGGGTGTACTCTGCCTCCTGCCCGATGATACCTGGAATAGCTTCCAGCACACTCCTGCGACCCATATTAGGATAAGATGCTCATAAAATGGATGGATGGATATGTATATATATAATCTAACACTGCCACAGACACACCCATAGGCCTTGAAGCACACAAACAAAATAGGTGGGGATTTCTAGTATAACGTTACAGGTAGGGTTAGGAATCCTGAAAGTGACCTAATGACCCTTTTTTCTCCCCATCATAGTGTCCCAGCAGCACATATGGAAGCTACAGCTCCACCAGGGAATATCCTGATGATGTCATCTTCTTCAGCAGGACTCACCCACTGCTGGAGGTTAAGCTCATGTTTTGTTTCACTACACGAATGTCAAATCTGTTTTTTTCTGGTCCAAACTCCTTTGAGGAGTTGAGCAGTCATTAGATAATTTGTTCAAGTTGAAAAATAAATTCTGTACTTCTGCAGGAAAATGTTCTGCCCTTGGGAGAGCGGCCCCTCCTCGTCAGAGTAGGAGTGCACTACAAGTTCAGCAAACTGCTGGTGGACAGAGTAGAAGCTGTTGACAGCACCTATGATGTCCTCTTCATCGGCACAGGTACATGGAATTCAGTTCTTTAAATATATGTTTTGCTGAACAATAATAATGATAATAATGATAAAGCCTTCAACTGATATACTGTAGTGCTTGTCAAGTGAGTCCGATGCTTTACAATTGCTCACATTATTCATTCACTCCACATTCACACCTTGGTGGTAGTAAGCTACAAAACTGGGACAACAAGTGTATGTAGTGTGGAAGTGCGGCTTGCCTTCTTCGCTGGCTGCCCCTCCGACCACCACCAAACACCCAACCGCATTCATTTATTCATTAAAGTGTGATGTTTTCGCTGCAGACTCTGGCCTGGTGTTGAAGGCCATCCATTTACCCAGAGAACACGGCCCAAGTCAGGAAGTAACGTTGGAGCAGCTGGAGGTCTTCCAGGTAGCGTACAGCAACCCTTTTGGCTCCTTTTCTCCTGGTTTGAGTCATTTGAACTGCTTGTGCATATGTGCTTTTTTTTCCGCTCATGAGTCTGTGTTGACCAAGCACTTAGTCAATTAGGGAAGACATGAGGGCAGTTGGGGTTCGAGAGGAAGATGCAGGAGATAGGCTAAGATGGCAAAAGATGACACGCTGTGGCGACCCCTAACGGGACAAGCCGAAAGGAAAAGAAGAAGAAGATTATTATTTTTTTTGGATCTATTTTAACTACATAACAAAGTTTAGTCTCCCAGGGAGTGGGGATCAACTATATTATTCCACATCTTGTGGTGTGAAGGCTGCCCCCCTTTAGTCTTTATGAAATAATCCTCTGTTGCAATGCGCAGAGATTTTTTTTCTACATTTATCTTTGGTGTCTTTTCAATTGACCAGAGAGTATGGTTTGTCTGGCTATTTTTTTGCTTAAGTGTAACCCGGGAATAAAATATGATATATTACATACATATACATTACATGTAGAAAGAAACACAGGGGTAGTGGTATCTTTTAATATATATATTTTTTTTTCTTGAGTGACTGTCATTTATTTTGTGTTCTCCTCACAGGACAAATCACCAGTGACTGTGATGACACTCTCCAAGAAAAAGGTAACAGATGAAACACAGTCGGACAAAACATACTTTCCTTACTCGCTCAATAAGACACACGCACACGCGCATACCTCAGGTCCACACCTAGAATGACAGTCGCTATGGTTACCCGACGGGAGTCAAAGAACTCATCAAGAGATGACACAAATGCACTCACACACGCGTAGAGCCCTGCACACTGACATTTCCTCGTTCCCTCCCTGCAGCAGTGGTTGTTTGTGGGATCCAGGGAAGGGGTCTCCCAGCTGGGCTTGTACCAGTGTGAACTATACGGAGAAGCCTGTGCCGAGTGCTGCCTGGCCAGAGACCCGTACTGCACATGGGACGGCCACGCCTGCAGCCCCTACATGCCTACCGTGCGAAGGTACGAGTCCTACTTCCAATCTGTCGGACAGCAAACCACACAGAATTTGTCCTTGATACTCAAAAATCAAAGAAGCAGAGCAGAAACACATGAGGATGGAATTGTGTCAAGCAGCCTTGGCCTTTTGAAGCCTGCTTTAGATTACAATCGAACTCAGATCTCTCTGGTGAACATTTTCCATCACCACAGATCCCCACCCGACGCCTCCTTTGTCTGCCCCCATTTCCTTGCTCTTTGCCAACTCCCAATCTAATAATGCGAGAGGGCTGTAAAAATGTGCTGAGCAAATTGAGGCACCCGACGAGAGCTTCTCTGTGTCGCCCCAGCCTCATCTAGTGCGACGGTCACGCAGCTTCTACGTTCCAATCAACTCAGGCCTTGGGGAAAACAATGGAGCGGAGTGCTCGGAAAACACCGGTGATTCACAACCTGGAGATTCTGTTTTTCTCATACCACCAGCGAAAGTTATATCTAATTGGAAAGTGGTAAAGGTAAAGATTTATATAGACAATGAATACATAGAGGAACATATACATCTAATCTTGTTTTTTTTTTCATGTCAGGAAAGTGAGAAGAAATGTTTGTACTTTAAGTTAGATTTCATCTACATCACAGTCAAAACCATCTGAGCTTGAATCTTGACCCGGGATTGTCTGTTTGGACTTTGCGTGTTTTTCCTGTGCTTGTACCCACACGTGTTCCCAAAGCATACATAGCATACATACATAAATACTCTTAATTTAAGTAGTTTCTGTATCATTATGAGTGGCTGTTTGTCTAAATGTGTCCTGCAGTTGCCCTGCACCTAGTCCAAATACCGTTCTCCACCTCTTGTAGAAATGATAGCTCACTGAACAGGATAGTGGTGGAGGACGGACGGATGGAAGTCACACTGTCGCAAAACCTTTTTGTAATTTGCAGAAATGCTTTATATTCGCATCGGTTGAAATGGTAGATGAAATACGACCTTCCTATAACTTTTTGGAAAACCATGGAAATTGATGAGAGAATATTCTCAGTTATGGAAGACACATGGAAATGATAGGGTGGAAAAATTAAATATCCTGGAAATGTTTTGTTGTCCAGGAAATGAGTGTCAACACTCCTCTATTTTCATTTATGTGTGAGTATGAAGCTTCTAGGCTACCTTCATATCGTGATTTATGGATTAGTCAGTTTGGACAAGGCTGCATTACGGAAGCAATTTTGCGCCAATGCTGTCCATATTTATTTTGACAAGAGCTTTGAATGCCTGATGTCATCACAACAGTTCTTAGCTTTACTTGACTGAACATCGAAACGATGCGATAAATCATTTGTCATATTAATTGGAAATGTCCCGTAAGAGTCTTCATAAAAGGTGTCTTGAAGAGAGTTGGAAGCCTGTAACGGGATGTGACATTTAGTGTTGGGTTTTCTTCTTACAGGAGGAATGCTCGACACCTGGGCGAGGAAGAGGATCCGTTGACTCAGTGTGTCAGACAAGGAGGTAAAGGTCTATTTTTGCCCGTGCATACATATGTGCAACCTGAGGCCACCGTTGGGCCAGTAACATTCTGAGTTGGCTCAGCCCATTACCGATCCCTGCTGAACTACACTACAACATCATCTGTTCACATTTACAATTGGGTTTAAGACCGGTTCTAAACAAAAATCCTTGTTGTCAAAAGGGTCAAATTTCACACTTTTGTTTGTTTTTGTGCTGAACATTTCTCTTGTATTTATCTTTGCAATTTAAAAATGGCTCCCATGATATAGATAAAGTTGTTGTCATGGTAGCTATCCAGACAAGCTTATAATGACCTTGCGTCTGTCGTTTGGACAGCAACACGATGCAAAAATGTCCATGAAACCCCAACTCACTTGAATGTATTTCCATCTCTTCCTTGCTCTGTGTCAGCCGGGCTGCAGGTGGAGGCCGAGCAGAGGTTGATGATGGTTGCCGAGGGCAACAGCACCTACCTAGAGTGCCTTCCACGTTCCAGGCATGCTGCTGTTACATGGTACAAGCAAGCCGGAGAGAACAGCCCTGAACTAAACCAGGTACACATGTTCAAGTCAAATCGAAGAAATATAGTGGGAGTCCAGCTCGTAACACGTCTGTAAAGATTGGAGTTTGACATTTTGGGGAAGAATTCCCCTGGGGAGCCAAAAGTGATAACACCTGTGAGGAGGAAAACTGTGATGATGACCATAAAACTGCAAATGGAACTCAGTGTAAAACAGGGAAGTGGCTCTGCTCAGTACAACATGGCCAAATCAACAATAAGTCAACAGCAGTCACAAAAGAAAATGAACAGATCTTACAACAGACACCTCCCAGGAGGCACACACAGATTGTACGTACTCTGTGGCCTCAAATCAGTAGAGTACCAGTTTATGAGTTTTGAAAGTTACAAAACCATCACTCAGTATATGTTTTTTTTTTGTGTTGCACACTATCCATATTGTCAAAAAATTTCACGTCTGGGGCTCTACACATTCTTCTGTCGTTTCTAGTAACGCATGGTGGCGGTCCATTGGCATGTGACTTGAGCCATCTCTTCCTTTGGACAATTTTTCCCCCGCAGGTGCTGTCGGCTGAGCAGGTGGTGGTGATCGAGCGAGGTGTCCTTATCCGTCGGGCCAGTCTATCTCACGGCGGCGTCTACCATTGCCAGGTGGAGGAGCACGGCTACCACTGGACCGCCGTCACCGTCCACCTGGCGGTCTGGAGCCCCTCGTCCGAGCGGCTGACGACGACCTGGTCCGCATCATCGCATCAGCCCTGGTACGGCGACACGGTTGCGCTGGTTCACTCGAGGAACCTGGGCCAGCACTGCCGCGCTATCGGGTACCGCCCGCCTCGTAACCACCGTCGCCACAGCGACCTGGTGGCGAAGGCCGCCAAGGAGAAAGAGAGGGCAGAGAGACACAAGCACGGGGGAGAAAGAGGAGGAGGAGGGGGTGGAGGAGTGAGGGTGGCGGGTCGGAAGAGCAGGAGCAAGCCGCAGCAGAGAGCGC
This sequence comes from Syngnathoides biaculeatus, assembly GCF_019802595.1. Classification (NCBI taxonomy): domain Eukaryota; kingdom Metazoa; phylum Chordata; class Actinopteri; order Syngnathiformes; family Syngnathidae; genus Syngnathoides; species Syngnathoides biaculeatus. Next base: position 10,514,342 of record NC_084641.1, read on the forward strand.
CGAGGAGTGCTTGAATATGTCACGGACCAGACGCACGCCAACGTTGTACAGGGTGGGCCAGAATTCATGACTCACCTAATTGTACATATACAACTAGTAGAGGAGTATAATACCATATACAGGCGTGAATCCATAGAAGAAACGAAGGATATGAGAGTACAGTTGCATATCGTCGAGCAAGAGAAGTCCTTCAAGTCTTGATGTTTTTCGTGGAGAATTGTCCAACTCAGTTCTCAAGTGTTCTTTATCTTCATTTGAACAGATCTTGGCCGTCCATTTGTTTTGGGCTCCGCAGCAATATCGGTTTTGTCAAATAATTTGAAAATCCTCGCAACGATCTTTCTCGTGGGTCCTTGTGGCCTATAAGATTGCACCCATTGCTCTCCAAATTTCACTCTCACGTTTCAGAAACCTGATCACACATGAACATATTTCTGAAAGCTGAGGCATAGCGAATCAAATTCGGATTGTATTTTATTTTTTTTTTAGATTTAACAAGCTGCTAAGCTCATTATCAACTAACTACACTAAAATGCACAAACAAATCATACGTAGAAATATGACTACCAAGTCCGACAGTAATTCTAGCCCACTCTGTACATAGGCAAAAACATTTGCATGCCCTTCCCATCTTTAAAAAAGGCATTCTTCTTTTTATCCCGCTATAGTGACAAATGTCAAAGTGACCTAGACAACAATAACAAGACATTTGTCGAGCAGTGTTGTTGACTGTTTAGCAACTAAGGAAGTAATCACGAGGGATATGTCTTCATCAAACTTTGACTGAATAGGGGATCATGATCTCAACGTAAATATTCCACATGTAAAAAAAATAACAAAAACGTTTGCTCCTCAAGGATCCGTTTTTGTGCTTGTGCATGTTCCCAGCTACGAACCCGCTTCCACACTTGTTTACGTCGCAATTGTCGTGATTACCATACTCAAATATGCTACTCACAAAAAGAAGAGATCCTCGGCTTTCCAGCGAGATTTTAGGAGGAATTTAAAATGCGCTCTTACATAGACAGAATTTGACGTCTATAAAGTTTTAAATGCGTGTCCAACTGTTAAATTTTTCAATGCTTTTTGTGTAATTTTATCTAACAAGTAGCTGAATGGGAAAATTCACAGTAGGTGTTTGATCCATCTATATCTATAACTTACATTTCAAAAGTTCTGAGAAGGTCAAATCAATTTCACTCCTAAAGGTTATAGTTAATAAGTTCGTTCTGAAATTTTACTTGAAAGACGAATCTCACTAACTTCTTGTGAGTGGTGTATTTCGTGACAATGCCATACTCAGGTTTTTAGTTAGTTTTTTTCTTTTTTTTTTGGGTGTTATTGTCAATGAAATGAACTGTTGTGGACAATTGGATCTTCCATCCCAAATGGAGGAGCCATAAGGCAAATACTTTACATAGATGTGAAATCATTGATTTGGTGGCACTCACATTAAGGACACTAGCACATCATAAGGACTGCAAAGGAGCAACATTTATCGTCCATCTTAAATGTGAGCTTCATTCTATTATCTTTAAAGGGATAAAAATGTCAACAGTAGAAGGGTGTGTCACGCTAAAGGATAAAAGCACTTCTGGGTCACGTCATTTATATTGTACAGTATTTAACAGGTAATGGCACTGAGGAGTTTTTAATTGATTGGCGGCGTCATGACAATAGACATGGGAGTTATCATTTTAAAGTCATCGTAAAGAACAATTGGGATCTTCCTTGCTCAAGTGTTCCCCCGACAGCGATGAAGCATCAATAACTTTAGGAGGCCTTTGTTTATGAATGCAAAAATGAAGTCCTGTAAATGTGCATTCATTAAGAAAACACATGATGTGTCCAGGCTGGTCCAAGATAATGACACCACGCTTAAAAAATGTTGCTTTAAAAAAGAGTACAGAGGAACCAATGCGGTCAAAAACAATTAGCTCCCTATAAATTTTTTTATAAAAAAAAGCACAGCGTTAAAACAGTGATTTGTGTGATGTACATGCGATTAGATTACTGCATGTTCTTGGGAGAGTAATCACTTCATAAAAATCCAGGCCACTGATGTACATTTCTTCCTTCTGTATTATCCTCTTGGTTGTATGTATTGTACTGCGCAGCCAGGACATACATTTTGTTTTTCTTTGACATCACTGATACGCTTCTGTGGTCGTCATAAAAAGCCAAAGTAAATGTAAAACGTGAAGTTTCACCCTTTGGAGGCTCAATTGAATTTCCTGAAAATGGTGGTTGAACTGTATGCATTGCTCCTTTGGAATCATTATTGGGGTGTTGTTGCTACACTCAAGACGCTCACACACTCTTTTAAGTGAACTTTTATAGTATTAAGAGTCAATATCTGGGTTATAAAGTCGTCTCGCTAACCACACAGAGGTCCGTGATTGTGTTTAAATTGTTTTTGAGAATGTGTGTTTGCAATTTTAGTGTGCAGACTTAAGAGCGGCATCGCAAAGAGACATTGGACAAAGTTCTATCCAACATGGATGACTTTGCACGAGGACCCGCAACTGGATTGTCTGTGGACTCTGTACAGGACGTGCATGTTTTATTTTATGTCTGACACGTTTTGGAAAAGTCCCAGCAGATGAGCAAAAGAATCGCTGGTGATCCAATGTACATTTTGTAAAATAAAGCAAATCTTGTGATGGAACCCAGGGAAGTTGTTGGGGAAAAAATGGCAGTTTTCTCAATTTTAAAAGTGTTAAACTAACAAAACTGTTTCACATGATTTTTTTTCTCTCAGCATATTTATTTCCCGCACAAGTTGTGGGCTCACACATTCAGGAAAAGTTTCCAGCCCTTAATGAACTGCAAACTTTTTCACCTCATAAGCACTGTGTGTTCCTTTATAAAAGCTGAAAGACTTTTTTTTTTTTTTAATTTCATTTGTTGACAATCTGTTTTCTCTTTAGATGAGTCTGCAGGCATGCAGTCCTTGGACCATGCAGAGAACATTTGATCAGTTGCTTAATAAATAAATAGCAATATTCTCAAAAGACAGTCGAGTTGTTCATTTACAGTAAAAGAACAAAACGTGTCGTCCAAAGCTGAACTGATTCAACTTGGATCACTCTGAGGTGACCCGTAGGAACGATATTTGATGACTTCCACTCAAGTCGATGCCACAGGTCTCTCCTCAAGGCAATGTAACCAAATAATTTATCCTGATCATTCAGCCATGTTGATTTAATGAAAAAGGAAGGCCAACGATAAGTCCAGGTTGTATCCCGCCTCTTGCCCAACGTGAGCTGGGATAGGTTCCAACTCATCTGAGAGCCTAATGAGGACAGGCGGCACAGAAAATGGATGGATGGATGGATGGATGGATGGATGGATGGATGGATGGATGGATGGATGGATGGATGAAATGTACCCTGTGGGCTTATCTCATAGATGCATCCCTTCTTCACAAACTCTACCCACCAAACAGATTAAAATGTGGCATTGTTATCTGTCGGGTAAGAAGTGAAAAGCTTCACTGCATCGCTATTGATGAATTGGTTATTTGTCTTTCCACACATTAGCAGGCTATTTTTTGGTCATGAAATCAACTGTGCAGGACTACTTTTTGCGTTCCGAGCCGAAGAATCCTTGCGCAAGAGGTGCACCTCATGTTTGCAAACGGACCCGATGGTTAAACTGTTGAAAAAATATAACGCAATCAAGTCAGACCCAGCAATTGTGAAAATGAAGAATGGCCGCCTTTGTGATTATTTATTGAGCACACGCAAGCACAGGGAGCCACCAATCAATGGCTGCGTGAAGAGAACCATTTGTGTTGCGACATCCCAGAGGATCTTTTGTTGAGCTGTTGAAATGTCAAAAATGAGGATGGGTGTGTGAGCCGTTCTGTTTAACTGAGGCAGCTGTCAAACACACTTGTAGATACAGCAACTGTAGGTGTGGGCAAAGTATGGCTCACGTGCCACACGGGGGCTGCTGTAGTTTACATGTTCTCCCCGTGACTGCAAGAGGTTTCTGCCGGTAATCTGTTTTCCTCCCATATTCCACAAATATGTGTTTGATTATTTGAGGACTAAATTGTCCGAAAGTGTGGGTGTGAATGGCTGTTTGTGTATATGAGCCCTGCGATTGGCTAGCCTCCAGTGCAGGGTGTACCTCGCTTCTTGCCTGAAGTCAGCTGGAACAGGGCTGAGGACACTTGGACCCCCGTGAGAATAAACAGTATTGAAAATAGCTGTGTGGATGTTAAATTAATTGCAATTACATTGATTATAAATACAACTGTATTTCATTATGTGAACTTGTTTTTTTAACTCATCTGCGGTAAAAATCACCTTACCCATCTGTCCATTCTAAAAGCTGATAATAGCCCTTAAAGTGTATGTCAAGAACCAAATGCACCTTCTTTTCGCTAATATTAGACCGTTTTTATGCTGAATACGAATCTTAAATCCGTTATGAAGGAAACATTTTTATTTTTCGATTATCTGCAACAAATGATCGCAGATTGCTGTGTCCGCCGGAAAACGACGGAAACGTTGCGGAAAAAGCCGATCAGGGACGTGACGTAGAACATTGTGACAACAACACGGATCCCGCAGGAATATACTGTAAGAACGCCGATGAATTTTCCGATAATTTGAGCAATGAACCCTATTCTGAAGGGTCCCACGAAGACGGTGAAGAATTTGAACTTTATGAAGGCGTTAAAGGTGTTCAGTTTGAGCCAGTTAGACAGCGCACACGTTCAAATTCAGACGAAGTAGCTGGCCACCAAGAAGCCGACGCAGCAGTCAGACCCATCATGAAGGATATGCCTCTTGTTGGAAATATCGACTGGTAAGCGTTTGTGAAGTTCTTGTTTGCTTTAGTTAGTCATAAACTGATACAGTAAATAGTACAGGCTTCGATATCCTGAATGTATATACAAAGTTTTCGGTCTTGTTTTAAAATGATCCAAATGCCGTGTATGTATAGTGAGTTGGTACGCGACAACTACTTTGCGATCTGTTCTGGTGTCTGAACTAGCTGTCTCACAGGCACTGCTTCGGGTAAAATGGATGTTAACCGGCTATCAAAGATTGTTAATTGTGATTGTTACAGTTTCGCACTTACTGAGCAACAGCTGTCTTGCTAATTTCTGGTCACTTCACATTTGCACAGCCACTCGTTGCTTTCACACACTGTTTGCTCAGTTTTGTGTTGTTTTGTTTTACTTTTAATTGCAAATCTTTCCAGAAATAGTTGATCATACTCAATATTGTATAACTTTGGAAACTTTCACTGCAATCAACCAGTTTTCTGGGGAGGCACTGCTTTGTACAACTTCGCCAGCCCACATGCGTAGTGCTGTACCAATGTGAAATGTGTCTTTTGTTACTATGATAAATGGGAACAGTGTGTGGTGTTACTAAATTGCTTGCTAATACTTGGAAGTGCCCATAAAGACAAATGTATTTTGACTCGAAGAGACAGCGGTTCGTTCACCTCACTGCGTGTATGTGGCACATGGATGCATCACCAAACACAAATATCCCCTGTGCCACCACCACCACGCCAAAGCAATCAAGTATGTTGCTTCATTTTGCAGCTAAAAAAATTGAACGCAGCTCCACTTACATTTCGGCCTTAATGTGACACTACAGGGGTGACACACTATGAGGAGAAAGTGGCTCTGGATCTTCACCCAGGCTATATGCTTATTTCTTAGTTGGATATAAACTCATTGTGGTAGGAAGTTACCACATATATTAGCTTAAAATAAATGTTCAGAGCAGCCAGCTCACAGACATTTTTTTAGAAATAGACAGATAACAAAAGATCTGACTCGTTTCATTTGAGATTTTATGGGTGGGCACAGGTCATTTGAAAAGAAGCGTTTTAAAAGTTCATCCATCCTTTCATTTTTTTGTAACATGTATCCTCATTAGGGTTGCACGTAGGTTGGAGCCCATCCCAGCTGTCATTGGGCAGGAGGCAGGATACACCCTGAACTGATTCCCAGCCAATCGTAGGGTGCATATGCACACCCAACCATTCATACTTCACAATTCACACCTATAGACAATTTAGAGTCTTCAATGGACACCTGAGGGGCCAGGATTTGAAGCCAGTGTGAAAAACATGTGCAAAGAATGAATTCAACTCAGTTGTGGCTATATAGCAAAGCAAAGCAAATTTATTTGTATAGCGCATTTCATACACAAGGAAACTCAATGTGCTTTACATGATTAAAAGTATTTGAAAACAAAGAGATAAAACATTTAAAATGGGATAAAAACAATAAAAATTACAAACAAAATATTTTTAAAAAATACTTTTCAAAATGTGGATATATTCGAAAAAGCATGAGGAAAAAAGAAGAGTTTTCAACCTGGATTTAAAAACATTCCCACTTGGGGCTGACCTCACCTCTATTGGCAGCTTCTTCCATTTGTGTGCAGCATAATAGCTAAATGCTGCTTCACCACGTTTGCTTTGGACTCTGCTCTCCACTATTTGACCTGAGTCAGTCGATCTCAGAGCTCTACTGGGTTTGTATTTCGTAAGCATTTCTTTAATGTATTTGGGACCTAAATGATTTAGTGATTTATAGACCAGTAGCAGAACTTTAAAATCTATTCTAAAGCTGACTGGAAGCCAGTGCAAGGACTTTAGGATTGGAGTTATATGCTCTGACCGCTTTGTTTTCCACTTGCACCCAGGATGAATCACCTCTTCCCCACTACATAAAAATTTGGGGGGGGGTTCTTCATTCACATTGGTAAACCGGTGGAACTGCAAGTTTTTAAGTCAGCCATACACCGAGCGATGTGGCTGAAACCAACTGAAGTGCACCATCGCGAAAAAAAAACAAGTCAGCACAATTCGCCACACGCAACAAAGCATTCGCTGTAAGTACATCACAATGACCGACGCACTGCAGTAGAAAAACTGCGGCCCTGTGTTGAGTTCTGAGCCTCCACATACAATGTTATTGAATCAGAAAAACATGATACGATCGTTATGAAAGGAGCAGATGACCAGAAAGAAGAAGAAATTTGGAAAACAAGGAGCCTGTGTGTGGGGGGTGGAGGAAATCAATGCCTCATTGATTAACTGCACAACGACAGAGACAATGTTTTCCCGGTGGGATATTTTCCCGGCAATGAAGGCTTTAGATGTATCTAAAGTATTTTCGTCGCTCAAACATGTATGGAATGCTGCGTAGGCATGAGAAAAATATCTGGTATTTGATTGACATCTGACAGTTGAGTGGGGCGTGCCTTCATCACATTGACAGCACACGTCCACATCGTCTTGGAGCCTTTTTCATGTCTTTAAGCATCATTTTGTACACTTTTCCCACCCCCATTATTATTTAGACAGGGTTGTTAAAGACACGCTTCTCTGGGTTGTGTGACATTAATTTCACTTCACAGGAACTTTTGATGATGGATGGATTTTTACACCGTCAAGTCCACAGCGGTGATGCTCAAAAGCAGCCAGGAAGGTCCCAGGACTTGCAGACCAACAGTGATTGTTTATCTCTTGCGTGACTTTGAATGCATCTCACGGTCTTCTCGACCACTTGCATTGCAAGTTAAAACGTTTTTGGAGCTTTGGCAAAGCTGCTGACTCATCACAGTAGCCACTGATTGATTGTTTGTTTTTTGTTTTTTGTTTTTTTTCCCCCTGAAGGGGAACTGTGAAAACGATTGAGGGGACCTATCGGAGTGTTGTAATTGCGTTTGGTTAATTATCAAGGACTTTGAGGCTTGTCACAGAAGTGGAAAGGGAGCAAATGAGATCAAGCGGTCGCTCTCCCACTGACAAAGACCCGGGGAGGGAAAGAGGGAGCAGCTGGGCTCCATTACACTTTTTTTCACAAGCACCTTTCATGTGGTGACATCTTCCTCTGCGTCTTCACTGAGTAGCTGCTGCGGCGGCGGCGGTGGCGGTCTGTCCACGTACGCCTACTTTCCACTCCCTTAAATGATGTCAAGCGCCATTTCGTTAGAGGGCAAGTCAGCGTGATTTATGATGCGCACACATGTAACTTATTCCGAGGAGATGTTGAGAATAATGAAGGCAGTGCTATTTTAAGTCCACACTTACTAAGTCACCGTGGGGATTTTATGCTTAATATTCATGTCATTTGCTTTGCTGCCAGCGCATGTGACTTTACGGTCTTATTAGTCATTTTCACATCTTTTAATATGATGTGTGTGTCTGTGTTCTCCCGTTAAATGTCAAATTGATGAGTTTTAAGGGGGACGTATTATGAAAGACTGACTTTAAATTGGGCAGCACGAGTGGTTAGAACATCTGCCTCACGGGGTTTGACTTCATAGCTCGGCCTGAAGCTTCCCGTGTTAAAGGGGAAATCCAGTGCTCTGCATGAACAATGTATCCAATAATCCAAATCCGCGCAAGTAAGTCATGTTACTCGCGAAAATGGCAGCGCCCCTGAAAATTCGTAATTGTCGATAAAAATCTTCTCAAAACACGATTAAATGAGAGATGATTTCACATCACATTGTCAAAATAGAGTACATGTTACATGACCTATTGGATGCATTGTTCACGCAAAGCACTGGATTTCCCCTTTAAGTTTGCGTTTGTGTGGGTTTTCTTGGGTAATCTGGCTTCCTCCCACATTCCATGGCATGCATGTGAGGTTCATGAAAGGACTTGAAATTCACCAGCCATTGTGGTGAGTGGTTTCCGGGAGTTAATAGCCACTCAACACTTCCTAGCTACAGTTTTGTTGTTGGAAGATTATTTTTAATATGATTAACGCTAAAGGAAAGAACTAAATCTACAAGCTTTTTTAAATGTTATTGAGGTTCAACAAAAAACATACAGTAGAAAAGAAAAATAGCATCTTAGTAATATCAATTAGTCATATTTACCACCTTATTGAAAAGTTTACATTTCAGCCCCTGGGCGTTTGCAAACAGCTCAAAAGTAAACGCTGAAACACACAAAATGTGAAAAAACAAAAAAGAGTTGATGAAAAAATTACAACTGATCAAAATAGACATCTTTTTTTTTTTAATACAAGGGGCCAAAATAGGTTACGTTTTAAGTAACAATGTAGTCACTATTAAAATATGCAATAAATCTAGTTACAACTTTAAACAAATTCAAAAACATCCTCCATTATTGGTTTGTTTGCTATATTGATCAAGGTGTGACAAGGGTCCAAACGGTGATTATTGGGTAGAAATATTTTATTCATACAAATGTTTTCATCGTAAATATTCTCTACACTCTTTCCAACTGTATTTTGAATGTCATCCGAGGCGAGATTCTGACCAAGATCACATGCCTGTGCATCAGACCTGCAAACCACTCACAAACACAGGTTTCACTTTGTAAATGTTTCCTGGTTTTTGAAACACAAGTCCCGCTACATCCAGTAGTGACGCCAATGACCAAATGTCAGAAAGGTATAAGGCCGCCCCTGTGAAGGCGTCACGCATTTCTTAACCTTGTCAATCCTGACACCCAGCGGTCAAAGTATAGTAACGGCCCGATGTACACTCCTCCGCTTTTGTTAAACTTTGGGAGGTTGCACTATTCCATCCATCCATCCATCCGTCCATCCATCCATCCATCCATGGAGCCGTTGAACTGGTCACCTGTTAATCGCAGCTCATTTCTCGGAGAAAACAAGCCAAGCATGTCAACTTCCACACAAGAAGGCCAAAGTTGAACCCAAAACCATTTGCTGACCCTGCTGCATAATTGTATCTTTTATCATTTATTTTAACATAATTATTATTAACTCTTTGGGGAGAACAACAATGTTTTTTTTAATACAGTATTTTAAAATTTAGTACGCCTATACAGATAAAGTAATTTACCCATTATCTAATTCATTGGAAACTCTAAATTGCTTTCCTTCGGTATGAGTGTGTGTGTGTGTGTGTGTGTGTGTGTGTGTGTGTGTGGTGTGTGTGTGTGTGTGTGCCCTGCGATTGGCTGGCAACCAGTTCAGGGTGTACACCACCTTCTGCCCGGAGATAGCTGGGATTGGCTCCAACGCTCCATTGACCCTGGTGAGGATAAGCGGCTGAGAAATGAATACTAAAGAAAAAAAATCTACACAGTATAAGTACTGTACAGTCGCTCTGTCCAGTGTTCCCAATATCATTTACTTGAAAATGTATATTCATATTATGTATATTGGTTTAGGTTATGACGTTCTCACGTTTTTACACGTTATTTTTCAACGCACAGCAATAAAATAAATGTAAAAAAAAAATAATCCAGGCGGAATCAATTGTTGCTTTTCGACCCTGGGAAGGCTTTTCCGAACGGACATCTTCGCATTCGATCTGTTTTCATGACAGCTGGACTAGCAACGAGATTGTTTGCCTCATCAAACTGAGAGGCGGATTGGTATGTACGCAAATGTAAATATTGTTATGTAAATTAAATAGAATGCATCGTTCAGGCGTGTGTATGCAGTTGGAGTTGTGTTGGAGAGGCCTTGGCAGCTCTTGATAGCCGAGCGATGCTAACTAAGACTTGATTGCACTGAGTAGCATTGCACTTTCCTGTGTAATGTGGTAGCAGGGTGGCTACGTCAACATTTTATGATTGTCAGCCTTTCATTTCCTAATGCCGTATTAATTTTGGTTTATGGTGGGTTGTACTTCACCGCGTCCTTAAATGACTTGACGACAGCGCTTTGGGTAATACTTCGTGTCTTTGGGAGGATGTCATGTGATTTCCTGCTCTTGCTAAAAAAGTTGAACTTGATAATGGCTAGTGCTGAACTAAACAATAATACACATAAGAGAGCGTGATTCACTGTTTTGACTATAAATTAGGTTGCGTTAGATTCACTTTTGTCTATTGTCATTGGATTGAACTATGAATTTGTGATCTAGGCTGCAGGGGTTTCCTCAGTTTACGAAGGAGTTCCGGTCCTACAGCGGCCACGTACCTTGTTTTGTTAGTAAGTATCGTACCTCAGTCCAGTGCTTCCCGTTTTGTTCCCAGGTTAAAGAAATTCTCATAGCACACTGCCGCACAAAAATCTGTATAATTGGGCTGGGCAGTGTTAAGAGACTCACGTTTTGTTTTTGATTCCGTAGGTTGCTATTTGGTTCAATATTGATTTTAGGGCTCTCATATTAATTCAGTAGGAAGTAGAAATACACTAAGGTTTTACAATTTGAAAATGTTTACTTTTGATGCCATGTAACTGTATATCCCATCCCATAACATTGCATCTATTTATTTATTTAGCTGGATCTTTATGTGAAAATTAAGAGTTAAATAATTAAAAATTAAATACAAACATGTTATAGAATAAGGTTAAATATGACTGAACTGTAACTAAATCATTACCCTTAAAAGTAAAAACATCAAATATAGTATTTCTTTTTTTTCTAAACGGGCCGTATGTTTAGCTACAACCTTCATTACAACATGTTTAATTGTATTTCATATTTCAAATGTTATAGTATTCATTTGCTTGGTCCACACAGGATAAGCAGTATGGAAAATGGATGGATGGATGAGTTAGAATTAGGAAATGTGTGATTTGATTTAAAAAAAAAAAAAAAGAAAGAAAAGAAACAAAAACAAATGTAACATGTTATGTGTTCTCTAGCAGGTGGAGGGATGAGTTGCTCCCCTGTGATTGGCACAGAGGTGTCGGAAATGGCAAACGGGATAATGACCCCTCCCTCTTCAGACAGTCCTCATATTGCGGGCTCGTCGAAATGCGTGCTGCATAAAGAGGACTTTCCCGAGCAGGAATCAGAAGATGGCTGCCTCGGACACACAGAAAACCACGTGGGTGGAGAAAGGAGCGTTTATAGTCTTCATGGTTTGGACACAGAAATAGGTGACAATGTGAGAACAAGTCTCTTTTCACCACACGCCTCTCATGAGATGGACCTCTCACCCTCTGAGGACACATACAAAGCAGACTCTGACTACACCTTGGGCTGTCCTGCGGACTCGGGCGCTGTGCAGCCTGAGCGTCAGGCCTGGTCAGAGCGAGCACCATGTGAACTTTCGTCTTGCAGAGGACATCCTGTTGCTGCAGACGTGTACGGTGGAGAGGAGGAAAAAGAGAAACAGGATGAGGAGGAGGATGAGAAGAAGTGGCGAAATGAGTCCTCGGAACAGAGAAAGGAGGTTGAGGTGAGGTGCTTGGCTCTTAGTTTTATTTTGCTTAAATGTTTAATAGGAATGAATACATTGGCTATTACATTGAAAATTCAATTTCTATCATTGAGGCAAACTGTGTGAATACAAATAATCCAGGAAAATATCATAGGCACACAATTGAGTATTAAAGTACTGACGTTACCCCGTATAGTGACATTTTGACACATGATCCGTGTGCCGTTACCCATGCGTAGACGTGGCAGCAGCTGTTGTGTCTCAATTGTTGTTTCCGGGTGTGATTCCACTAATATATTGCCATAATTCAAACTGGGACAAAACTAACTGTGTCAGGATTCATCATCTTCTTTCTATTAGAAAAAAAAAGTCGACGGCAACAATGGTCATCCGGCTGGACCCTCCAAAAGATAAACAATCCCCTGGTTGCAGTGCAAACTTTTTACAGTGCGAGTGTGATGCAGTACAAAGCGGGCTACCTGACACTCTTGGCATCCTAAATAAGGATGCGGTGCCCTCAGTCTTCGAGTCACAACGTGCTACCACTGCACCAACAGGGATCCGATAATAGTTTGGTAGAAAAAATTGGTTTTCAGAATCAATGTAATCAGACGACTCAATTGGCGCCATGTTTGTTTACATTCTTTTCAACGTGCTACGTCACGATGATCGTGTGACCGTGCGCTAGAATGACTGAGACCCAATCTAATAAGAAAATTATCACGAAACATTGCCATAGAATCTAAATCAGCCAACGTAAATTGATGATTTCACAGAATAAACACCAGGTTGTTTTTGGTGGGGAGAGGGGAGGGAACCAGCAAAGTCAAACTTTGACCATGAATTCATCTCCTTCTGCTTCCTTCCTTGGTTGACACCCTCATCTACGTTCCAGTCTTTACGTCGCTACTCCTCCTCAGCACCGGGTCCCAGCACCTCCTCCGCTTCCTCCTCCTCGCCGCCGCCTCCCCTTGTCCCCTCCAATAATGTCCCCTGCCCCCCTCATGTCATGGCCCAGGTGTGGGTCCGAAACGTCCGAGGGATGCAGGACAGCAAAAGCTTGGATGAGATCAGTCAAGCCTGTGGAGGTAGAGCTTCGACTTCTAAACAATACTTTTAGAACCTCCATATTCTAACCCAACTTGTTGGCCACTCATCTCCGCAGGTGGAGTGGGGGCCCGGGGAGCAGGCAGAGGGAGCCAATCCGAGGGCCGACGGGCGACAATCTCCTCGGCCCTTGAGCTGGAGGGCACGGTTAGCCATGAGGGCGACCTCACCAACTTCATCACCAAGAACCTGGAACAGAAGATCAAGATGAGCTCAAAGCCGAGTCTGGACTGCAGTGACTGTGAGTACAACACTGGAGCAAATTCAATTGTCTCTTTTAATATGTTACAATTTAGTTGAAACTTGTACAAAAATCTCTTCTGCTTCAGTGGATATAAAAAAAATTCTCTACCCCTCTGTTCAGTTGACAGTTTCAGGACACATAGCAATACACAACCATTTACACCCATATTCACACCTATGGGCAGTTTAGAGTTTTTTATTGAACCGGCTCCGCATGTTTTTGGGATGTGGGAGGAAGCTGGAGTACCCGGAGGAAACCCACACGGGTACAGGGAGAGCATGCAAACTCCACACAGCCAGGGAAGAAATTTGAGCCCCGGTCCTCAGGATTGTGAGGCAGATGTGCTAACCGGTTTGTGCACCAGGCTGACCCTCCTTTCATATGGCCAAGAAAATCTTTTTCACAGGGGAGCTAAAAGTAAAAAGCTGAAAAGAATGTGTTTGCAGAAGTGTGGACACTCTTTTATAACTGCAGATGTGGCTGTGCTCAAAATTAGCCAAAGCTCAGAAAAAAAGTAAGTACCAAAGTTATTGTAGTAAATCACAAAAGAATCAAATAACAAATCAACATAGAAAACACATTTTTGTAAACAAAATAAAAACTCGAGTGCTTTTAAAGCTAAAATGTGATTTTACGTCTGTAAAACTAACTAAAACATAACATAAAACATTGTCAATTTCACGCAAGGTTTCAGTGTTGATTTTGAATGCACTTATTTTTTATTTTTCAGATAAATACGTAGCTAGAGAACAGATACGTAAATAAGGTCAAAGAGACTTTTGGGAACAAGTAGTTGACTTAGTGCGTCCCGCCTAGAAGTGACGGCATCAAGGAACGCCGTCATATTGACAGCCCGCCAGACCCAGTGCGAGATTTGCTGCGAAGCCAATTTGTAGGTCCAAACTTTTTTTGTTATGACGTGCTGCTAACGGAGAACCCTGAAACGGTTCAGACTTGCTAGCGCTTCCATAGAACCAACACGTCAGTTATTTGTCATTTGACACAGCAGCTGATTGAACTACTGCCAGCAACCCTTTGACAACAGCATGAAAGCTTGAAAAGCTTTGCCACGATAACAACAACAATAAGAACAAAACAGCAAACAACATCCACTTACGCTGGAGGTTAAAGCAGGCTTATTATCCATTTGTCTGTCTTGAGAAGTTTGCAACAAGTTTGCAACTCACACTCTCGAGTTATTCATTAAATGTTTTTTTTTTTGCGTGCATTTAATTTAGAGCTGTGTAAATGTTCTTTTGGATGTTATGATCAATGAAAAAAACTTTTCATCATCACTCCAATTGATGTTGTGACTGAGCAAGATTGTCTGGCTTGATTTTCAACATACGACTTGATCGTGCATAATCCTAATGAAAGTAATGACTTCACTTGAAATTTGAACTTGACTTGACATTTGGTGGTGACTCAACTTGCCCCCACCCCCTCCCTACAGTATCTTGGGACTTGCTTCTGACTTGCACATAAGTGACTTCCTACCATATTGTAGATCCAGTTTGTACGAGTAAACCTATTCACTTGACTCCACATTAGATACAGCACACTGTGATATGGAATACATGAAAAAATCTTTTTTTCGGAATACATTGTGGGAGTCTATGATGACACGTTTTTCATTTAGATAATTTTGCATTGAATCCAGCCCCCCACCTCTCCACCCTCAACACATACCTGCCGATGTAATTGGGATGGATGGCTCACACTGTTTATTTATTCTGGAAAAATGGAAAGCAGCCATTGGTTATATGGCAGGCAAAGTCTTGACTGCGTTTTTAGGTTTTTAGGTGCAGCAATGAACTCTAATTAAGTCAGTTTGCATTCACAAAGTCATAGAGACACTGTAGTTTGCGGTGGTGTAGTGATGCCTTATCCTAATATTACATACAGTATAAATGACAACAAATATATTAAAACGACCCGTTTATATCTAAGTGGTGTAGCTATAATTACTCTGTGTGGTCGCTGCTGAGCCAAATCCATTTATCTGTTTCTGATCATTCATGTCATGTTAATTTAACAGTGATGAAAGTCCTCCGGATTTTCCCAGAATTCCGGATTTTTAAATTTTCATGAAAATTGAGGAAAAATTGCCTAACATTAATCCGGATATTAGTTGACCACATTGAACGAACATGTGTTTGAGTTCATTGTTTTGCTTTCACGAGCGTAGCCATGTTGAGCCACTATCACGAGTAACAGTAACGCCCCTCCCCTCGCATACTCCCCTCCCCAGAGGTCGCTTATTTTGTGTGGTCTTGACATTAATTTACGTGTTTGTTTCATAAACGTTGTTAACCAAACAAGTCTGCTCCAAAACAACCGGTATTCACCCGGAAACAGGAAATGGAAGTTAACCGTACTGAGCATGTACGAAAGCGCATGTTCAGAATTGCTTCGCGTAATGCGAGCGCATTTACGTCGAAGGTCATCAACATCATGAGGCATGTCAAAGGAAATTCAGTTACACCAGGGGTGCTCATTGCGTCGATCGCGCAGCGGTGTCACGGCGTTAAAAAAACAAAAACAACATTAGACTATCATCCACCTCGTCTCTTGATTCAGGTGTGGCTAATACCTTGAGCGCATGCACATAGAGGCGCGTTCTAGCAAGGCGGCCTCCTATTTACGGCAGTCCCGTGGTGCGTGTCCCCCCCGCCATCCCCTCACAAGAATACGTCACGATTGCCGACAGGAATGTTTGTTTACAATGTATCGCTAGCTTGTTGCCACAAACACCTGATTATTTTGAACTAAACTTTCTGCATTTTCAAAACACTGCGGATATAGACCGTTCATGTTTATTCCTTGACAGGTCAGTGCATTTAACTTTTCTTCAGATAGTTTGTCAGATCAAGAATTTTTATTGATGAAAAATTTTAAATACCAAATCAACTTCTTTAACATGTTTTGCTGTACGATGTAGAAATTCTAGGATCTATTTTCGTGTATATCCTATATCTATACTATAATATGTATGATGTGGGGAATAGGACAATTTTAGATGTCTTTTTACTGAATAGTTCACTTAATTCATTTGTCTTGAGATAAGATGGCATAGTTTAAGAATATTTTAATGACTGATCTGATTTTGTGCTATGCAGTGATAGAGGGATGGGGGGCAAAAAAATCTGGGCTTGGCCCTTGGGGAACTTCTGCCCAATTTTTTTTGGGGTCAGGACTTAGAAATTTTACTTCCAATTTTTGGCTGAATTTTGTTCACAGATCGCCAGAATGCACCACAGCCATCCATTTTAAAAAAAATTTCCCGGGAGGCATGCCGCCGGACCCCCCTAATACCCGCATTTGTATTTTCAGGAATTTTTACAAAAGTCCACTTTCATCTCTAATTTAACAGGAAGATAGTATTGTAAGTAAGATAGTATAATAGTCATACCAATGGCCTGCTGGTTATGAGGGAAAATTGTAACAAAATCACAAATGTTGACAAATGCCTGTATGAAGAGTTTAAAATACAAATAAACCACCAAATTTGATCCCCAAACCTAAACATCTGTTCAGTTTGCCCTCGCAACACTACACTGCCTTAGAAATGTATAGAGTCCAGATGATTTAATTTTGGAAAAAGCATTTCCAGAAATGTGCACAGACACGTGGTCAAGACTATACTAAATTTCCACCAACAGCAGAGGCTTCGGCCTTCTCTTAAGAAATAGCGTTCCCCTAAACCAAGAGCTTAGAGGTCCAAATGGGATTGGCCCTTAGTTTCTGCCCAGCATACAAAGCTTGTCTTGCAATCAAGTTGTTCTGTGTCACTTTGGCATTCCTCAAAACAAAAACAAAAAATGTTGGTAATGATATAATTGCCTACTCGCCTGCACAACAAATTTTCTTGTCATTTGAATTGAAAAAGGTGATCAAACAGAAATAGAATTCCATCCTCGTGGTTCCTCCTAACGTCTGAAACATGACATTTTTGGCAGCGGACTGTTCAGGTCCCATCTACCGCAGCCGAGGGTTGTCGCGGCGACCGGCAGATATCCCGCCCATTGATCCGACCGTCCTGGTTGACCTTCAGAGGCACACGCAGGAGGTGGCCCAGAGTGTGGAGAAGATGATGCGAAGCCTTAACGGAACCATCCAGAATGTGAGGATCATCAGTCCGAAGCCACACAAACGTGTCATTTCCTCCGCCTTGATTATTTTCTCATTTTACTCCACGGAAACCCCCTCCGACCACCCCACCCATCCCTCCCTACTTTGACCAGATGACTGCTTTGAGCGTGGGTTACATTCAGACTTACAGAGACTCTGTGGACAGCCTGGGGGAGTCTGTGGACATGAGTATCAAGGTGAGCAGCCATATTCTGACATCATCATTGCATAAATATGTCGTACAAAAAAAAAACGTGAAACTATTTCAATCCTACCCTTTCACCATTACCCCATCAAATTTCTCTGATCCAGTACGCAGTGCAACAAAATTTGTAGCAATAATGAATAACTGTGAATAGTTCCCAAAGGTACTTGTAATCGTTTGCACCAAAACAATGGGTAAAATTAAAAAATGGCATCAATCACAATAATGATCTGGATTATTTTCATGCTGGACATGATGAAAATTCAAACATGAATATGAGAAAAATTCAGTAACTTCTTTGTGAATGGATCACACTTGGCAGCTAACATTTCAGAAGTTGACATTAAAGGAGAGAATAAATTACTCATAAAGGAATCCAAACACCAATTGTGGGTGGACAATAATAAAGTGCGTATTACAGTCCATCCAGCGTTTGACAGATGCACATTACAGAGCATGTACACGCTGATGGCACGATGCGAGGAGTTGGACCGCTCCATGCAGCCCATCAACATCCTGGCGGCGCAGATCCGAGACATCAAGCGGACCCTGGATGCTTTGGAGGCCATTTGCAAGTAACTCCACCTACGGACACAGACCGCCCCCCCCTCTATACCAAGCATACCCCACGAGGTCCTCTGCAAGTAATCCCACCAATCATCACCGTTTACCACTGTGGGGGGGGGGTCATCGTTTTGCATTTACCAGGCATGCTGGATTCCTTGGCCCACGCTCGTTATTTACCGTTAATCACGTTTGTGTGTTGTGCTCGAGTCATTTGATCGCTCCGTTCCAAGAATGTTGGATGATGTGCGTGTCGATCTCTACACTGACGAAAAAAAAATGTATCCGTCCGGTCAGCTTCGTTCAGGTTGCACTGACGTCTTTCCCAAGTGGGGATGACGTTTCTCTTTTGCTCCAAGGACAGTGACTTTTTTTTTTTTTTTTTTTTTTTGGGAGTGGGGGAGTTGGCTAAAACTAATCTATTTTTAATAAAATGCAATAAAGGCACACACATCCTTCACTGCAGGCCTAACGGGGGAAAGTGAGCTTCACGGAGAGCTTCGTGTATTTATCTTTATTTATTTGGTTATGTTGCAAACTCGGGAGGACAGTAAATTTCATTGTGACTCTGAGATGCCAAAGTGCCATTTTGAAGCGTTTGAACATTTGATTGCAACTTGGACCAATTAAAGCTAGTGATTGGTGTTTCACTCTCAGACTGTTTCTTCAACTGGTGAACTGTACGTCACACGTGCCTGGACAACGTCTCAATTCCAACTTTGAGACATTCAAACTGTCCACAAACGACAGTTCTGTTAGCTATGTTAAAAATTGACTCCAAAGCCATCGCAGTTTCCACACTTTAAACAACTAAAATGAATAGATTCAGATGGAGATTGGATCACAAAAATTAGCCTTTTGGACTGTGCTGATAATAAAAGCTTTAAAAAAAAAAAGTTAATGGCTGCTGTGTCCACTTAAGTCATCGACAAGTGATCTGAAAATATAAAACTCGGATTTGTAGAACTGCGTATTGATATTTATCAGTTTCCTGCATTTATAAATCATTGTGAAAAAAAAATGATTAACGTGAGAATGTCATCACAGAATAATATATTAACAATAGGATAAAGGTAAGTTGAGCAAATGTATTTCAGAACTGTGAATCATGCAGGAAGCTCTTTGCATTAGTCAGTACCCAAGAGGCTCTCCGTTCCAGGATAAGGGATAAGGATGGTGATCCTTGGAAAAAAAAAATGACTGAATGTAGACAAGTGTTACGTGTGAATTTAGACAAAAATCCCCAAACTCAAACCAGCAAAATATGACAAAGCAGTTGTATTGCGTTGAAGACAATCACACACACAACAACACAACACGAAAATAATAAAACAATCTACACAGAATAGAAGTTCAAAGAGCGAGTAGTTGAGTCAGGCTATGAATATTCACTAGAGTTGACTAACCAGGCCAATCTTCTTTCCAGCGAATACTCCATGTCAACAAATGTCCAGAAATGTCCAAGAATGAAAAGCAGAATGCAGTGTGGCGTGTACTTGTCTACTTGTCCAAAGAGTGGTGGTAAGAAGCTCTCTTGGCGGTCCTTCTCAGTCTTCTGATATAGGCACACCTCGGAACATTCCAGAATTCCACATCACAAAAGAACCGCATCATAGTAACATTAAATTATGAAAGGAAAATAACAGATAAAAATACACAGACACACACATAACAACAGTAAAATACTGTACAGTGGTAAGAGACACTCTGACACTTCTTACCGATCTGCGGAATCAGTGGTTCTTAAACTCGCCTCTGCGAGGTTTAATTTGAGAAGCTGTAAAGTAATTAAAAAACAAAAACAGATTATGAGCAGGTCACAGCCCAATACTGCACCATGGATAATTTTCGTACTGGCCTGCTTGTGTACTGTGCCTCATTCTTTTTTGCTTTTTTGTTTTTCCCATGCCCAAGTAAACCCACAACCAAAACAACAAAAATAAATGGAAAGCATAGTGTGACCTTAAAAAGAAAGCTATTCAAGAAGAAAAAAACAAGTATTCCTTACAACAGTGATCCGTTTGTTCAAAGGCTGTTCTACAGACCTTGGGTTGTCACAAACCCGAAACGTTCATTGTTTCTGCTACTAGTCTTGGGTCAAGTAAGTGCAGAGCTGGCCCAAGGCACAAGTGAACTCAGCAGCTGCTTAGCGCCCTACGGCCACGAGGGGCCAGTAAAGCTCAATTAACGCTAGAGCTTTGTGTAGTATTGTTTTATTTTATTCATTTTTTTCTTGTGGTGGTGGTAGTGGCGTCGTCGCATTAAGGAAGAACAGAGTAACTAAAAGTTATGTTTGGAACTAGATAGGCTTTTTTTTTTTTTCAAACCTAAAGGTTTTCCACTTTCACACGGCTTTAAGAGAAAGCTTACTCGCTCATCAATGTATTCCTCGTGTAATATTTTGTTTTGTAGATTTTAGGTTAACAGGCAATATTGAAGTGATCGTCGTCACGTGCTCGAAGAGGGCGCTAGGTGACGATGCCGAATCTGTCACATCCATTGCTGTCTGCAGGGGAGCCCTCCCTCTGCCACTCGCCGTCGAGGTTTCTCATTGTCTCCCCTAGTGGGCTATTTGTACAGAAAAAAATATATATATATAGAAAAAAACTACCCTTACGATAAATGGCACCATTCATGAGCATATTTAATATTTGGGTTGCTCCTGGATTCCCCCTGCTCCCAAAACAAAAATGCATCCGTATAGGTTTGCTATGAGGTTGAATGATTAAACCTTTATTTCCAAACACTGGAGAAGAGAGTAATCAAAAACAATGACAATAGTACAAACTGCTTTTTTGTATTTGGGTTTTCAATCTCTTTTTCATTGGCAGTGTGATGACGTCCTTCCAAGTCCTGTTAAAGTTGCCCAAAAGCCAAGTGACAAAGTGACAAGTGTTACAGTATCGGTGTGCGTTGGCACGTCCCCAGAAAGTTGAATGCAGACTTGTGTGACACGTCCTCATTCTTGCTCAAAGGCACTTCAGTCGAATGCTCCGGCTAAAAGGTTGCTTCAGTCCACATACAGACAAGAAGTCAGCAGCAGCCACAAAACGGTGCAAGAGTTTGAAATCAAAGGTGCGGAAGTGTTTTCACTTGGCTTTGTCGTGGAAGCAACTTTCGTGATGGACTCTGGAGAAAAGGTTCCCAAAGAGCCTCCAAGATCTTTGGAAACGTCATCAAGCGTCCCATCAACAGAGGCTCCATCTTTGGGGGACTGCTGATCTGAGATGTCTCCGTCCGAATTCTTGTACCACTGACACTGGAAGTCTTTCTTCCACATCTCAGCTGGGTCCGGCTCAGCTGCTTTGGTGTCTGGACCGGGCTCGTCTGTGGCTTTGGGCGCGTCCGCCTCCTGGGAAAAAAATCGTCAGCTTGAATTTATGAATAAATAGCAATTTAATCAAATGAAAATGTTTGACACCAGGCTGTCACCGTGACTTTCATCGACTACTTAATGCTTTCCATTTGTAACAGGTTTTATGTCAATTTCTGTTGATGCAAAATAGTCAAATTGGGGATCAATAAGGACATGACGGCCATGCGAGAAGTGGTCGTAACCATCATCGATCACCTTTTCTGTCACCTTCTCCATCGCGTCAGCGGGCGGCGGAAGGTGGAGGTAGGCGGAACTGTCCGGATTTTGACGGACGCATCTACCTTTTCCCTCACAGAGGGAGGCTGAGCAGAGCCTGGTTGCTGTGGTTACGTTAATGGAGTAAGGTCCCAAGACCTCGCTGATGAACTCTGCCAGGTCCTGACATTCTCGCTGCAAATGAGCAGACAAACACGAGGAAACTGGTGTGTACGAGCACTTTTTTTCCCTTTTGTATTATGTGATTGGAGACATGTTGGTTTTAATTCACGCTGAAAACTTCCAACACCCGCACCGACATCGAATAGTAGTGCGCCGCCAGTCCCCTACGTCCAATTTAAGATGTCAAATGTTTGCAAGCATTTTACCAGTCCTTTAAAATGTCAAAGCAAAACGAGATCGATGACGAAGTAGATGAGGTCAAAAAATAAGTTCAGTGGCCACACGTGAGTTGAATATGAATATGTCAAATCCCAGCACCGCTAACTGGAAAGGTGCTTTAATTGTTAGCAACTCTCCTCTTGCTTTTCAAAGGATGGTCCCACCTTCAAACAAAACGTCTTCTTGTCATGCATCTTCTAGCGACTTACCTCAGTCTTGGTATCAGTTCTCTGCCAGATGACCACTCCAGCTGTTCCCATGGCAGCACTTTCGCCAATGCTGCTGACCAGGTCTGCCTGGAGGGGGACAGCAACGCTGCTAACACTGGCAAAATGATTCATCTTGGCACGCCAAGCCCCCCCCTTTTTTTTTTTTCTTTTCTTTCCCAGTGCAACACATCATTGGCAAATTGAACTACTGCATTTAGGGATCGCCTCTTCTTGTGGTCTTTTGAAAGCCCCGGAAATGCCACAAAATGTCTGCAAAGCTCTGAACAACAGAAAAGTCGCACTTTGTTGCCCTCGAGTGGCATTTTAGTGCCAAGGAACTATGGTGGAGTGAGGGGAGGAACTTCCAAAAGTAGTGCTTTGCTGATATCTTTTGGCATTGACAAACGTAACGGTTACTGGCAAGATCTTCACAATCCGAACATTTCTAATCATGTGAGTCCAAATCACGAACTGTACTGTACACACACCTGGGACAGGAAAGTGTTGGTCGAGGCGTACACACTGTTGACCAGCGGAAACACGGGAAGATCGAACGACGCTCCGGCCAGAGAGGAAACACGCAGCGCTTCCTGGATTTGATTGGACAAATAAAGTCTCGCTCCGGAGGTTCCACCCTGTATGAAAAGCAGCAAGGTTGATGAAGATTTACGTGCAGACCAGTAGAAAACCCAGAAAGGTGACATGAACATCAAGAATCTTAGCACATCAAAAGAATGACTTTCATCTTCTCCTTCCATCGTTCCATCACCGCAGCATTGCGCAAAAGTTGACCGGAGAGGTGGGCAAATCTGACGTTGGAGGGGGAAAATAATTTGGAAAAATAGGACCACACACACCAATGCATCGCAGAAAGAGGAAAAGGCCTTGAAAACATAGAAGAACGATGACTGACGTGCACAGAATACGTTTTGGGTGCATGCATGCATGTTCATGACAAGATCTTCTTTTGCCAAACACAAAACAGTTATGATCAACAACATTTCGTGTGTAAAAAATATCAAAGTAATTTTTTTCACATTTTAAAACCCTACTTTGAAACCCTTACTGTTTTTTAAAACCCTACTTTGACACCCAAACCCTGGTTGAAAACCAAACTTCGAACACCTAACTGTGTTTTAAAACCGTCCTTTGAAACCCAAACCCTGGTTGAAAACCCTCATTTGAAACCCTGACCCTATTTTATAACCCTACTTTGAAACACTGTGTAACCAAACCCTACTTTGAAACCCTACCCATTTTTTCAAACCATACTTTGAAAGCCTGAACCTATTTTGACACTTGAACCCTGATTTCAAACATTACTTTGACACCTAAGCCCCATTTTAAAACCCTACTATGAAACCCTAACTCTGTTTTAAAACCCTCACCCTGTTATAGAGCCCTACTTTGAAACCTCAATGGCTTGGAAACTGGACATGCACATGGATGGATCAAAAGTCACATTGCCCCCACCAAAGTGGGAACCACATTGGCGCACTACAAAAAGCACCACAACAGACATGCTAATTACCATTACCATTGCACTGGTGGACTGAAAGGCTAAGCTACGTGTATGGCTCTTTTAAATACACAAGGTCTAATTGCCTTTGTTTTATGTTAAGTTTGAGAATCATCACTATTTGCCAGAGTGCTGCCTCATGAGTTGAGTTCACTGCTACCATACAACGCAAATATCACAACCTGGTGCTTGCAAGTCAGAGCAACAACAACAAAAAAAAGTAGAATGACTGCTTGTATTTTTAAAAACTTTAATTACTTTATCTGAAGGCACCACTCTGTTTTATGAAAAATCGTAGGTGTCTGAGAAAAAAAAATTATATATATATATATATATATATATATATATATATATATATATATATATATATATGTTTGGGTTTTTTTTTCAAGCCATGAAAGCATCACCCACCTGAAGCTTCTCCAGAGTGAGAAGAGGGTAAAGGGCAGAGCATCGCTTCCAGAGCCACAGAAGCTCATCATTGAGGAGCTTTTCAGCAGGGGGGCACCGGCCAGTGTAATTGGCTGACGCGGTCTGGGCAGAATCGCCGTTGAAGCAGCTCGGGTAAGGGGAGACACCCCATAAAGCTTTGGGCCGCAGCCGTTTGATTTCTCTCAGGGTTTCCATCATCACTGACTGGGCGGCTGCCTCGAAGTCCACCTGGAATTGAAATAAAATTGAAATAAATCAGATTCAGTACAACATATTGCGAGCAGGGGACTGCTGTATTAGCATTTCTTTGACATGTTTGACGGTGGATCAGCTGGTAAAAGCGCTGGCCTCATAGTTCTGAGGACCCAGGTTCGATCCCGGCCCCACCTGTGTGGAGTTTGCGTGTTCTCCCCATGCCTGCGTGGGTTTCCTCCGGGCACTCCGGTTTCCTCCCGCATCCCAAAAACGTGCAACATTAATTGGACACTCTAAATTTCCTCGAGGTGTGATTGTGAGTGCGATTGTTGTCTATCTTGATGTGCCCTGCGATTGGCTGGCAACCACTTAAGGGTGTACCCTGCCTCCTGCCCGCCTCCAGCTGGGATAGGCTCCAGCACTGCCTGTGACCCCTGTGAGGATAAGTGGTAAAGAAAATGGATGGATGTATGGATGGAGGGATGTTTAAAACCAAAGTAAAATGTATTGAAAAAAAACAATAACAAAACATCCATAATCTACAAAGGCTCATTGCAGAGTTCTTGTTGACTCATATATATATATATATTATATATATATATATATATATATATATATACATACATACATTTTTTTTGTTAATTTGGTATGGTCCTTCAATTTAAAAATTACCAATTCACAATAAACTCACATTAATTTTTTTTATAGACTTGAGCTTCTAATAACGCAACATATTGTTCCAAAGGAAGCCATAAATCATTACTAGTCTGAGAACAACAGTCCGTGTTTTTGTTGTTTGATGATTCATCAGAGTTGCATCTGGACTCAGAGGGAGGCCCCCCAACAATTCTGTACCCAGCCGTTTTTATGTTTCAACTGACTAACTGATGACGGAACTCTGATATTAGTTAGGTTTTTGATACATATACAGAAGGTTTTTACTTTGTATCATTGCAATGATACAGCTTTTTTAAACTCATTTTTATGCGAGCTAAATCCTTTCAATGATCAATTCCCTTCACAAATTTTGCTTTGGACCAAATCTCTTAATGGTGGCAAATGGCAGGGATGGCTGCATTGCTGTAATACTAATGTTTAAATACATGATATTAAATTTGTGTCATTTCTTAGCTGGTACAGGCTCCAGCACATTTGCAACCCTTGTGAGGATAAGCAGCTTAGAGAATGGCTGGATGGATGTCTTGCTTTATCAATTCGCATACTCTCATTTCTTCAAAAAAAGTCCATCCATCTATTATCTGTACCTTTCATCCTCACTAGGGTAGCAGGCGCACCACTGATCGGGAGTACAGATGGCTGCGATTGGCTGACAACTAGTTCAGGGTGTACCCCGTGTCAAAAAATAACCTGAAAATGCAAACACATATTTTGGGAGCACATGAAATGTTTGGAGGGCATGCGCATAGCGTCAGAATTCTAATAGTTGGATGATGATGCACAATTCAGAAGCAGCGGCTCCTGCAGTAAACGCAGACACCTTCATTAATAGCAGTTTCCCCTGCTTGTTTTTTTCTCTAGCTGCAGTTAAACAGAAAAACAGATGTGGAACTATAGTACAGAAGCCACTAATGGAGTGGGGGGAAATCTCTTTTCCGATTAAAAGAATAATAATGATTGAAAAAAGATGAATTTTCCAGGCCTAACCTAGCGTGCATGTTTTTTTTTTGGATCGAGAAGAAACCGGACCGGGTGGAAAAACACCAATGCAAGAACAAAGCAAACAAGTAAAGGGGAGATTTTAACTCGGGACCTCTCAACTGTGAGGTGGACATACTAATCACTATACCAACGCGCTGCCCCTGATCTAACCAAGTCAATAGAATTACACTAAAGATCATCTCAATATTACATCAACTTAAAAAAACAATGTTTTACTGTCCAATTAATGTTTGCATGTTTTTGGGATGTGGGAGGAAACTGGAGTGACCTGAGAAAACTGCAGTATTCAAAACATAAATATTGCTTAAATGCAGTTCCTTTCCATCACACTATATAGTTTGGTCTAAGGCCTACGGTGGAAGGCCCCGTAGAGTACACTGAACAGGTCGCCAATCACAGGACGCATGTAGACGGACGATTTACACTCAAACCTATGACACATTTTGACAATTAAAAGTCTTTAACGAACCGAGCATGCTTGGTTTTCAAATGCAGGAGGAAACTTGAGTATCTAGAGCAAACTCACGCAAGGGCAGCGAGAACAAATTAATTCCAATTTGAACCTCGTCTTTAGAACTGTTAATGATGTGCTAATCACTCTCTCGCTGTGGCACCCTTCTTACCCGTGACCACTTCTCCACCTCCTCCGGAGTCCAGTTAGGGAAAAAGGCCTTCAGCAAGTTCCTCGATGCCTCCTGATACACGGCCTTCTTCTCTCGATTTCTCAACCACTGCGGGAGCCACTCGGCCCAGTGCACCACTCCCAGGCCGAGGTACCTGGGCATAGGTAAAGCTGCATCTAAATCCATCTGAATTTTCTCAAGATGGCTGTCCAGCCGTGTGTGCTGTGGTAAGCCTCCATTGACCAATGTGTCTTTGTCTATAAAATACGGGTAACTTCCAAGCGTGTCCTCGTAGAAGACGGCCACACGGCCCTCGCGCTCCATCCCAAAAGATCCTGGATCGGGCCTCATGGAGCAGCTGGCGTCAGGGATGCCCCAGAAAATGATAAAAGGCTGTCCCGAGAGAAGAGGTGGGCGAGCTCGCTGTGGCGGACCAGCTGTACTGAGGCCAGCTAGCAGTAAGACGAGGAGGGCCAGCGGAACCGTTCTCTGTCCTAGAAGGCCAGCTGAAGAGTAAAAGGTAGCCCATAGCTTAGTCCTGTATTTAAAAAGTGGCCATTTTGCCTTCACATTCAGTAGGGGGTTGGTCCACTTGGCCATTTGAGCTGTTGAGTGTCAGGCTCTCACTCCTCACTCCGCCATGCTTCTGAAAACAATCATCAGAAAAACAAAAAACTTAAAAGTCATCATCAAGGTATTGAGGATGATAGCGCAACATTATGTGCAATTTGTTGCTGAGATGGTATATCCTCCTCAAATTCACTTTCCTTTGGACACCTCAGTTTCATTTTTTTTCCAATTCATTTATTTTCAGGATGTTATTTTATCTTACTTCAGTCCTGATATAAATGATTTAAGTTTAATCCCATAAACAGCAGGTTCATTATTTGATTTTTTTTTTCATAACAAAAACAAAAATAAAAAATCATCTCTACATAACACCATGGGAGGGAAAAGTAGGTGGAATTCCATTTATTTATTTTTTCATAAAATGTGGTCTAATTGCAAGAATAAAAACACACCTAAACTAATAAAACGGGAAAATGTTTACATTTTTTCTAGAGAAAATGTGAACATTCACAGGACTGGGATGAAAAAGTAAGTGAACCCGTGGCCATAAAAACGACTTTGGTATCAACAACCCCAACCAAGAAAAACTTGGAGTTGCAGCTCGGACGTGCGCAGCGATTTAAACGGATGGATTTTGGACCGTTGTACTTTGCAAGACTATTGCAGTTCTGCAATTTTCCTGGGAGTGCTTGCATGATCGTTTTCCGAAGTGAGGAATTTTTGGGGCATCAATGGTGTCTAGAGAGAATATTTGCAGTTTTGTTCCATCTTTGAACGGTAATCATTAAGCACAAGCGCCATTTGCACTAGGAAAAACTCACAGGTGGGGATGTGGTTGTTGTTTGCTTTTATACATGTAGTTGAGCATGAAATGTACAACACTTAGATACGCTGATGTAGATTGCATCAATTAAAAAAAAAAAAAAAACAGACCTGCATATACTCTATGTCACCCTTATTTAAAATAGCATTTTTGTCGTACACATGTTCAGGATATGCAGATATACAATTCGACTCAATTGAGTTTGATCACTCATGTTGCGTTCAATTAGACATAAAGTCCCCTCTTTAAGTGCAATGTCAACTGTGTGGCAATTTGGCATGTTCACTCTTCAGACAACATGTCCTGTCTTGCAGTGCGACACTTCAGGAATATTCATTTATTAAGGATTGTTTTGAATCATGTTTTGACAAAGGGGACATTTTCCCACTTCTTTTCACTTTATCTGTATTCTATTATTATTTCAGTGTAAAACTATGCAAGTTACTGAGGGGGAAAACTTTTTTTTAATGCTTGTTTGGCAAGTAGGAGAAAAAAAGGAAATCCAGACATGAACAACAAAACAAAAAGCAAATCTTTTTTTGAGTAATGTCATTGTTTTTTCCATTTTCTCCAACTGAAAAGAGGGAATCTGAAATTGTGTTTTTGTAAAATTGTTGTTGAAATGTTGTCGTCAGGCCATATATCGCCCAGCCCTCAAGGCACCTCTTCAATTTAGGTGAGAACGCCAGTAGTGCAGCACAAAGTAGTCTTCAAGGGAACAAATACATCCTCCCTTTGCACATTTTCTTTCATTCTTGTTAAAAGTTTGGAGTTCAACTATGAAGTTATGCAACAGATTGTGTTTTTACCATCGCTAATAAAAATGATGCGCCTTGCCCAAAGTCTGCGGTAATCCATTGAGGATTCATGATGTGTTCGGATTTTGGTGTGTTACACGCCATCGGTGTTTGTGACACTTCGCGTGTGTAAGAAGAAGCAGAACTCTGGAACATTTGGATGGAGTCTGATTGCTTGCAAGGTGTGGATTATTAGCAGATGATTTGCCCCAGTGAAATCCATTATGCCTGTGACATTATCCCTTAAAATCACACTGCAAGAAATTACTTTGGACACACAATCTGCTTTTTCCTTATAATGGAGTTTGCTTTTCATCCACTTGCATGATGTGAGAATTATAGTCTTTTTTTCCCCTTTTTTGGGGATATCTTGGTGCTCTACTTTGAATGAATATGTATTTCTTTCCTCTTGGTGTTTTATGAGGTCTGGTTAAGAGTAGAACTGATGTGATACTATGTATTAATACCAGAGGGGTTATAGTATTGAAATTTGTTATATACACATAATTTATTGTATTGTTATTGTCTTGCATTCCTCTTATCACATTATCTTGTGCTTCATTCGACATATTTTATATTATACAGTGTCATACCCTGATTTATGACGAGCACTGAAACATTTTCAAACTTATGTGCCTACTTAGTTTCTTAATATTACTGGTATGTTCATAATCACGTAATATTGTCAATTTAAAAAATGCGCAGCAGAAATATTTCATTAGTATTCTGCTGAAACACGAAGACAGATCTCAGTTCAGGAGCTGAATAATGCGAAACTGTCAAAGTAGAGGATTAGCGCATAAAACTGAGCTCAGGTTTGAGGAAGGGAAATTATTTTGACCTTTCTTTCATCATGACCGACATTATTCTTACTTGATTTTTTTTTTGCCAGTATATATACTCTCGATATAAACCCAGTTCCATCATTTAGTCTTTGCGTTTACAGTATTAAAGAGTATTGGAAAGGACTAAATGGAACGGTCCTCAAATGGTTTAGGTCCTACCTGGAGGAAAGGAGCTACTTTGTGACCATTGGAGGTGCTCGGTCTCAGCAAATGGCAATGACCTATGGGGTCCCTTAAGGGTCAGTTCTTGGACCTCTCCTGTTCAGCCTGTATATGCTACCCTTGGGTCAAATTCTTCAAAACTTCAATTTTGACGACCATAGCTATGCAGATGACACGCAGTTATATTTAACAGTGTCTCCAGATGACTACAGTTCAATTGAGGTATCGTGCCACTGTCTAAATCAGATAAATAACTTGATGAGCCAAAATGTTCTTCAACTAAGTCACGACAAAACTGAGACAATTGTTTTTGACAATAAAGGAAACAGAATTGCTGTTATTAAACTCCTGGACTCTCTAGCTGTAAAAACCAAAGACCAAATCCGAAACCTTGTTCTGACTGAGTCCAACCTGACTTTCAACAATCATATCAAATCAATCACAAAAACTGCCTTCTACCATCTGAAGAACATATCTAGAGTCAAGTCTTGTGTGTGTCAAGCAGACCAGGAAAAGCTCATCCATGCTTTTATCCCAAGTAGACTTGACTACTGCCGTGGTCTTCTGACTGGCCTACCAACAAAAAATGGAGTATTAAAGAGCTGCAGCTCATTCAGAATGCTGCAGCTCGTGTTCGGACCAAAAGAAAGCGGTCAGAGCATATAACTCCAATCCTAAAGTCCTTGCACTGGCTTCCAGTAAGCTTTAGAATAGATTTTAAAGTTCTGCAACAGGTCTATAAATCACTAAATGATTTAGGCCCTGAACACACGAAAGAAATGCTTACGGAATACAAACCTAGTTAAGCTCTGAGATCGATTGACTCGGGTCAAATAGTGGAGCGCAGAGTCCAAAGCAAACGTGGTGAAGCAGCATTTAGCTATTATGCTTCACACAAATGGAAGAAGCTGCCAATAGAGGTGAGGTCAGCCCCAAGTGGGAATGTTTTTAAATCCAGGTTGAAAACTCTTCTTTTTTCTCATGCTTTTTAGAATATATCTAGTTTTTAATCATACTACTTGCACTGTAAGCAATTTTGTGTTTTTTAAAATATTTTATTGTAATTTTCATTGTTTATGCCATTTTAAATGTTTTATCTCTTTGTTTTCAAATGCTTTTAATCATGTAAAGCACATTGAGTTACCTTGTGTATGAAATGCGCTATACAAATAAATTTGCTTTGCTTTGCTTATTAAGGTAACTATTCACGTATGGTTTAAGTCATTTAGATGAGATCTTTGTTTTAATGCACATGTATACTTGAATAACAAGTATCAAATCGCTGATGGAGCCACTGACTGTGTCGTGGTTCACTCACGTAAAGGCAGTGTGGGTTCATTTCCACATTAAGAGACAGAGTTAATGACATGTGGCCCGCGATTGACTGGTAACCAGTTCAGGGTGTGGTTTACTTTTTTCTCCAAAGTTAGCCGGAAGAGGCTTCAATTTCCACGACCCGCAACAGAATGTCAAGAAAATAGATGGCTGGATAACTGAATGTCTCTTGTTCTTTGTTCTGAATGTTGTACCAGGGTGGCACAGACTCCTAGAGACAAATTCCTTGTGTGTTGTACCAGCTGATATTCTGATATGACGAACAACTGTTCCCTGTCACATCCACAATAATGTTCAATTTGGTCTTCAATGAACGCAACATGCATATTTTTGGTATGTGGGCGAAACCCGGAGTACTCAGATAAATGTCATTAAAGCACAGAGTGAACATTCAAACTAGACAGGCAGGTCTGAGCTGAAATTCGGATAGACATGATAGCAACTGGCTTTTGTTATCCAATATATGAACAGTGATATACTCTATGTAGTAGAAGACTGGATTTTTCTTCACTCCATAGGTGTCATTCTCCCACATGGACAACAGGTATAGCCACTCCAAAAACAATCGGTCATCCTTCTCTCACTTGTCACCTTTGCAGCAAGGAATCCTCTCTTCTTGTCAATGTATGTAGCACATTTTTCTCGTTTTTTTTCTCAATCCCTACTTCTTTCAGGTCAGAGGTATCGTATTGAAGAAGGTGCCTGTCACTTACAGCAGCATTTTCCCGCTAAACTCTGTTAGAGTACAACTGGTATTATGCCAGTGAAACGAGAAAAAAAAAACTTAACTGCCCTTTTCCCTTATTTACAATGACAGGTTTTAGTTGCAAATGCGCACGTGCGGCAACAAAACTGACAAAAGTGAATAAAAAGGCATCTTGCGTTCAACGCTGAGAGGTCTGACAAAGCGATGTAGATGAAAGCACCTGAGTAGGAGAATTCTACAGTATGTGAGGTGAAATGGTGGTACAGTGGACGATTGGATTGCCTCACTGTTCTGAGGACCTTGGATCAGATCCGGCCTCCTCTGTGTGCAGTATCTCACCTTGCCTGGGTGGAATTTCGCCGGTTACTCTGGATTCATCCCAAAAACATGCATTGGAGATTACATGAAGACTCCAAAATGCCTGTCGGTGTGCAACTGGTTGTTTGTTTGTTTATGTATGAGTGTCCTGCAACAGGCTGGCATCCAGTCCAGGTTGTACCTCGCCTCCTGCCAGAAATTAGACAGGATTGACTCATGCTCACATGTCACCCTAGTGAAGAAAAGCACTATAGAAAATGAATGAATTAACGTTTTTTCTTTCTTTCTGAACTGTAAAGCTAAAGGTCAGAAACTCGACTTTACTTTAAGTATTTGCTTATTATGTTCACTACAAAGACTAACCGAACATCTGATTTATATCCCAGATCATTCCCTTGCTAATGCTAAGAGGGTTAAAAGGTCATTGAATGCATAGAATACTTAAGTAAAGGCTTTTTAATCCTCAAGCATATGTGCCACAAAGAAGACGGATGGTTGCTTCAGTCTGCATTTATTATAAAAAAATTGGTACTTTGAGATAGCAAGGCCTATATAAAAAAAAAGGATTGAGTAAGTCACATTACTTTTTGTATTTACCCGAGAGTTGGCAGAAGCACAATGCTCTTCTGACAAACTACATAAAAACACATTGTTACAAATTAGGGGTGTTGATATTTTTCAGCAATTTGCTATTCACTTCTACCTTGCAGAAGATGTGGAGTCTCTTACACTATGTCAGAGGTGAAAGGACTGCGTGATAGCATCTTAATCTGTTGAGACAAAGCTGCTGGTTTGTGTTTACAAATCTGTCCAGATTGAGGCTCATCCTGAACCCACCTCTCCCCAATTTGAAGGAATGGACACACTTCTAGAGTATACTCTATTGGCAACTGCAAACCATAAGCTAACAGTATCCACTTCTACTAGTTAGCACCTAGCAAAGTGTCTTTCAAAAAGAGACTCTTGGTGTGTTTAAGTTCCAGCGCCGGAGTCACTGCCTCGTACATAAACACAGTACGATCCAATCAGGAACTAAGATTAGCACGGTAATTATGTCACACCAATCTGATTCCTTGAAAAGCACCCATGCAGTTGTGATGCACTAAAGTGTCAGCGGATGTTTAAAGGCTTAGCAAGTTGTCTGTGATGACCATTCATTCATTCATTCATCAATTAAGCTATTTTCTTGATCACTTATCCTCGTGAGGCTCACGGGTGATCTGGAGTCTGTCCTGGCTTAATTTGGGTGAGAGCGAGGGTACCCCCTGTACTAGTTGTTAGCCAAATTGCAAGGGAGGGACAAACTGTATAGACAAACAACCATTTACACACGTGGACAATATGCTGCCTCAATGAACCAACAGAAATGTTTTTGGAACATGGAACCAGTTTTGTACCTGAGTGGGAAAACAAACTCCACAGGGAAAGGCCAGAGTTAGAAGGAAGACTCTCCCCTAAATTATAGGAATGGGAGCACACATGAAAAGTTAGTAAATGTGAGGATTCAGGTTTTTTTTAATGCCAGAGTTATCCACAGGTTTCACCAATAAATATCTCTAAATTGAAAAAGTATTATCGAAATTCCTCTATCACTCAGACATTCCAATGAGCCCGGCTGGAAAACTGACAGCCAATCAGCGTTTGCCATGCCTGCAGTGCTTCCTGTTCTGACCCCCCATTGCTTGTGGATACATTTCACCGAACAGAGAACGTCCACTATCTGGCATTTTGTGGCCGATTTTTGTGAAAAAATAATTACAAACAAACAAAACAAAACTAGCATGACGTGCACATGCCAAATTAACAAAGTACAAAAAGCAAGTTTC
The DNA here is from genome assembly GCF_019802595.1 of Syngnathoides biaculeatus. Lineage (NCBI taxonomy): Eukaryota > Metazoa > Chordata > Actinopteri > Syngnathiformes > Syngnathidae > Syngnathoides > Syngnathoides biaculeatus. Next base: position 10,548,720 of record NC_084641.1, read on the forward strand.
CAAGAAGTAACAAAGAAGATAAATCCATCAACACATAACATGACTCGGGGAAAGATGGTTAACCCCGTCACAGACTTAACCCTAACCCTAAAAAATATGGATTGTTCTCAAATGAGTCCAATGTGTATTTAAGAAAATAAAATAAACCGCTGGGATAGGGTTCAGTCCCCGTACACGTGTTGCGGCCAAACATTAACCTATGTAAACCTCTGTGTGACCGATGGTTTATTTTCTTTTTTTAAAGACGCATTGGACTTATTTGAGAACAATGCATATTAAACCAAAAAAAAAAAACAAAAAAAAAACGTCTGTCGGGGAGAGGTTTACCGAAGTTTAGCGTGTGGCCGCAACATGCTTCTGTGTACGCTGGAGACTGCTCCCTGTTGTTTTTTGAGCCAACTTGGCATTATAAATAGGTTTTGGGAATTTGAGATTGAGAAGAGTAATTCTCACCTGAAATGAAGTGATCGCTACACAGGTGTGTGCGTATGTTGGTTAGGCACCATCCATCATGTTTAATTGCTGAAATCCATCGATATTTTCTGGTCTTTTCAGCTGGTATTCTATAGAATGACCTCTTTGAATATATGTCTTGTCTGTTGTAACTACCAACACCAGAATAAGTCTCTGCTCCAGTTCAATGTCCCCCACAGTGTCGAGCAGCTTTTTTGACCGGCTATGTGGCGGCGTGAAAATTGTGACGTCATGTGCACGAGCTCTGTATGGACCGCGGAGATTTGTTTGAAGCTTTTCTGAGAAGTTGGTTTAGATTTAGAGAATATACAGCACGCGTGGCCAGACTTTTTTAATCCCAAATTCTACTTTTCAAGCAGCCAGCCTCTCGCGATCGACTGGCGGCGGAGGTGGGGGGTGTGGGTTGCACGCGAGGATCGCAGTAAACACGGGAAGTGTTGTGTGCTATGAGCCAATAAAGCGAGTATAACAGTCAGTCGTTGCTCCATGTTATTACTACTCCCGCCATTGAGAAAACTAAACGAAAATAACAATGAAAACTTTCAAGCGTTTGAGCCAGAACACACACAGGCGGATCAACATGATGTGTTGGAAACGGGCGTGGCGCTGACGACGAACAATAACAGTCCTATAATATGGACCGCTGAGATTGTTTTGATGCTTTCCTGTGGAGTTGGTTTAGATGTAGAGAATATACAGCAGACGTGGCCAGACTTTTTTTTACCTCAAGTTGTACTTTACAAGCAGCCAGCTTCTCGGGATCGACTGGCGGCGGGGATGGCGGGAGGGGGAGCTGGGGGATTTGCACGCGCGCGTCGTTGTAAATAGTAACCGGGAAGTGTTGTGTGTTTACACGCTTATATCCATCCATCCATTTTCTCTGCCCCACGATGGTTGCAGGAGTGCTGGAGCCTATCCCAGCTGTCAATGCGCAAGAGGCAGGTTACACACAGGCAGACACGGGGAGAACATGCAAATTCCACACACGGAGGTCCGGGATTGAACACTGTGCCACTGTGCTGCCTCATAAAGTACGTTGTTGCTTATACAGTACCAGCACGAGAAGCTATAACTAAGCGTCTCATAACCAGTCATGATTAGATGCGTGCAAATTTCCCCATTGATGAACAAGCCTCAACTGTGACAGACACAGCTTTATCCCGTCAGGCTGACCTCACAGGAGGTTAAAGAAGGACAAATTTGGGGGCATTTTCTCAGTTGTATTACTGTTTGGTGCAGAACACGTCGGCAACCTGGCTTAGCGAAAACAAATGGTCTGTAATGCTAAGCACCGGTGACGTCGGGGCGGGGTCAAGGATGATTCTTCCGGGTCTGTCTGTGAAAGCTTGCACATATCCATTGCTTGCTTGCTTGGATTTCAAAAATGTTCTTTAATTCTTCAATTTTTTTAGTCAATTAATGTCCAAAATATATGTAATAATAATATTACTTCATATTGGAGGGTTTATTGTACATATGAATTTTGGGAAGAGTCTTCCTTTAACATCCCAACAACAGAACTATGTTGAGTACGTGTTAAACATACATTTCTAATGTCACATTCTGTTGATGCAAGGCCTTAAAATTGAAGGGGACTAACATAAGGTTCTATAAAGTCTGACGTCTTTGGCCTGACTGCTGCAAAATTATGTTGTATCATATAATTTTTTTATATTTTATATATATCATATTTTATATGATTGTGACAAAAATATGTCATCTCTGCTAGCATTCCGAATTTTTCCTTTATCACTCTTTTCTCATGTAGACTAGTACAGAGCATGCAAGTGAAGGCAACATCTATAAAATATTTGCAGCGTGGAAGTACATAAATCACTTTTGCACGGGATAAATGGGCACCATGTCTTTGGCCATGTGCAACACAATTAACTGTGATTACCTTCCATAATGGTGAAAATTATGTCACTCAATGTGCTTCAAAGCGGGAATCTGGCAACTGCGCAAACTACTTCCCCATTCGGAAAAATCAGGTAAATGCACTTCCACCTCGCTCGGGTGAATGAGGAAGGGAATTGTTTTGAATTACCTGTAGGAACTTTAAACATATACAGTCCATATATATTTTAACAAGATGTCACCACAGAGCCACCAAGAGTGACAACAGACGGTATTTGGGCTTTGTTCATGTTTACATCCATGATATCAGATTTGCATAAATAAATGGTACACATACATTCAACTTGGTCTTAAGACACCAGCCATATTTAAAATAATAATTTTAGCAAGTTCAGCTTCAAACAAATCATATACCTATCTTACCAAATCATGTACTTATTCCGATTACCATCTTGGCCACGTAATGTTCTGCCTTGGTCTCAAGAACCATCTTAAGACCACAATTTGAAGGTCTTGGTCTTGTCTGAGACTCATCTCCTACAAGTCTTGATCTCATCTCAGTCTTTGACCGCCCGGACTCTGTGCTTTCTGTTGAGACTGGTCGAGACCAGCACTGATGTCATATTATTCAGCGAATTACAACAACATTTGGGAAGTTGTGACTGAGGGACACCGAACGTATTTCAAAGAAAATTTCATCTAAAGAAAGAATGGTCCTTAACTGTTGAAACCTGTTACTGTTTCCAAATTGATTTTTATGGTATTGGTCTTGTTAGGGTCTCAGCTTGTCTCAGTCTTCGTCATGACTCGGTCTCACTCCCCTTGGTCTTGTCTTTGTCTCGTTGAGTTCTGGTCTCGATCTTGGTCTCCAATACTGTGGTCTTGAGCACAACACTATAGCAATCTAATCATACAGTGGGAAACACATGTCGTGGTCTGTGTTTTACTTTGAAAGATACCTGGTCTTGTTTCATGTTTTCTTGTCCCATGTTGTTCATGTCTTGTATGTTCATTTAGTTATCGTGTCAACCTGTTCTCATCAACCCTACCTTGTGTCAACCAATCAGCTCATCACCAGCTACTTGTGTCTTCTCCATATGTTCCTCATTGTCTTGCATTTTGTTCCTGGCTTTTCTTGCTGTGAACCATCTTTCCCCAAGTCATGTTATGTGTTGATGGATTTATCCCTCATTTCTTTGTTACTTCTTGGAAACTTGCTTTTTGTACTTTGTTAATTTGGCATATTCTGTCTCCATGACTGTTGTTTGCTTCTATTATTGGAATTAAATATCATTTTCAGATTCTTGCACTGCTTTCTTGCCTCCCCACGTCTCTGCAATTCTGTCCTCCACTTCCTTGACTCCAACAGAATGAAAGTCCAAAACCACCCAACACTAAAGGACCCAGTAGGAAGCACGGCCGTTCTGCCTCCCATCACCATCAGCATGCCGACCAAACCAAACCTCGTCTAGTAACCCCTAGCATTCCTTCTTCTCTGTCCCTTTCAACACTGTCCCCAAACAATTCCACACTTTAGCTATTTTTTTTTACATATCTGATCATGAATTTGGCCCCAATTTAATTAACTTACTTTCTGACTGCGATTCAGACTCAGATTTTTATTTTTTTATTTTTACGGTTCTCACTTGTCATTTTTCTCGTCCCAGTCAATTTTATTCATGTTTCCCTTCCCTGGTTCCTGTGAGTTCACACCCAAGTAATTTCCTTCCCAGCTTTACTTGGGCATCTCCGTTGGCCACCACTTGAAGGTCCTGGACAGATGGTCAAACAGAAATTCACATGGTGACCAACGGAGGTGCCCAAGTAAAGGTCAAATTTCATCACCATGTTTTCTACCCCTACTTCAGTCAGTTTTTTTCTACTCATTTCCACACCTCTGACCAAGTCAGATCCATTAAACCTGCCCTGAAATCAACTCATTGTCTATTTCATCATCTCATCTGGTACCAATTTTCTAGTTCACCTTCCCAAGATTTTATGCACGCTGTCCCTCTTGTTTCCTGTGGTCCCAAAACACTACATCAGCAGGTTGAAGGAGCAACTGCAGACCCCGGTACTGCTCCTCGTTAGCTGCAGCACCCGCCGAACCTGACCCTTGGCAGTTGCAGTTGTCCAGCGGGGCATAGTGTGCAGTCACCACACTCACCCAATCTCACTGACCAGGCGCAACCTAACCCTACTCCGGCGGCGCTCCTCCAGGAGCCACCAACCGGCCCTCTTGCCTGGCCCCCGCACTGCCTTTGGGTCTGGGACCCCGGCCAACCTCTAAAGGCGCAGCCAAGCACCGCACATGTGGTGACCTGGACGGCTATCAGAATGGCCCTTGTGGGCCAAATTGTCTGACAACGGTCTTGTAAATTTAAATAACTTTTGCATTGTATGGTTTTATAATTTTGGACCCAATCAACTACATTTGCCTTGCAGTGCAACCTTAAGAAAGTTGTGAAACTTACCAAGGGCAAGGTTGTTCTTTCCACACAGCCTGGACATTGTTTTCAAGTATCTTCACCTTCACATATTCCTCTTTAGAAAATTCAAACTATTCTCCTGGATTAGTGAAGACATGGAAAAAGATGCACCGGAAGCAGCCTAACACTGGGAAGAGGGAGGGGCAGGGAGATAGTGGGATGAAGAGTCAGGAATAGCCATGACTGAGATGAAAATTGACAAAACAAAGAGAGTCAGAAATCCAAAGGCAAAAAAAACAATGCATGGAAAGATGTGTGGGTAGGAATGTGTCTGTGTGCCAAGCTAAGCTCTCTTACAGTGAAATACAGTACCAAACAAGTTCAGTAATGACAACGCTGGTTCACATGACCATCGACACCTGTTGTAATCCCATAATCCTCTGCTCTACTGCTGCTACCCTTGTCTAAACAAACACTTGACATGTTGGATTATCTCACCTGCCCTCCTCCAACCGGATATACTTACTTCCTTTTTATTCCACGCTTGTTCATTTACAGTATTTCTCTCTTTTTATCCAGTCTTATTTTTCACTGGCCACTATATAGGATAACAATACACATGCAAAATTGTCGGAACAGTTAGGGGAATTTTTGCCCTTATTGCAAAAACCAAGTTCATTAATTAGTATATCTGTTTTCAAAAGTAAGGTGTGGAAATAAGTCATCAGAAAAACAAATACTTAAAAGACTTATGCGGTCTATGTATTTTTTGCTCAAGAAAATGAAACTGGCAGTCATTAAAATCAAGACGTTTGGAAGCATATATCCATCCATTTTCTGAGCCGCTTATCCTCACGAGGGTCGCTGGAGCCAATCCCAGCTGTCATCGGGCAGGGAGGCAGAGTACACTCTGAACTGGTTGCCAGCCAATCGCAGAGGACATAGAGAGAGACAACAGTTGCACTCACAATCATACCAATATAGAGTCAGTCTCCAGTGAATGCAAGTTTTTGGGATGTGGGAGGAAACTGGAGTGCCTGGAGAAAAACCACACAGGCAGAGGGAGAGAACGCAAATTCCACATAGGTGGGCCCAGGATTTGAACCACGGTCCTCAGAACTGTGAGGCCAACGCTCTACAGTCGTTCCACTGTGCCGTCTTGTTGAAGATATTTCATCTTTATTGATATGTCAAGCTTGTATGTGCCTGAGATATACACTATACGGAATACCAACTTCATTTAGTGATTACATTTATGTGATTACAAAGTCCAGCAGCATTCACTCCAGGGTTTGGCTAGGTGTGATGTAACCCCGATTTTTATTTTTTTTCAGTTAGGTCCATATTAATTAAACATCTGTCTTATGTTGTAGAAAATATTTTTTCCTTACTTTTTGGTATCTATGAGAGATATCAAATGTGTATTGATAAATATATAGCTATCCATCAATTTTCTGTACCACTTATCCTCACTAGGGTCGCGGGCATGGTGCAGCCTATCCCGTGTATCTTCTGGTGAGAAGCAGGGTACTCCCTGAACTGGTCGCTCGTCGCAGGGCAGATATAAAGAAAGAGGCAGTTTCACTCACATTCACACCTACGGCCAATTTAGAATCTTCACTCAACCGACCACACGTGTTTTGGGGATGTGAGAAGAAACCGGAACATCCGGAGAAAACCTATCCAGACATGGGCACATGCAAAATCCACACAGGTGAGGTCAGATTTGAACACGGGTCCTAAGAACTGTGAGGCAGATCTGCAAACCAGTTTTTCATGATGACTAATGATTTGAACTGTGATGTGGCTGCATAAGAGCGCTCTCTAACGGCAGAGAGGGGGAAAAAACAAACAAACATCCATGCGGGGACATGATCTCGAGTGAGCAGTATTGTAGTTTGGCTGATGCTGTGGCTCAGAGCCAAAAGATTTGCTGTGTGAAAGCACCTCTTTTGTGCTCTGCTAGCGTGACAGTATCCAATTGGAATGTGGCACAGCTAAGGCAGCCGAGAGCGACGGCCGCTTGTCTTGCTGTCTGTGTGGCGTTATTGCAGACTGACAAGGTCCAAAACCCTCCCCACAAGTTGGAAGGGAAAAAAATAATTGATTAGCTTGAAACACAATGATCAATTGTTAAAGAAAAAAATGGTATGTTTGACGGTCAGTTTACTGTTACAGCATTGTCGTACTTTTATTAATGTGATACCAATTAAAATGGTACAATTTGTGTATTGTTGCTGTCGTCTTTGTACATCAGTGTAGTGGGGATTTAGCTGAGCAAGAGAGCAAAAGCTCTGAACAGGATTTGAACTGGTCCGATAATCCTCAGGGCTCTTCAGGTGGCTTGTCCCCATGAAAGCGGAGTGTGTGTGTGTGTGTAATTGGGGACTCAGTGGATTTCAAAGAAAGGGGGAGATCATGGACACAACACAGAACCAGAAGACGACTCCTTAGAAGCAAGAAAAGCCAGAGAAGATGAAGAGTGTGTTCATCCAGATGAGTTTCGCCAAGCACACTTCTAGCAATCTCCTCCAAGTTGTAAAATCTGTAAATTAATTTCACAAATCAACCAGTTTTCTCTGTAGTCCACCTTTCTCCCAAAGTCAAATGGGATAGGCTCGAGCGCCCGTGACCCAAACCAGGATAAACTGTGTTTAGAAATGATGGATGGATCAATTAATGACAAAGCTATTGACATTGATGTGACATTGCAGCCTTGATATATAAGCGCTTTGGGATACATGTTTGAGACATGAGCAGTCGCTTGGCCACCTTTTTGTCTCGCGATACTAGCAAAATTCGAGATACATACAGGCTTCAGACACTCATAGCTCAGGCCAGTTCTATGAATGCAGGCAGAAATGTTAAGGTGGCCCCATGTGATATTTCTATTTCATTTTAGAATATTACTGATTTTTTATTATGGCGCTAACTTAGTGATAAATACACAGACTCTCTAAGTGGCCCCATAATTCAGTGGTTAGAGCATTGGTTTGGTAAACCAGGGGTCATGAGCTCGTATCTCACTGGGGCCTCTACTCCCCAAGAGGGGTTGCGTCAGGAAGAGCATCCGGCGTAAAAACTGTGCCAAACAAATATGAGCGTTCATCTGAGATGGCACGCTGTGGCGACCCCTAAACGGGACAAGCGGAAAAAAATGTACTTACACAGAATCTCTAAGTGCAGGTACAGCACAGGTACGGGCTATTGCTAAGAGGGCAAGTTATGCATGTGTTTGTGTGCCTTCACTCGTCATTTAAGCACACTGCCGGACAAACGTATACTCCTGTACACAAGCTTTCTCCCACCAACTGCATTGCAAGCGTCGCTCTTCCAGTCACGGTGAGATTACCACCCACGCACATATCGCAGGAGTCGGGCCGCTTGTACAATAATAATACACATAAAACAGAAGTAAAATAGTTACGTTACCCATGTAGAATGGATGAACCCTTTATAGGGCACACATGAAAGTACTTGAAAATTCAAAATTGATACGATTTTATCTTTGTCAGTTTTTTCCTTGAAGACAATTCCTCTCTAGGTGCAAATACAGGTATGGAAAACAAACTATTAGACCACATTGTTTCCTCAATTTCTTTTTCATTTTGAAGCCAGGTGCAATTATAAAGATACGGAAGTTGGTATGAACAGGCTACATTTATTCTGTTCAGTGTATAAGTGTTACAAACATGGGGCGAGGGGGTGGACACAAATGCATGACTCCGATGCAGTGATGTGATTTTGAGGGTCGTTTTATTCCAGGCTATGGTCATAGACAGGTAGGCGGTCCAAAAAAGGCAGAGGGACAAAAACACGTGGCAAAAGGGAAGGACCGATAACATGATAACGAGGTCAGATAAGTACCGGGTAAATTCAAAACTTTAAAGGGCCACTGTGATGAAATGCATTATTTTTAGTATGTTATTAATGAAAAAATGGCAGCAGACTGATTTACAGATTACGCCCCCTCAACTATTATTTTTTTTTAGTAGCTCTATACACACTTACCTGTTATTTGGAACCCACGAAGCTCTCGTCCTTTGCACATGTGCAATCCATTTTTCACAACGAACCGGGTCTTTTGGAAACATATGAAGAGTAAATCCATCTTCCCGAGTGTTCGAACAATATACAATGAGCCGGCATTTTGGCTAACACGAAGGAACAAAGAGCTACCTTCGCACAGGTAAAACTAGTATAAACACACAAGACCACCTGAGTGCGCTCCTGCTAACGTCACTTCCTGCTTCTTCTCCAAATCCCTCAAGAGGATTTTCATGGCAGGAGTTACAAAAAGCTATATGTCAAAATCATGTCGTGTAGTGGAAAAAAAAACCAGATGGGTCAATTCCATTTTTTTTCATTTTTTAATAAAAACATAGTAAAAACCATGCTTTTTTTGTCAGTGGCCCTTCAACTAGACTTGGCTGTGGCAGCACAGGAACGCTGGCCGTGACAAGGAAGCAAATGCACAACAGGAAGTGCATATACCCACACAGACTAATGCAGTCTCATACAAAAAACTGACAACTAATGATACAACACACAAGTCTTAAATGCAGTACATGGCATGATTAGAAACAACAAGGCACAGGTGAGGATCTGCTCAGGCTACACTACTCAGGATAAACAACATGCTTCAGTAGCGGCCATGTTGGAAAGGTCGTTTTTGCCATCGGAGGCAATAATGCGACAGATGACAAAAACAGCTTTTAATCATTGTATCATTTGCCTGGCAGTTTTCCCAAATGTGGGTATACGTCTAAGTCAGGGGTGTCCAAACTTTTTGCAAAGAGGGCCAGATTTGGTAAGGTGAAAATGTGTGGGGGCCGACTATTTAGCCTGACATTCTTTGAACCATTAACATTAAATACAAATTAACTTTTTGGGATTTTTTTTAATTTAATTACAAATGGCATACTTTTACTTTTAAATTTTTTTTTACATTTAGGTTTTTACCGAAATCACAAACCACAAAAAATTAAGACAACTATAAAGGATATCTAAGTTCATGTGAAACATTACATATTATTCACTATTACTATTACTCACGGACTCTTGTGAAAAAGCTTTGCTGTGCCGTTAAAACAGCTTCCAGTTGCTTCACTTTTTCACCGCGTTTGTTCCCAGTTAGCTTGTCGTAGCTAGCATGTTTCGTCTGGTAGTGCCTCTTGATGTTGAATTCCTTGAAAACAGCCACAGTCTCTTGGCAAATTGGGCAGACACAGTTGTTTCGTATTTCAGTGAAAAAATACTCAAATTTCCACTTGTCCTGGAAGCGGCGGCCCTCGCGGTCAACTTTCCTTTTTTTGTTTACAGACGCCATGTTAGAAATGGGCTGGGCTGAAACGATCACGCAAGGTCAAGGGTCACGGCGGCCAGAGTGCGGCCACAGGGCTACTGCCATCTTCTGGTGAAATGAAAAATATGAAAAATAGCTTTTTGTACACATGTATTTTATACTGTGGTCAACAGTGCTGGCGGGCCGCATATTATTGATTTCATGATAGAGGCCGCGGGCCGGTAAAAATTTGTCCACGGGCCGCAATTGGCCCGGGGGCCGGACTTTGGACATGTCTGGTCTAAGTCCACACGCACACACACACACACACACACATACACACACACTCACAAATTGCACATTCACATTCAATTTTATTATAGTTTAGTTTCATTCATTTTTCAAGCCGCTTATCCTCACGAGGGTCACGGAAGTGCTGAAGCCTATCCCAACTGCCATTGGGCAGGAGGCAGGGTACACCCTCAACTGGTTGCCAGCCAATCGCAGGGCACATGGAGAGAGACAACAGTCACACTCACAATCACACCTAGGGGAAATTTAAAGTCTCCAATGAATACATGTTTTTGGGTTGTGGGAGGAAACCGGAGTGGCCGGAGAAAAACCATGCAGGCAAGGGGAGACAATGCAAACCCCCCCACAGACAGGGCCCAGATTTGAACCCCCAGTTCCAAGAACTATGAGGTTACGCTCTCCAGCTGCGTCACCACCTTGTTGAAAATATTTCATCTTTAACCTTCAGTTCTCCAATTTTTAGGACTAGAGTCTGCCTAGTCATTCCTGTGGGTGCGTTCCTTGGGATGGTCAACAATAGGTTGTTTTTGTTGCCTAGTGTGGTTGCTCTGCGGGTTTCTTCTTTCATTTTAATGCAGGCCCATATAAGAGGATTTCTCAAGTTGTAAATGGTACAGTCCACAAACAAATGGTGTAATTTGGGTTCACTAGTGTGGCTTCGGTTCCCGGTCTATCTCCATATGTGCTGGACTACTGACCGGTTCAGGCTATGCCTGAAGTTAGCTGGAATAGGCTAATGCCCCCCCTCCACTCCATGACCCAATTGGGATAGAAAAGAACAGTACGGTAAAGTATTCCCTAGATTCAAAACGCTAACATCTTTTTCATCTGTTTGCACACTCTTACGTCATCCTCCCTGAACCAGGAAGCAATCTGCTAAGTAACTAATCGACAAACAAGCGTACACAGTTTGCTGTCGGCCCTGGAAGAGTGCCGTGTGCTATTGTAGTTATACGTATACAATATGCATCCATGAAAATTCGGCAAGTTAAAACATATGTAAACGTGTGTGTGTCTGTGTGTGTGTTTTGAGCATGGTCTTGGTGGATGTTCAGAGCTCAGCAGCCGTGTCGTGGTAAGGACAGAGACATTTGGTGTAAAGGCGGTTTAAAAAAGATAGAGACCAAAAGAAGGGGAAAAAAACGTGCCTCAGGAATTTACAAATGAAAAGAGAATGTTTTCCTCTTAATGCGATTAAATTATTCCATTTCACTGCTTTCCCAGCCGCCAGTTTGAGCTCCTTCGGAGCACTCGGTGGCAACACAACACTGTTTTCAAGACAGGGCGGTGGGGGGTGAGGGAGAGGCAAGAGTACTGTAAGGCAGGGGTCAAAGTAATGGCAAGTGAGAAAGAACACACGAAAACTTTCAAGATCAATTCCTACTTTCTCATCTGTTAAATCACTACACGTGCAACAAATTCATGCTCAAATTACACGGGGAAAATTACAGAATATACGGTATAAGGAGGACTTTATATCTTTAGTATCAATGGTCGCACTTAGCTTTATGTAAATTTGGTGATGTCACAATTGAAGTACTTCATAGGTACTACAATATGAAACATTGAAGCGTCTGTATTTGTTGACGACATACCATATTCACACTTGATAATTGCATAAAAGCACATTAGCATGTCCCGAGTGTACATTTGCATTTCTTCTTTTATCTACTGTGGTCTGCTACATTAAATACTACAAAGTTTTATTTGCACCAATCAAGGTATACACTAAACCATGAAATGTCCTTTATCAATGAAGAAAGTACACTGTACAGTACATTCTCCATTCGTGCTGGATTTTAATGTTTTCTATCTCGTAATATCAGCTTGATAACTCGTGGGCAGCCAACAATCACAAATTACCCACTGACGTTATAACTTTAAATAGTATTCACCCCACAAGGACTTATTCGTACTGCACATGCAAACTATACAATTTTGTTTGTGTTATTCTGTGTTTTTGTGATGGATAAATAAACGTTCAACATATCGGTGGATTATGATGGTTTAAGGTCTTTGTACTATACTTACAAATACATACAGTAGACAGAAAAGATGCAATTAATTCGAGTTGCGGAACCTTTTGAGACAGTCGCAGCAATCGAACAATTTCTGTAACCTACAATGACGCTTGTGCACCTGTCACCAAATATTTTGGCTTCACATTTCATGAGGAAACCCTTCCAGCTGTCTCAGGTTTCTCCTTTCAAGGATGTTAAGTAGGATTTCCACCAGGAGGGACATTTGAGAATATTGTAGTCCAATGTTTTGTTGTCAGCTATTCTCATTTGTGTTTTGAGGAGCATGCAACCCACATTGAGTCAAACTTTTCTGACACTGAGTAAGACTTTTGACTCCAGAATGAAGATTTCACTGTAACCTGCACAGATTCAAGATGCAGGATGCAACCTCAACATAATCGAGTCAACTTCGTCTTTCACAGCAGGGGCATTGTTCTTCCATTTGTACGTTTTACTTTTACCTCTGTAAACATTAGAGCTGATGCGACTTGCCAATGTCACTTTTTTTGCATGTTGCCACTATGCAGTTCATAATGTTGAAATTATTTCCATTTCAGTTTTTCCCCCCCCTTTCTCCTCTGTCTTATTTTACACCTTTAGACATGCACGAATCTTTCATATGCCCGCGTTGCACAATAAAAATTTGCACTTTGATCACAGTAGAATTGTGTTTGCAGTGTGAACCAGGGTAGCGTGTGGATCTACAAATCTTTCCAGAACAATTCTTCCTTGGAGGAAGTACATAAAAGTAAGCGTAAGTAAAGACAAAATCAGCCGTTCCTAAATTCATCTTTGACGGTTTATGAGCACGTCTTCACTTGTAAGAAGTGAATGTGACACAGGTTTTCAGCATGGGTGCCATCTTTCTTTATTAAATGAAGCATTTCCAGTTCCCTGCATGAGCGCCTCTTGTCGTGCATTTCCAGCAGCGTCGACGCAGGAGTTTGAGCTCATTGTGTTGCTGAATGGAACAAGGCTCTTCATTCCCAACCTTATTAAAAGCCACTTCTAGTGGTCAGCAGAAAAAGTTAAGCAGTACTCCGCTTGTAAGAGCGTCTTTGGCCACTTTTCCCCCAGCTCTGCTGCCTTTTGCAAATTTGGCCACTGTGCTTAGCTCTGCTTTTAGATCAAAGTCATTTATCTGTCAACTATATTTCAGTATTTAATAAGCAAGAGGGCACCTGGGAACTATCACAAAAAAATCTCTTTTTAACAGTGACTAGACCATTTTTTTGTAGAAATAAACAAAATAATTTGAAGTGCATTCCATTTCAATGGACTTATGAAATTAAGTTTATATGACAAAGACGTTGTCATAGCAACTGCTGATGAATTAGTTTTAATGAAGAAAAATGTGTCTCCTTCAAAACAGTAGACCACAGAGCTGTTGCATTAAAATAATTTTCTAGCAACAGATTTTTCACCACTAATATGCTGAAACGTGTGCTAGTGTGTTACTTGCACACAGCAATAAAATTATACATACAACAATAAATTTGTAGATTGAGCTTGCGTGAGCTGTGTGTGTATTTGTGTGTGTGTGTGTCTGACAATAAAGCTTCTTGAATCAAAGGCAGTGAAGAAAAAAAAAACCTGACCAAACGGAAACAAACTTTCAGCCAACCGTTTTCGAGCAAACTTCAATCACTGACCCAAAGATGGTTCAAATCATGGTTATTTCAAAATTCTAGGTGAGGGGGCGTAACTGGCAATCAGACAAATGCAGTAGTCTTCTGCTCTGGCATGGTATTCTGATTGGGAATCACTGACCTTAGATATGAGGTTCAAATTTTGATTACAAATGCTCAGTGTAGGTTTATTTTTGAAGTACTTCAAAATGCTCCTCAAAGGTTTCAGAGACCTTTTTGTACGTGTAATCATGATAGATGTGCCTACCGAACTTCAATTGAAATTGCGTGAGAGGGCTGAATTTTCAAGGTTCACACTTGTTACAATGAAGGTCGGGAACCTTAAATACCCAAAGCCACTGGACTGTCTCACACAGACAAAAAAAGAAAAAACTCCAGGAGCCGTAAAACCCTTTTGGTATCTAAAGTGAGTATTATATAGGATATGTTTTGTTTTGTTTTATTTTTTACCGATTGTATATGTGTTGAAAAATATAGTGGTATGAAATCAATAAACTGCTACAGATAACAGAACATTTTATTTCTGCATGCAAGAAAAACATTTTGAATCCTTTAAATTAACACTCACAAGCTTACTTTCAAATTACAGTGAAGAAAATGAGTATTTGAACATCAACTTCTATCTATCAGCTAGAATTCTGACCCTCAAAGACCTGTTAATCCGCCTTTAAAAGTCCACCTCCAATCCATGTATTATCCTGAATCAGATGCATTTGTGTGAGGTCGTTAGCTGCATAAAGACATCTGTCCACTCCATACAATCAGTAAGACTCAAACTAGTAACATGGCTAAGACCAAAGAGCTGTCCAAAGACACCAAAGCCCAAAAAATTGTACAACTCCACACGGCTGGAAAGGGGTACGGAGAAATTACCAAGCACCTTGGTTAAAAAAGCTCCACTGTTGGAGCAATCATTAGAAAATGGAAGAAGCTAAACATGACCGTCAATTTCAATCGAAGTGGAACCCCATACAAGATCTCATCTCGTGGGGTCTCATTGATCTTTAGAAAGGTGAGGAATCAGCCCAAGAATACACGACAGGACTTGATCAATGACCTGAAAAGAGCTGGGACCACCGTTTCCATGGTGACTGTTGGTAATACACTAAGACGTCATGGTTTGAAATCATCCATGGCACGGAAGGTTCCGCTGCTTAAACCAGCACATGTCAAGGCCCGTCTTAAGCTTGGAAATGACCCTTTGGATAACACAGAGGAGTCATGGGAGAACGTTTTGTTGTCAGATGAGACCAAAATGGAACTTTTTGGTCATAATTACACTAACCGTGTTTGGAGGAAGATGAATGATGAGTTACATCCCAAGAACACCATCCCTACTGTGAAGCATGGGGGTGGTAGCATCATGCTTTGGGGTGTTTTTCTACACATGGGACAGGACGACTGCACTGTATTAAGGAGAGGATGACCGTGGCCATGTATTGGGAGATTTTGGGGAACAACCTCTTTCCCTCAGTCAGAGCATTGAAGATGGGATAGATTGTGGCTGGGTCTTTCAACATGACAGTGACGCGAAGCACACAGCCAGGAAAACCAAGGAGTGGCTACTTAAGAAGGATGTTAGGGTTCTGGCGTGGTCTAGCCAGTCTCCAAACCTAAACCCAATAGAAAATCTTTGAAGGGATCTGAAACTCCCTGTTTCTCAGCGACAGCTCAGAAAACTGTCTGATCTAGAGAAGAGGTGTGTGGAGGAGTGCGCCAAAATCCCTCCTGGAGTGTGTGCAAACCTAGTGAACAACTACAGGAAACGTTTGACCTCTGTAATAGTAAACAAAGGCTACTGTACCAAATATCAACACTGATTTTCTCTTGTGTTCAAATACTACCTTGCAGCTATATCCCACAAATAAATTGTTAAAAAAAAATCATACATTGTGATTTCTGGATTTTTCTTTTTAGATCAACTCTCTCACACTGGACATGCACCTACGATGAAAATTTCAGACCCCTCTATGATTTCTAAATGGGAGAACTTGCAAAATAGCAGGGTGTTCAAATACTTTTTTTCTTCACTGTATTTATTTAACATTGTTAGTGATTTTTGCTCTGAAAGTCAATGTTCAGCGTTTGCAAATCCAGTCTGTAAGCCGTCACATTTGTTTTCAAATACTGTACATTTGTGTATACAGTAAGCTGTCATTTGAGAGTTGTTAGTGGTGTTTGTTTTTCATAAAGTTCATATATTAATGAAAATTGTTTTCTTCAGAATCTTCTCTTTTAAAGGATTTCTCCAGGGTTTAGCTACCTATGGTAGAATAGCTAAAATCTTGTAGAAGGGTGTTTTATATAAACGTCAGCAGTTGTGGCACATTTTAAGCAGTAAGAACAACAACAGAAAAAAGTGTAATGTTGCAAGAGCATATAATCTACAAATTTAGAATTTAATTAAATACTCTGTTTTCCAAAGTCGCATAAAGCCACAGCAGAATGATAAAAAAGCCACGTGCAGCCGTGGAGCTCCAGGTTGCACACCTCTGTCCGAGAAGAAATTCTAGACAGGGGTGCTGGTTGGAACACCAACAAAATATACTCGAAAGCTCTTTAAAATGGGGTCAGAATGTTATCTGAAAGGAAGGTGAGAAAATAGAATTAACTCCGGCAGTCAGGCCATTGTACTACTAGTAATTGTACTCGCTGTACAATTTAAAAAAGGTGAGTTTTCAGTACGTGCCATACAAATGGAGATTTATTTTCCCTTAGAATAACAAAGATTGTGAGGCTATTTGAAACGTCACGCTAAAGCTCTAATTACAGTACAAACAGCAATACACAGGATGACCGTCTGCAAATGGCTTTGGATGAGGCAAAAACATTTGTATAATAAAAAATAGAAAATATCTAAACCTATTGTCATAATAAGAA
The DNA here is from genome assembly GCF_019802595.1 of Syngnathoides biaculeatus. NCBI lineage: Eukaryota > Metazoa > Chordata > Actinopteri > Syngnathiformes > Syngnathidae > Syngnathoides > Syngnathoides biaculeatus. Next base: position 10,565,626 of record NC_084641.1, read on the forward strand.
CACAGTTATAGATATATCCATCAATCCATTTTCTGAGCGGCTTAACCTCACAAGGGTTGCAGGAGGGCTGGGGCCTATCCCAGCTATCATTGAGCAGGAGGTACCCCCTGAACTGGTTGCCAGCCAATCGCAGGGGACATAGAGACAAACACCCATTTGCACTCTCAATCACACTTCTGGGCAATTTACAGTCTCCAATTAATTTTTTTTAGAAACATCATTGCTTGACTTCTACAATCTTAAGTCTTCTACTCTACTCCCATGAAAACTGAACTCCAATATTTATAAGGAGCTCAACATGTGTGTGATGCTCTACCCTACAAAAGAAGTAACTTTACAGTCAAACATGAAGTTAACGCATTGGTTGTGTGATTGTGTAAAGCCTCGTGTTGGCAGAAAGGTTTGTGTGACTGACTTCTATGGTAGAAGTGGCAAATGTTGTCTGGAACTTTGGCAGCTTTCTAAAGATTTGATGCTCTTTCCAGCTCAGCCTAGAGTGGCCAGTCCTCACTGTGAGGCTCAATCCTCTAATTACAAACAGTCTAGTTTGGTGCCAGAATACTCTGGCACTCTTCATGCTAATCAGCGAAAGCGCCCACACTTTGGCCTTTGTAGCATCATGCAGCTGCTACAGAGTATTAGCAACAAAGTCCTGATCTTTGGATGTTGTTCACGAGTCTCTGTGAAGAGAACAAAACACATCTTTGCTGCCAGCCAAGTGTGGATGTGGTTGTGAAGTGTTAGTGTGTCTGCTCCCAAGTGCTTGCATCGCCGCAATATTTGAAACAACTGCAAACAAAGCAGTTTCACCTCTTGAAGCTGCAAGCGGTCTGAGAAATAACATTAGCAACCGCCATTTTGAACCATTAATGGACCACTGAATCACCCAAAAAACAAATAATGAACTCTAATAATATAATCCATCCATTCATGAATATTCTGTGTCATAAATGTGAAAAGAACACTCCAATACATTGTATGTAGTGACTGGAGAAAGATTGTATGACTTGAAATGCGACTTCCTTATAACAAGAATTGACTTGACTCGTCTTGCTTGATTTTTTTTTGTTTTCCCACAGTGACTTCGGTTTGGCTTGGGACTGGAAGGTTATGACTTGAGACTTGCTTGTGACTCGCATATACAGTATGTGACTAACTTCCGCCTCTGCCATTTAACATGCACGCCTTTGAAATATGAGAGGAAGCAGGGATACACGGACATAATCCACACAAGCACGGGGTGAACATGCAACCTCCACACAGGAAGCCTGCATTCAAACCCCCAACCTCAGATTAATGATTAACACAGTGGTGGCGTCCACGGATTCAGCGGTTTTTAGCTCTCATCAGTGCTTTTACTTGTATTTTGTCTTTGTTTTTCAACAGTAAGCATGGCTAGAGAATCACAACCCTCCCCCACATTGGTCTTTCATAGCATATCTCCCTGCTGCACATCCACTCATTCACCCCGCTCAGATACAGATCCAGGCCTACCACAAAACTGTAACATCCTAGCTAGAGACTGCACTCAGGGAAGTTCAGGACTGATTCCAACACACAGACTGGGACCTATTTGAACACCAGGACCTGGACACATACACAGGGGCTATACTGCACTAGAGCAAGTTCTGTATGGAAAGTGTGTGGATGAAGAAAACCTTCAGGGTTTTTCCAAGCTAGAAACCCTGGATGAACAGCCAGGTTCGCTCATACCTCAGGGCCCGTGACACTGCCTTCAGGTCAGGTGACAGAGCTTTTTACAGCACAGTTTGAGCTGAATTGAAAAAAAAAAGGCATTAAAAATGCCAAGACGGACTACTACAGGAGGAGGATGGAGTCCCACCTTGCCAGCAGCAGACCTCGGGAGGTGTGGCAGGGTTTATAAAGCCTCATAACCTTCAGAGACTGTGATGTGACTCCAGAGGACACAAGCGAGTCACTGGGAAAAGAGCTCAATAGCTTCTTTGCTTGATTTGAATCATTACAGCAACACTCAACTGCTCCAGCCCTCCCTCAGGAAGGCTGCTGGCCGAGACGGAGTACCAGGGAAGGTGCTCAGAGCATGTGCCCACCAGCTGTCCAATGTCTTCTTCAAGTTCTTCAACCTCTCACTGGACCATGCAGTCATCGCCTCCTGCATGAAATTCTCAACAATAATTTCTATCCCCAAAAAGAAACCCTTAACAAGCCTTAACGACTAATGCCTTTTCACCCCCCCCCCAAAAAAAAAACAAAAAAAAAAACAGTGGTTGGGGGGGATTTCAAAGGGAGAAGAGGCAGCCTACAGAGAAGAGGTCCAGAAGCTCACACCTTGGTGTTCACACAACCATCTGGCACTGAACACAACAAAAACAAAAGAGATCATTGTGGACTTCACAAGGATCAGAACTGAACCAGCTCCGTTGTTCAACCACTGCGAGTGTGCGAAGAGAGTCCGCACATTCACGTGCTTGGGAGTCCTGATCTGTGAGGACCTCTCCTGGACAGACAACATCTCAGCTGTCATCAGCAAGGTTCAATAGGACATCCACTTCCTGAGAGTCTTCAGGAAGAACAACCTGGAGACAAATTCACGACTGGCCTTCTACCGCTCATCCATTGAGAGCCTGCTGACATCATGTGTCTCCATTTGGTACGAGAGGCAGACAGAGCAAAGCTTCAGAGGACAATCAAAGCAGCACAGAAGCTCGGCTGCCCTTTCCCCTCCGTGGCAGACATTTACTCCTCTGGTGCCTCAGCAGAGCTCGGAACATTATTAAGGACACTACACACACCGGTTTTCAACTGTTTGAGCTCCTGCCATCTGGAAGACGTTACAGATGCACAAAAGCAAGGACCAACAGACTGAGGAACAGTTTTGGGTTTTTTTTTCCGAGAGCCTTTACACTCTGAACTCTCATTTTTCCACAAGCTGTCCTATTAATCAATATGTGAAGGTACTTTTAAACATCTCGTGTAATACATTTTATGCATTTCATTTTACACATCTATTTTTCATGTATTTCTTTTTTACCTTGCATTTTTGTACGCACTGAAACAGGAAAAGATCTCCTATCTCATTTTAAACTGTATGACGTAGAATAAAAACTTGATTGCGCACTCTGCATCCAATATTGGTTCCGTCATGGTCAACAGGTTCTGACCTCCGGTCAGGGAAAAAAGCACGGTAAACAATATACACACTTTTATGGAAAACAGTGCGATAAATCTATATAATTGGGATGTTTTGAATCCCTAGAGACATTAATATAATCTAAACATTTGTAGCATGCCCAGGAAAGTTTAACGTATGTAATAGGAGCCGTTCATAATATTGTAATGATATATTTTCTACATTCATAATTATATGTATTAATTACGAAGATTAAACAGAAACGCACATACTGGTAAAAAGTTACTTCTTTACGAATGCTTGCACGGTTTTGACAGCTAACAGCACAACAAGAATGAACCATATTAACACCAAAAAAGCTAATCCTAAAGTATTCCAGTATTATGTTTTAAAATATACAATTGTAAGGATATTTAAGGATGACAACTTTCACGCAAAACTGTACCCAAGCAATGTTTTGCCCTGGCCAGAAGTTGAAGCCGAATTACCACGTGAAAGGGGTCTATGCGCAGTCTAGTTTTCATTCTACATCAGTGAGCTGGAAATGACAAGAAATGCCATTCTATTCGTCAATTCTATTCTAATCGAGAACGATTTGGTGGATATGTACGGTGGCTCTAAAGTGCAAAACAATTATGCCAATCACTTGTTCACGGTTCCACCTGGAATTAAAATCATATTACAGACCGTAAATTAGCAATCTTTCATATACTTTACTTCATGCTTTCACTTGAACACAATTAATAGAATATATAGCAAATGGCTTGTCCCCAAACAGATTTATATTGCTAGAACCTGGATATCCAGGGTCGTCAACCCTCTTGAGAATGCTTTTTTTCCTTTTAACAAAGACCTTTTTAGTTCCATTTAAATTGAAATTAGAATTGACATTTACATTACATAAACTCATTGGTCTTGTTTCCATCTCGAGTTGTGAGAGCTTGAGATGAAATGGACTATGGTTTACCCTTAAACTGGATGTTTGTAACATTTGTTTAGAATCTTAATTGTCCTTGTGTTGTGTGTGAGCATGACGATAGAGTGATTGGTTGTTCCTGTTCCCAATTTTTGTCAAAAAGTACATATTATTGCAGACTATATTTCTAACAATAACGTATGTGGTACTGCTTTCAGTGCACTGTATTTTTTATTACATTTATTTTAATATTGACATCATTTGGATAGTTAAGTCAATTTGGGTGATAAAAACATTTTTTAAGGATACTATTTTATCAGAATCAGAATCAGCTTTATTGGCCAAGTCTGTAAAAACGCATCAGGAATTTTTCGCCGGCAGTCGGACATTCAAAACAATGAACAAAGAACCACGAAGCATCAAGAACAAAGAACAAGACATTTCTGTTTTATAGGAACTATTCCTTATAAACGTTGTGCAAAATGTAAACTCTTCATTTAGAATTAATAAGAGATAAGTGTGTTAACGTACCAAATGACTGGATAACACTGAACATTATGCCTACAAAGAGATTCTGGTTGGAAACAACTTCTACTGTTTTGTGGAACTGAGTGTTTAATTGAGACAAGGCAATGAAAAGAAAGTCTTACTTTTCAAATAAGAAAAGCTAACATTCTTGATTTAGAGAACAATCACCTAATAAATGTGTCGATCATCCAAAGCCATTAAGATGTGAATTTATTTTTTTAGGATGAGGAAATTCTTTCTAGAATAAGTTGTAGATAAGTGAATATTAGCCTGGCTGTGATGCAAACAATTACAAAGATATGTCAGAAAATTAATAAATTGTCCGTGCTATACAATGCAATCTCCCGTTCAAGGATATACGTGCACACTTATTATACAGCACTTGCGTCTTTGAGTGATTTATGGAACTCAGATGTGCAACACACGTCTCATTAACTCGTGAAGATCAGCCTCAGTCAGCTGTTACTGTCAGCAAAAGAACATTTCAGACGGCACAATATCAAATGTCGCCTTCCAAAACAGTAGCACAGTGCCTTTGTATTACTTGTTTTTGTTGGGCCCACCAAAGCTTTTCCGTGCCTGCTGTTTTGCATCCACTCGAGTGTTGCAGCTGGCAACTGACCCAATAAAACCTGCAAACTACTGACTTTGCTCGCCTTTTCTTTTCTCTCCAACCGACAGACAGTGGAGGAGCCGGCTTGCTTCTGGAGGCTCATATGGTTTATGCTCTGTTCTCCAAGGCTGAAATGAATGACAATGTTGTTTACCTTCAGCGCAGCAGCCCATTGCAAAGAGCAAAAGATAAAAACAGACAATCTCCACGATAGGATTCAAGTCATTTCTTCAAGGGTGAGACACTCTGGGATAAAATTATCTCACTGCATCATTCATATAAAAAAATCCTCTATTTTACATTGACAAAATAAAACCTGACCGAGGGTCACAGGATTAAAAATAGATTTGGATACAATGCAGGGAGGTTTTCGTAAAATGTTGTCATTAGCACTAAGCAGTAGGATTACTGTAATTAATGAGTAGAGGGCAAATAAATGAACATCTCACCTCCTTAAGTTAATAAAATCACCTATTCGAAATACCAAAGATGCAAGTTGTGTCACGGACGAGACTCGGGGGGTGACCCAAATGCACGACTCAGGTGAGAGGTAAGCAGTGCGGAATAAGCCTTTATTCGTTCCAATGTCGGTTACCAGGGAGTCAGTCCAAACAAGCAGCAAGATCAGTAACGGCAGGCTTACGGGGTAGGTCGGGAGACAGGCGTTGGTCGGTACACGGGAGGTAGACGTCAGGAGTACGGTAGTGCGGGAACGAGGCATGAGAGGCAACGATCTAGCAGAGTCTCTGTCGTCCCCAGGGTCCTATATGTACTGGGTCTAATCGGAGGTCATGAGGCGCAGGTGTGACCCTTCCGATTAGACGGCCACGCCCAGCCCTGGCTGGAATCCAGGATCATGACAGTACCCCCCCCCTCAACGGCCGGCTCTGGACGGCCCAGGCGCATCAGGGTGAGCCGCGTGAAAGTCCCTGATGAGGGAGCGGTCCACGACGAAGCGGGAGGGGATCCAAGAGCGCTCCTCCGGGCCATATCCCTCCCAGTTCACCAGGTACTGGACCCCCCTCCCTCTGCGGCGGGAAGACAGCAGGTGGCGCACGGTGTACACCAACCCACCGTCGACCATGTGGGGGGGCGGGGAGGACTTGAGCGGAGGAGCCAGCGACGACGTGCGATTCGGGCGAAGTCTGCTGACGTGGAACGTAGGGTGCACCCTCATCGACCTGGGCAGTTTCAACGAGACGGCGACCGGGTTAATAACCTTGGAAACAGGGAACGGGCCAACGAACCTGGGAGCAAGTTTGCGGGATTCCGTCCGCAGCGGGAGATCTTTGGTGGAGAGCCACACTCGCTGTCCCACTCTGAGGTCTGGTGCGGCCCTCCTCTTGCGGTCTGCTGCGGCCTTGTAGGCGCTGCTCATGCGCAGCAGTGTCCTCCGAGCTGCTTCCCAGGTCCGTTTGCAGCGTCGCACCACGGCCAGGGCCGACGGAACTGTGGATTCTGTGACCAGTGGAGGAAACAGGGACGGAGGATACCCATCCACGACATGGAGTGGAGCCATACCTGTTGAAGCGGAGGGTAGAGAATTGTGGGCATACTCCACCCACTTGATGTGCTGGCTCCACGTGCTCTGGTCCCTGGATGCCAGACATCGAAGACTGGTCTCTAATTCCTGGTTAATCCTCTCAGTCTGGCCGTTAGACTCTGGGTGATGACCCGATGTCCGACTTGCTGAAGCGCCGATGAGGTTGCAGAACTCCTTCCAGAAACGGGCGCTGAATTGCGGACCCCTGTCCGAAACGATGTCCTGGGGTAGGCCGTGGTAACGGACGACCTCGTCTAATACCAACTGGGCTGTCTGCTTGGCCGACGGGATCTTCGAAAGCGGCACGAAGTGGACCATCTTGGAAAAACGGTCCACTATGGACAGCACCACTGTGTTCCCTCGAGAAGGCGGCAGGCCGGTGACAAAGTCCAGCGCGATGTGTGACCACGGACGAAAGGGGATGGACAGGGGTTGCAACTCACCAACAGGCCGTAGGCGGGAAGTCTTATTGGCAGCACACACCGGGCAGGCGTTGACGAACTCCCTTACGTCCTTGCTGAGGTTAGGCCACCAGAACCTTTGTTCGACCACTGAACGTGTCTTCGCCATACCGGGGGGCAGACCGTCTTGTTGGTATGGGCCCAGTTGATGACGTCTCCCCGCAGAGATGGGATGACGAACAGGCGGCCCAACGGACAATCCGCGGGTGACGGTGTCTCTCCCAGAGCCTCCTTCACCGGCGACTCGATCGCCCAGGTGAAACCGGCCACGAAGCACCCCGCTGGCAGGATAGTAGCGGCGTCTGAATCCGTGCGCCCTCCCGTGGATCCGCGAGAGTGCGAGTGCATCGGCTTGCCGTTTTTGGAGCCTGGGCGGAAACACACCTTAAAGTGGAAGCGGGTGAAAAATAGGGCCCACCTGGCCTGACGGGCGTTTAACCTCTTCGCAGACTTCAGGTATCAAGGTTCTTATGGTCCGTGAAGACAACGAACGGTACTTGCGAGCCCTCCAGCCAGTGCCGCCACTCCAACGCGCTCTTGACCGCCAGCAGTTCCCTATCTCCCACGTCGTAGTTCCTCTCTGCCGGGGTCAACTTTCTAGACAGGAACGCGCACGGGTGGATCCTTCCATCCCTGGGACTCCTCTGCGACAAGACTGCTCCGATTCCTGAATTCGATGCATCCACCTCCACCACAAACTGGTTATCTGGGTCCGGAATAATGAGAACGGGCGCAGTAGTGAAACTTGCCTTGAGCCTGCTGAAGGCCTCCTGGCAGGTCCCGGACCAGTCGAAGAGGGTATGTGGCGAGGTGAGCGAATGCAGAGGAGCGGCCACGGAACTGAAGTTCCTTATGAATTTCCTATAGAAATTGGCAAATCCCAGAAACCTCTGTACGTCCCTCCTGTTGGTGGGGGTAGGCCACCGCAGCACCGCGTCGACCTTCCCGGGATCCATCCGTATCCCTCCCTCAGCCAGGACGAAGCCCAGGAAGGACACGGATGCCCGATGGAACTCACACTTCTCCATATTCACGTATAATTGGTGCTGCTGCAGACGCCGGAGCACCTCTCTGACTTGTTGAATGTGAGAGGTTAGGTCTGCTGAAAAGATGAGAATATCATCCAGATAAACAAAGACAGATCTGTTCAGGAACTCCCGAAGCACGTCGTTAATGAAGTTCTGAAAGACGGCCGGAGCGTTTGTCAGTCCGAAGGGCATCACCAGATACTCATAGTGCCCTGTGGGGGTGTTGAACGCCGTCTTCCACTCATCCCCTTCCCGAATCCGCACCAGATGGTAAGCGCTGCGCAAGTCGAGCTTGGTGAAGATCCGGGCTCCCTGGAGGAGTTCGAATGCTGTAGAGATAAGCGGCAAAGGGTACCTGTTCTTGACTGTGATGTCGTTCAGGCCTCGGTAGTCGATGCAGGGTCGCAGCGTGGAGTCCTTCTTCTTGACAAAAAAAAACCCCGCACCGGCTGGTGAGGATGAGGGGCAAATGAGTCCGGCTGCCAGCGAGTCCTCGATGTAGTCCCTCATGGCTTGATGCTCTGGTCCGGTTAAAGAGAACAGTTTCCCTCTGGGAGGAGAGGTGCCTGGCAGGAGTTCAATCGCGCAGTCGTATGACTGATGTGGCGGCAGAGACTTTGCTTTAGATTCAGAGAAGACCTCCCGTAGGTCATGGTAGCAGGAGGGCACTGCGGTCAGGTCCAGGGCGGTACTAGGTTTTGTTAGCCGAACCGGCGCAACTTGAATACCCCTGTCTCTCCGGACAGCGACACAGCGACTGAGACAGTCCTCTCCCCAAGTCTTGATCTGACCCGTGGTCCAATCTATGTGCGGATTATGTTCTTTGAGCCACGGGCTGCCCAAGATGATGTCGCTACTACGTGCGTCGAAGACATGAAAGCTAATACGCTGCGAGTGAGCGTCCGGAAAGCTCATACGTAGCGTCTGAGTGCGATGTGTAACCCGACAAAGGAACTTGCCGTTGGCAGCATAGGCGCGACGAAAACGTTGCGTGGGAAAGGTTGCTGCCCCCAGCTCCTCGACCACGCGGGGATTTATCAGGTTTGCTTCCGACCCAGAATCTATGAAAGCCGTCACAGAGCATGAACGGGAGTCCGTTCCCAAGGTGAGGTGAAGAAGGGACCTCCCTGACCCCGTCGCGGTGTAACGCACACTCACCGGAGTAGCGATCCTAATGTCAGAATGCCCTGGTCGAGTCGGGCAACGGGCGATCAAGTGTCCCAAACGCCCGCAGTAAAAACAGCGTCCCTCTCGTCACCGACGTAAGCGCTCCTCCGCTGAGCTGCCAAGCCCCTCCACTTGCATGGCTTCCGGTGAAGCTGACAACACGGGTGGCCGGGAAGCGGAAACAACCGGACTGCGACTCTCCCTCTCCTCCTCCCTCAGGCCCTCCATCTGTCTCTGCACGGTGAGGCGCTGGTCCACCTTGAGGGCCAATGCGATGAGGGAGTTAAGCGAAGGCGGAAGATCCATGGCCACGAGGTGACCACGGATCTGTGGGGACAGTCCCTCGTAAAACGCGTCATGGAGGGCTTCCTCATTCCAGCGGCTTTCGGCAGCCCGAATCCGGAACTCAATGGCGTAGTCGGACACGCGGCGACGCCCCTGGCGAATTGTCATGAGTGACGACCCCGCCTGGCGTTCCGGAGCCGCATACTGGAACACCTGGGTGAGCACGCAGACGAATCTCGCCCATGAGCGGCAGGTCTCCGAGTTACGGCTCCACTCGGCGGTGGCCCATGCCTCCGCCCTCCCTGTCATGTGGGAAATGACGAAGGCGATCCGGGAGCGGTCCGTGGGAAAAGCGGAAGCTTGCAGCTCAAAGTGGAGATCGCACTGTGCCAGGAAGGGCTTGACGTTACCGGAGTCGCCTGAGAACCGCTCTGGTCGAGAGAGCGGAGTGATGGTGGCATGGGGAGGCACAGGAGCGGCCGCGCTAGCTTGGGAGGCTAGCCACGGTTGCAGCTGGGTGCAGAGCTCCTGGATCTGGTGAGTCATACCCTGGAGAGCAGCCTCTTGCTCACCCAGGCGTTTGCCCTGCACTTGCAGCGCACGGCGAATGGCTTCAGAGTCGGCTGGGTCCATGTTCTTGGCTAGATCGTTCTGTCACGGACGAGACTCGGGGGGTGACCCAAATGCACGACTCAGGTGAGAGGTAAGCAGTGCGGAATAAGCCTTTATTCGTTCCAATGTCAGTTACCAGGGAGTCACTCCAAACAAGCAGCAAGATCAGTAACGGCAGGCTTACGGGGTAGGTCGGGAGACAGGCGTTGGTCGGTACACGGGAAGCAGACGTCAGGAGTATGGTAGTGCGGGAACGAGGCTTGAGAGGCAACGATCTAGCAGAGTCTCTGTCGTCCCCAGGGTCCTATATGTACTGGGTCTAATCGGAGGTCATGAGGCGCAGGTGTGACCCTTCCGATTAGACGGCCACGCCCAGCCCTGGCTGGAATCCAGGATCATGACAAGTTGCAGCAAACATGGCACAATAATTACAAACTTTTAGATGTTTTTAGATACTTTTGATTTGACCTGATCATTGCCAAACTGTGGCATTAATAGATTTTTGAGTTTTTCTTCCATCATTTTGACAAGAGTCAAAAAGACAAAAAAGAATTCTAATAGTTGAAAGGATAATCTACTGTGCAATTATTTAGATATGTTAAGTACAATGGGTATTGAAAAATATCTCCAGACCCCTTTTCAAATGGCAATCTTTTGCGATATAACAGAATGGACCTTTCTGACCTGTCAGTCACTTGTACAATAATAGCCAATCAGATAGCCGCATTGTGTTAACCCCTGACTTGACACGCCCTCGTTTGTCGTCATGTCTCACAAGCAATTCTGGTTGTCAGTAGCGTGCGCTTGGAAAAGTTAATGTTACAAAGAAAATGGTCCTCAAATGCGCTTGGGGAATGTGCAATTCAGATGAAAGATATCCTGCTAGGTTATAAGGGGCCCGGTTGATTCATTTTCCAAAGCCTAAAACACAGTTGACGAAGTGTCTACAATGGATTAAGGCTCGCGGAAGACCGCACGTACAACTAAATGTGAACAATATCCACAAACACAAAGCTGTATGTTCAAAGGTAAGTGAGGGAGAAGTATCTTCGCTGAGTTTGATTTAACTATTATCAGTGCTTTCACTTAAACTATATAAACTGTGCAATGTTCTATGCCAAAGAGTCGGGTTAGTGATACGTAAATATGGCATGTCACACAAGAGAAATGTCTATTTGCCTGTTTGTGTCACATCAGACTTTTAAGACAGAGCACTGGGTTCCATTAGGAGCCAAGTCAAATGAAGACACCCACTCAATGATATTACTCGTGATCTTTCCAAGTAAAAAGTACTCACCCTTCTTTACATGTGCAGTCCGATTCCACTATTTTATCCTGTTGGATTTCAATAGGAAGTTTGTGAGGCGTCAAACTTTTTTGCATCGATCACCGACATTTCGCTGTAACTCTGACATTGCATCCTGCTCTGCCCAAAATCTTATTTCCGTGTACATATCCTTGCGTGAAATGGTTGAGACCTCTGTAGAACTCTCTTGGACAAGTCTGAGGCATTTGGCAAAAAAAAAAAAAATACTTCAATATCTGGAACACGTGATAGAGAATCCACTTCAAACATGTTCTGTTCAATCGCCATTTTAAAAGCTTGTGGGACACGACTAAGGGGGTGGAGCTTAAGATCGCATCGGAAAGGTCTATTCCAAGATTAATCATTTTTAAACGTTTCCACCATTTATGTGACACCCCCCCCCCGTACAACTGAATTGAAAAAAAACATTTTCGAGAGAGGAAGTAAACACTAACCCTAACTTGCCTATAACCAGTAGAAGATTACTTACATCTAAAATACATTTGAAGCTAAGCAGAGGTACTTCAAATACAGTAGTGGCATTTGTGTGCTGACTACCATTTAAAATGAGTTTCAACACAGTCACATCAGCAGTCATAAGAGGTTGTGCACACTCCAGTCAAATATGTGACCACTTTGCTTTCTTCTTATTTGGCCCGGGAAAAAGAAGTCTGGGCCCCCCCCGCTAAAGCTACTACCCCAGCGACCTGACCCGGAAAAGCGGTAGAAGATGGATGGATGGATGCTGGCTTGTCCTAGCGAGATGTATTTGTCAGTGACGTTCATGGGAACATCCAGTGATTGGCTAAACTGAGTCACTTGTGTGTGCCCCCCCAAAAAAGACCCCGGTTGATGTTCATGAATTTATGACTTTTTAATATCTGCCTTTGCCTCCGAGCCTTTATGTTAGTTGAGATTATTTTTCATGGTGCAAAAAGAGCATGGGGAAAGAATTTATTAATGGGACATTTGTTTCACTCCCCTCGTTGGCTGACAGGTCATCATCAAGGTTATCAAGGACTCTCCAGATAGGACGGGACCTCTTTAACTGCATCATCCCGGCCCGCCAATAATCAGTCTAACCTCTTTACAACTCTCCAAGTTATTACCGTTTGTGGCACTCTGGACTACAAAACAGTTTTTTGCCTCCAGGTGATTCATTTGTACGCACACATCATCACCATACATCAACAAATTCAGTCGAAAACTGACAATGTTCAGTTTCGACAAATAGACCTACAATCCCACAAGCATAACAAGTAGAAAAAAAAAGACCAAGAAGAGAAAGCAACCTTTTAAAAACAAATCAGAATTAACTTAATGTTCATGTGAAACTCCAGTGGAATTTTAATATGTATAATATACAGATTCCAATGATAATCAGAATTAGAAAATATTTATTTGCCCCACAATGGGGAACTTTGTAAACATATTAAATATATCCCAGGATCTGTGATCTGAATTTGTTAATAAATTGAATTGTTGTTACTGTATTGATAAAAGGGGGAAAAATAAGCACACAGACACACACACACACACACATGCACACAATGATTTCTGAAATAATTTGGAAGCAACAAGACTGGATTTTTCTCACAATTTGACTGTATGTCACATACGCAATGTACAAATACAAGAATGAAGTGTACAAATTCACACCTCTAGTCATGATCAGTTCCAGTGAAGCAGATGCTGCTGTAAGGTTTTGATACCTTTGGAGGACATTCAGAACATTTAGAACAGTAGCCAAGAGGGAACCCGCAGATCCACCTTCAAGACTCATCAAATGATCAGGTTAACCTTTTAAAGCACATTTTGTGGTGTGGTCCTTTCTTACCAACTAAATACAGTATGGACTAATGTACCAGTATGTGGCTCCTGATCATTTCAGAGGAAACTTTCAACTACCAAACTCGGTGTGTGAAAGCTACCGTATTAAGGTTAAATGTAAATGTGGCAATGTTCGCAAGGTCCCAAGGTAACTATGACAATAGCAAATCGCTGTGACTGTAAATAGCATTTTGTTGTAAATTGGTGAGTGGGTGATCAAAGTATGAGCACATCTGTCATTCTGACACTGCGATGTGAATATCACACATTACGTTTTTAGGAGGTGGGAAAACACCTTTGTGAAAGTTGCACAGTCTGATTGAGGACTTGAGAAGTTAGCAAGAGATTGGCTCAAAAAGAAAAGAACCAGTGGTTCAATGTACTATACTGGTACTGTATGTACATGTTGATGACATCTGAAATCGATATGCAGTGGAAAGATCTTGAGAAATTAGAGAGTGAGTTTCTTGCTCAAATGATTTTGTGCTGGCATGAGCATGGTTACTCATGTAGACCTGCTGAATGTGTTCAACCACCACTTGCAAGACAATTTAGATGAATTTCAGTGAAGTAATGGCAGCACAGTGATACATGATGGTTCACTTGCTCTCCACGCTGTGCTAAACGCGCGTGCACGTACACACTCAGTCGTCGCCAGCTTGAGTTGCGTCACGGTTGCCTTTGTCGCACCGCCTTGCTGTGTGAACCTATTTGGGCTACCAACACATAACAATACAAACAAAACAGAACGCTGTCACAGACACAAAATGCGAATATGTATTTTTAGCCCTTGAAGGATATGAAAATCAGTAAACTCCAGCCTTTCACACATACACACACACACACACACACACACACACACATAAACACATGCACACGCACACACCTCTTACCTCCTGAAGAGCAGACACTCACACCACTCAGAGACTTTCACAACAGAGCTCATTTGTCACAACCATGCAAAGACAGACAACATGGGGATGGAAAATAATGACTAACGTGTGTGTGTGTGTGTGTGTGTAGGTGCATGTGCGTGCGTGTGTTTGTGTGCATGCACATACACACGCAAACAACATGCACATTCCTTGAGCCTCTGACCCAGGCTCTGTGAGTAACCATGACAACCATTTCTTCACCATGGTTACAAGAACCCCACTCCTACTTCTAGAGATCGTTTAACAATCCCCCCCACACCCTTCTTCCCAAGTCTATTTCCCTTCAGTCCACTCTAAATCACAGGATTCACATAACTATGACAATTATGCTGACAAAATGTAATTGTACTTCATGTGCAAACTTTATGTGCATGTACACATCACAATGTCTTTAAGAAACGGTAACATTGACGTCAGCAAGCTTTCAAAAGGCAAAATAAAGTTAGTATCGTACTCGATAAGACAAACGTACAGTCGACCCTGGAAGGTTAGGCAAACCATTTGAGCATGCTGCCTTCGAGTAGTTCAGATTTTTGAACAAACTTTCCTATTGAAATAATGATTATCTTTTGAAAAGTTACTTTAATAACCATTCAGGCATTTTTCTCAAGTGCCAACTTTGAAAATCACGATTAAAGAATCCATCCATCCATTTCCTGAGCCGCTTATCTCACAAGGGTTGCAGGAGTGCTGGAGCATATCTCAGCCGTCAATGGGCAGGAGGCGGGGTACACCCGGAACTGCTTGGCAGCCAATCGCAAGGCACACGGAGACAGATGGCAGTCGCACTTACAATCACACCTAGGGGCAATTTAGAGCGTCCAATGACTGGATGTTTTTGGGATGTGAGAGGAAAATGGTGCGCCTGGAGAAAACCCAGACAGGCACAGGGAGAACATGCAAACTCCACACAAGCAGGGCCGGGATTTGAAACCCGGTCCTCAGAATTTACGATCCAGACTAAGAACGCCGTTAATGAGAGCAAGAGGTGTAGAAAATATTTGGATGGACTGATGAATGGTTTTATTCAGTGACTGATAGTGTAGAGGTTCACTCCCCTTAAATTGGGGTTCAGTTCCTACTCTGAATGAAAGATTGTCTGTATCTAATGCTACTCTGTGATTGACTGGTGAATAGTCCAGATTTTGTGTGAACTCATCCACCTTTCACCTAAACCTGGCTATAATAGTGGCTACTTCCACCCCCTGAACAGGATAAATGGGAGATATAAAAGCTGATTTGGCTGAAGTGGAGAAGCTTGGAGAAACATTGATGAACGACTGGCAATTTGCTATTGTGACTGAGAGCAAAATGTCAAATAAATTTTGACTTTTGGATGACTTTTTTTTTCTTCCTGAGTCCACATGTTTACCTGCTAGCTTCCTGAAAGCAGTTCACTGCAAAGTGTTTTAATCAGCAGGAGGAGGGTGCAGGCCTTAATTTACCCAACTAATGAAATTTGTCTATGGGAAAATTGATTCAAAGGTTTATTTTTTCTGACAGGTAATCAGTAACATTAATTTAGATCTTTTTGGCCTGGGAGAAAATACGTTCTATTTTTATCTCAATTTCCCCACCTGTGTTAAGATTCAGCTTGAAATTCAATAGCAATCATAAAAATACTTGTGAAAATAATGTCTGTCTGTCTATCTGTCCGTCCAGCTAGCACGCAAAAAAATCCAGCTTTCAGGAGAGATGATCCCAAAATGCTTGATAAATCTTGCAGATTGTCATCTAAAACTTTTTAATATACATGTCCAACTGTTCAATGATCCTGTTTGTGGACTTAAGCTCTGTGTCCAACACCATCATCTCCAAAGTCCTCTTCTCCAAGCTTCTCCAGGTTAGAGGATTTTCAACTTCCTGATGGTCAGGACACAGCAGGTGAGGCTGGGTGACACTACCTTATCCACATGCACCATCAGCACCGGGGCACCCCAAGGTTGTGTTCTCTCGCCGCTGATCTTCTCGCTCTACACAAACGTCTGCAACTAAACGCACCCGGCTGTCAAACACTTGCATTTTGTAGACGACACCACAGTCATTGAGCTCATCGAAGACGGTGAGAAGTTTGAGTATCAACAGGAAGTGGAGAGGCTGGAGCTGTGGTGTGGTGACACAACCTGGAGCTGAAAGCACTAAAGACTGTAGAGATGATTGTGGACTTCAGGAGGCATCCTTCACCACAGCTGCCCCTCACACTGTCCAACTGTCTTGTGTCAACCGTCGAGACATTCAAGTTACTGGGAATTACTGTCTCAAAGGACTTGAAGTGGGGGACAAAACATCAACTCCATCCTTAACCCTAGAGAACCCACGACATCCAAATCCTCTTTTAAAATTGTATTTACTAACTGAATTAATCAATAAGCATCAAAGCAACACAAAAACATCATATTTGTTAAAAAAAAATACAAATCTACTTCCGGTTTAGATAATGGGTCACATATGACCCAGTGGGCTTTAACTACCAAAAAAAACAATGCATTTAATGCAGACAAACGGGAGCCATTGTTGTGTTTATACAGTGTGAGTTTCTTTTGGTGTCACCACAACGTATCATGCATATATATGTTTGGCACAATTTCTTTTTTTTTTTTTTAAACGCCAGATGCCCTTCCTGATGCAAACCCTTCTCAGGGAGTGGAGGCCCCAGTGGGATATGAACCCACAACTCCTGTTTTACCAAACCACTGTACTAACCACTGAGCTACAGGGTGTAGCCTTCATTACAATGGGTCACATGTGACCCAATGGGTTCTCTAGGGTTAAAAAAAAGCCCTGCAAATGATACATTTCCGGCAGCTTCTGAGGAAGCATGGCCCGCCACGACCGCTACTGAGACAGTAGCTACACATCGGTTGTCGAATCGGTGCTGTGGACCTCCATAAAAGTCTGGTTTATAGCTGCCACATAAAATGACAAACTCAGAGTGCAACAGACAATCTAAACTGCTGAAAGAATTCTCGCTACCACCCTACTGACCCTTGAAGACTTGCACCCCAGCCGAACTAGGACAAGAGCAAGCAAGATCCTATTGGACACCCCACATCCTGGCCACCAGCTCTTCCGCCTCCTTCCCTTGAGTAGACACTATCGAACAATGCAAACTAAAACTAGCAAACATTCCAACAGCATCTTCCCTCTTGGAATTTAGTTCTTGAACAGCTAACGTACATTTAAACTGTGACATGTTGCCAATTTTCTGCCTGGAGTTGTTGTGACATTCTTCTTCTTCTTTTCCTTTCGGGGATTCCAGTCTAACCTCATCTGTCAGCCTATCCATTACCACTGCAAGCAGGAAGGGGCTCAGAGCTGATCCCTGATGTAGTCCCACCTCCACCTTAAATTCTTCTGTCACACCTAAGGCACACCTCACCATTGTTCTGCTGCCATCATACATGTCCTGTACTATTTTAACATACTTCTGCCAGGTCAATTAGTATTATATATTATTGATTTTTCGTGGAATCACTGTGGTAAGCTGACAACTCTGCACCTTCTGCACATCTGTGGTTGACCAATACTAGGCCGTTGTACCTGAGTAGCATCTCCACCACTTGTACAATTGACTTAGGATTATCTGCAACATTTGCACAATCACTATTAAATGACTAATCACTTTAAACTGTGTACATTCCTTGAAGTCTTGAAACCCTTTTCACAGTCATAATTGCATTGGAATATCACTTTAATGGGCATTCTATCTGCTCTAAATGCACAACTGTGGGTTTTGAAATAAAAGTGTTCTCTGTCAATTGACTGTCTGCTGTTATCCTTAACATGTGTGTCGTACTAGGGCGACTCCAACTACGGGAGACAAATTCCTTGAGTCTTGTTTACATACTTGGACTATAAAGCTGATTCTCAATAATTCAGATTCTGGAACAATTAATGAATAGACGGCATGGTGGAGCAGCTGTACAGTGTTTGCTTCTTACTTCTGAGGACTGGGGTTCAAATCCCGGCCCTGCCTGCGTGGCGTTTGCATGTTCTCCTCGTGCCTGTGTGGGTTTTCTCCGGACCCCAAAAAGAATCGGAATCGAGACTAGTTTGGAACTGGAAACGAAATAATGAACCAGAACTGGAATCAGATCTCTCAATTTCAAATGATGGTCAACCCCAAGGGAGACCAATATCATATTAAACAATATCGAGTTGGGATCCCCTCAGAAGAGCTGGAGGAAGTGACCGGGGAGAAGACAGTCTGGGCTTCCCTTCCGAGGCTGCTGCCCCCACTATGTAGAGGAAAATAGGAGGATGGATGAGTGCATGAATAAGAATGGGATCTCACTTAAATTTATATCTGAGTCAAGGCAGGTGAGTTAAATACACTATACTGTTAAAGTAATCACTCATATCAAAGAACATCTGCCTTCCAGTTCTGAAGTCCCGGGTTCAAAGGGGGCCTTGGTGTGTGGAGTTGTGTGGTCTTCCCGTGCTTGCGTGGGATTTTTCCAGTTACTCCGGTTTCCTTCCATATTCCAAAAACATGTACTGTAGGTTAAATTAAAAGTCTATAATGTCCTTAGGTGTCAGTGTGATTGTGAATAATTGTTTGTCTACGTGTACCCTCTGACTAGCTTTCAACCAGTTTAGGGTGTACCCCACCTCGCACATGCAGTCAGCCGGGATAGGCTCCAGCATCCACGCAACCTGAGTTTGGATAAATGGTGTACAAAAATGTTGTACGTGATCATACAGTTTACAACAGGTCTTGCAAAATGTTAAATGAATGGGGTCTAAGAGATGTCTTTCATCAGCTGTCTCTGAAATTGAATTGTTGAGCAGAGTGATGAGCTATACCTTTGTGTCTGCAGAGCAGGACACCCTCTCTCCTCACCCGCTGTTCACTCCGCTTTCAAAAAGTCAATTTTTCTGAAATGGAGAAAGGCAGGGTCATTTTAAGATTGATGGCCATGGATCTTTGAAATCTCATTAAAGATAGCGAATGGATTCTGGGGCCCCCAGGGACACAAAAGTTGCTGTAGCTATAAAATACCCCCCCGACCCAACTCCCCCACAAAACATCCAAGTGGGGGGAAAAAAAAGGAACGAAAATCTGAATTGTGAAGTTTGTATTTCACAGAAGCTCAATGAAGGGGGCAATGAGAAAGCAGCGTATATGCATGTATAGTCCTACTTCATAAATTGATGTTGCTGCCTATAATTAATCCGATGTAATAAAATCACAGAGCACACGCAGAATCGAAACTTAGTGACAATCCAATTTAATTACAGAGTGTAATTATTATTTTAGTTGAAGCACTCACTGAGATGCTGGGTTGACGTTCTCACCACATCTGCTCTGCAGTGGTGCTGAATAGCAAGTTTTGCAAGTGATGAAGCCTTAATTCTGGACCACTGTCATGTCCTCACTCCCATTACAAGACCACCAGTCACCATCTGTATTGTTTCAAGCTATTTTAGTGGCAACATCGTTTCTCTGATGGTTGCGTTTATGTATCGAGTAAAAATTTTAATCGGAAAAAAGACATTGTGTCATCAATAACGATGTTCAAAAGCGTATGACAACTTGGTGTCAGGTGTCTTAATGACAATTATGTGACATTTTTTTAGCAAAATACCCAAGGATCAAGTATTCATTTCCATCACATTTTAAACCCGTTTCTAGAGTCTCCAGAACCACCAGGTTTTGAGGTGGCAGTCTTGTGTCAGAAAGTCAACCAATTGTACATAAGCAATTAAAATGTTTTGATGATATGTCCGCTTTATCATAAAGCAGGGTAATCAGTTTTACAATAAAAAGTCAAAGGCCATTTCTTACACACTAACCCAGCATGTATTTTTGTTGTTGTTTATAAAGTCTCAAATTCTTTTAAGACTAGTTTTTCTCATAATGTCCGGCTGACTATAGCCTCCATCTGAGATTTAATTGCAAAGAGTAGATTAAAATAAGGAAATAATAACTAGCTCATGAGTCTCTTAAGAAAGAATGCTTTGTCACATTTGTGTCAAGATATTATTTAGAACAAAACTTGTTGTCCAAATGGATGTGAAATTAGATCATTTTCAGCCCTTCCCAATATGGTACCCTTGATACTAGAAGAGCAAATCCTTTTTACCTCCTTTCACTCCTATCAACCATGCCCATCTAAAAAAAATCAAATTCTACAGTATTTTCTTCAGTTTCAGTGACCTTGCCTGTCTGGAGTTTACATGTTCTTTCTGTGCCTGCGTGGATTTTCTACAGGTGCATGGTAGTTTAAATTAAGACTCTAAATTGCCCGTAGGTGTGAATGTGAGTGGAATTTGTTTATATCTGCCCTGTGATTGGCTGGCAACCAGTTCAGGGTTGCCCCCCCCCTTTTGACCAGTGTCAGGTGGGACAGGCTCTAGCTCTTCTGTGACCATGGTGTGGATAAATGGTACAAAAAAATTAACGAACGAATGCATGAATCAAATTTGAGGTTTGGAAACAACCTGCGCTGTCTTACAAAATGATTGCAGCACCCTGTAAGCCCCTTAATCTTTCACTTCTGTTGTTGATGTTTCCAACTGTTTTTCTTTCATGTCATCCCATTCACTCCTCATCTGCATTCACCAGTGCCATTTCGCTCCTCATCACCGCCTTTCTTCTTCTCATGTCAAATGATCTCTGAGAGCTGTTTGATCCCCAGACCTACTCTTTTATTCACATTCTCATCTGGCAGCCCTTTTTATCATTCCTTCTATTTTACCATCACCTTACACATCTTCTTTTCCCTTGACTGATATTTTCGTTCATTTTTTGGACACATTTTATCAACCTATCCAGCTTACCTTTATGCTACTATGATCTTCTCCCTGTCAAAACAAATGTGGCTCCTGAAAGTCTTACCTTATATATGGTGCACTATATTGCCAAAAGTCTCCTGCCTTGACTAATCTGAAGTGACATCCACTTCTTAATCAACAGGGTCTAATATGACATTTGCCCACTTTTTACAGCGATAACAGCTTTAAATTTTCTGAAAAGGTTTTCCTCAAGGTTCAGGATTGGAGTATTTCAAACTCCCCTCCAGCTCCCCATGACCCTGAACGGGATAAGAATAGATGGGGTCACTGATAGTGTAGTGGTACACTTGACTGACTTTGGGGTGGACTGCATGGGTTCACTTCCCACTCAATGATTGTGTGAATGAGAGTGCGAATGTTTGTAGGGGTGACACCTGACCTTTAAGTTTGCTTTATCATTTGTGCAATAAAAGATTTGTTTGGTCAATTCTGTTTACTTTTCCTCCTTTGCTGCATCTGTATTAGTTTTTGTTTATGATTCGATAAATGTGAAAGGATACATAAGGTCCACTCCAGTGTGTTTTTCATCATTGTGTGTGTGCCCACGCATGTGCATGTGTGTCGGGGAGCAATCATTGTATGAAAAATCAAGCCATTTTAGAAAAAGTATACAGCTCACTTGACGCTGGAGCTCTCACATTAGGTATGTAATCATTGTATGATGTCGCTGTATGAAAATGCACACTGTTTGAACAATATCCCTGTAAATGCTGTATCTATGATTACAGGTCTCATGCAGTTACAATAGTTGGAAGGTTAGATGTGCGCACGATACTGTTCAAATCAATGGAGTATTAAAATGAGTAAATATGTGTGGACTCGGATAACCCCCCGCCCGTTCTGTCTGTAACGGGCCGGTATGTCTCCTGGTGAGAGCTGACCTTTCTCGTGAGGGAGAGAGGGAGACCACCGGCAAATGAAGCGAGAGAGGGAACAGGGTGTGGAAATGGGTCAATGATAACTTACTGGAACTGAAAAATAATGCTGCAGGTGTGTTTGTAGATGCGTGTGTTGGTGACAGATGGGTGACATGGAGAATGAGCATTTGTCTACTGATTGTGTGTTGACACCTGGTATCGGACTGGCTGAAATTGGGAGTGACATAAACATGCCACAACAGTTAAATTGTTAAATGTGGCGATACAGTACTTGCAGACTCCTGTCTTTGAGTGGTAACTATGACAACATCACTGTGGGAGAGGCTGTCTGTCTCCAGTGTTTGGAAAGTTCATTTTCTACATGAACTAGTTCCAAGTTCAGTTCCATGTTCCAAAAATGAACTTGTTGAGTTCATAGTTCAACATTCTAAAAATGAACTAGTTCATCATGCTATTTTTTTTCCTCAATATGTTGCTGATGAGCTATTCCCCTTAAAATACTGCCCTTTTTCTTTTTCCATTGTTGATACCCATTCAGTCGACAGGCATGGGGAGAACATGCAAACTCCACACAGGCGAGGCCAGATTTGGACACAGGGTCACAGAACTGGGAGGCGGATGTGCTAACCATTTCACCACCACCTACTCTTATTTTCATCCATCCATTCTTCAAGCCGCTTATCCTCACAAGTGCTGAAGCCTAACCCAGCTAACGTCGGGTGAAAGTATTCTTATTTTATAACACAAAAGGAATTCCATTTAATGACAATGTGATTGAGGCGGCACGGTGGGTCACCTGGTAAAGCGTTGGCCTCACAGTTCTGAGGAACCGGGTTCAATCCCGGACCCACCTGTGTGGAGTTTGCATGTTCTCCCCGTGCCTGTGTGGGTTTCCTCCGGGGACTCCGATTTCCTCCCACATTCCAACATTGCAACATTAATTGGACACTCTAAATTGCGCTTAGGTGTGATTGTGAGTGCGGCTGTTTGTCTCAATGTGCCCTGTGATTGGCTGGCAACCAGTTCAGGGTGTACCCTGCCCATGAACAGCTGGGATAGGCTCCAGCACTCCCTGCGACCCTCGTCAAGATAAGCGGCGAAGAAAATGGATGGACGGACAATGTGATTGTACAATTAAGCTTTCTTTCCTTGTACTCAATTATGTACTACATTACTGATAAAAGAACTTATTTACTCCCATTTACACAGTGACCCTGAACGCAACTGGCGCTGTACTGCAGCTGCGATACGCGTGCCATTAATGGCATCCATGGCTGCACTGAATCTGTTGCCAAATATAGCTTTTATCTGCTGACATATGAAGTCTCATAAATAGTGTATTCAGCTGTTTTTTTTTTCTTGAAGTCCCTAACAAAACCTGGCCCTCCTGGATGAAAATGAACTTCCATTCGAAAAGTGTTCTTTGACGCCACAGTGAGCAGATTCTCAATTACGTTCAGCAGGCAGAAATAAAGTTTAATTCACGTTTGCACAAAATATGAAGTACTTAATGAACTTTCATTCAATGAATTTGTACAGGTACAACGCTGTCTGTCTTTGTACATGATCCCATAGATGTTACATGCGCACACGCACACACACACACACACACACACACACACACACACTGCATCCAGCCGACATACTCATACTCGTTGTGAATACGGTTAGTAAATACATACACAGACATAGTTGCTGTTGGTTACACAAGCCATACATTTACATGGAAATACTGACACAATGCCGAACGGCAGGTGTGCAGCCCTCCATGTCTCAAGATGCAAAACATGACCAGCTCTTATCCTCAGAAACAAACACACATACAAAGATGAAGTACGCACATTTAAGTGAAGTGGGGAGAAAACCCCTCAACACTATCTGAGGAGCTGCTACTTCTTTTTGTAAGGCAGGAAAGTCTTGGTTTATCAGTATTTTTATATAAAAAACTGTCAAAACCTGCACTGCAGTGTAAGCGTTTAGGATGTTAACAGTTTAACGTGGCAATTGATTACAGCATTTATATTTATGTGGAAAAAAATGGGTTTATCTGAGGTGAAGGAAATAATTGTGTTCAAGCCATTGTATTACATGTGTGAATCATGTTTGATATTATACATGGGGTTATATTCACATGCACTTAAGATAAAAGCTGGGATTTGTAGAAAGTGTTAAATGGCTTCAAGATTGTGAAATCCATCAGCCGCACAGTCACCTGGGGAAAAGTTAATTACGAACGCTAAAATCTATGCTTTGTAAGGGAGGTAGAAAGTGAATCAGAGAAAAACAAACAAATCATGAACATCTCAGATTGATGATATTGAACAGAGGAGGAAAACTGCAGAGATTTTCTTCCCCTCCTGTGATGACATTGAGCTTGTCATGTTTCCCAATACGATCCATCACAACCATTGTGTGTACGCGTAATACTACGTGTAAGTGAGAGAGAGAGAGAGAGAGAGAGAGAGAGAGAGAGAGAGAGAGAGAGAGAGAGAGAGAGAGAGTTTCTGTGTGTCTGCGTGCGTACATGCGTGTGCGTGTGAATGAAAAAGTGAAAAAGACAGAGCAAGAGTGAATCATTCCCTGAACAGACCACCTTGGCAGCGTGATATCAGATGCATTATTTGATGATTGGATCGCTCAATACAAAAGCTGATAGATCTCTGCCTGAAATTGATTTCTGTCTGGATGTGACACACGCACATACACACTGCAGCAGCTATGAGACAGACAGAAAAGAGAATCTAATTACTAGTTCACAGACTGGGAAAAGCGAAACACAATGAAAGCAACTGAAGGACTGGCAGGCTGGCAAGCAGAAACAAAATAAATTGGGAAATTAATGTTGCATTATCGGGCCAAGAATGTGTGTGTGCGCTGGAATTTTCAAAGATGGATGATTTGATTGCCTGTTGTGGTCACGGGTCTGTCATTTCCAGGAGCGGTGAATATTGAACAGTGTCAGAGGTTAACATCTGTGTAATAAAATACCAAATTATAACCTGCAACAAACTCATTTAGGCTCTGCTCTGCTAGACAATAATTTTGGGTCTCTCGATATGAATATGGAGGCAAATAATTGATTCATTAGATGTAAATGGTATGTCGTACTATAAAGTAATAGGGATATTTAGTTTTATTTCGATCACATTATACACCACAATACTTGATAAAACTACATGTTGTATTCCTTCATGACACTAAAAGTGTTGAACCATTTGGAAGTACATTAGCCCAGAATCTGCATGCCGTGACACATCATTAAGGGTCCCATGTGAAATTATTCCATTTATTAAATACAAAGAGGTTTTTGTTCATCACTCTAAGCCAGCGATGTATAGAGTAATTTAGCAATATCTGTGTAACGATTCATTTTGGCAACGATTCAAATTGTGTCATGATTAGTGGTTGTCAATTCGTTTCAAGGACATATTGGTTCCATTTAAAATGATATAATCCAAATTGATTTCATGACTTGAAATCGATTGAGTAATTTTTATGCCAAAAATTCAATAAATGTGAAATATATTCTTGCCTACTGGACCACCAACCATCCATTTTCACCACCACTTATCCTGGTTTGGGTCATGGGACAATGGAGCCTATCCCAGCTAACTTTGAGTAAAAGGTGAACTACTCTCTGAACTGGTTACCAGCCAGCCACAGAATACATTCAAACACAGCAAACAATTCACATTCATAATCACACAGCGATTGGGTGGGAGGTTAACCCACGCTGCCCGAACCAAATTCAGGCAAGTGTACCATTACAACATCAGTGACTGTCAGGCACTGCAATCCCATAAGACCAGATCCCAAAAAGAGACTCGAGAACCAAGGTCCAAAAAAGAAATTTTAACCGAGGGAGGGAGGATGAGTTGGTGAGACAGATGTGTTCTAGCAGAAAAATTTAAGCAAGTTAAAGGAATTACAAGTTATGTTTCTTGGCAACATAACATATGCTGTACATACCTCCATATAAAGTCTGCCATGCGTAAACCCAATGTATAATTTCATAGTGTTAATACAATCGATTGACCACTTTTTAAAACGGTTTAAATCAATATTTTTATATTTGGAAGGCTAACTAGCCATGCACAGATCAATAGAGTTGGATAGTAGGATTGCAAATCATTCAATCAATCTAACGAATCACTCGTTACACCTTTGTTACCCTACCTCTCACCTAATTTCAGATGGAATAAGATCCATCTCACAGGAGCCACAACACAATGTATTTTTGGTTAATATGTGCAGCATCTTTGATAGGAGATGGCAAGAATTGATTCTTGATTTTTCTATTCAAAATTGCACTTCTAGAACGGGAAGCTTTTTAATTCAGTCATGCATTTTCCGTACTGTTTATGCTCACTACGCTCGCAAGCGTGCTGGAGCCTATTGCAGCTAACTCTAGGGGAGAGGCAGGTTAGACGCTAAAATGGCCCCCATCCAATCGGAGAGCACACATAAACCAACCTTTCACACTCACATTCACAGCTTTGGGAAATTTGGTTTTCAATTTACCTACCATGGATGTTTTTGGAATGTGGGAGGAAACCAGATCACCTGTAGAAAACCCATGCAGGCACTGTGAGAACATGCTAATTCCACACATGCGAGGCTGGATTTGAACCCAGGTCCTCAGGACCATGAAGCAAATGTGCTAACCTGTTGTCCATCTTGCCTACAGATGTTTTTAAATTTCTGAACATTGATTTATTATACTAAACATATTTTTGCGAATAAGTGAGAACATTTCTTAGTTCCAGCCTCCAGGTAAAAAAAAAAAACAAAAAAAAAAAAAACAAAACAGATGAACCCTCTGGTGTACTTCTGCATCTGTCTTGTAAAGTGGTGGCACTAGTGGTCATGGCAATGTTGTTTCTGGTGTGTGTGTGTGCGTGTGTGTGTGTGTCAGGTTAGGGGGGTGGTGTTACCTCTCTGTCAGAACTCCTCTGTCACACTCTGTAATGATCAAAGCTCTCATGGGGACCCCCTACCATACACACTCACACAAGCAGCCAACTGGACAAGAATTGCTCAGCCATGCATCCCTTGCTCCACAGAGCTCATGCGGGATCTCGCTCATTCTCACACACTCTCTCGTTGCACAGTGCACATTACTGCTTGGTGGCTCTCATCCCACAGCCCATTTATTCCTCCCTTTTATATACGTACTTCAGGGCAGGGGTGTCGAACTAATTTTAAGTCTGGTAGACCTGATGGCCAGTTCTAAATATTGTGATAGCTGATATTTATTCCCCCAAAACTAAATACATGAATAAATATTTGCTTGTGCATGTCTAAATGACATGAATAAAACATTCGTAGCAAATAGCCCAGTAAAATACTCTTGAATTGCACTCTAACATTTAATTCTTAGACCTTCTATTGGTTTTATTGGTGGTTAAATTAACAAATGTTGGTAAATGTGTGATGCCGATTTATATGGAACTGATTTAGCACCAACACAGTCATGTAGCTTTGGAGTATACCAGTTTGTCTTCCTTGGCCAAATATCTAGCATTCTTCGCACTTCCATTAATTGTAAAAAAAAAAAAAAAAAAAAAAAAAGTAAAATCCTTACATCCACATCAACTTCTCTGACATTTTTATTGCAATTCCTATTCCATGACAACAACAAAAACAATTGTTCTAACGTGTCAGACATTGTATTGTTTGACTCAGCCTTATCTGAAAAGTAACTAGACTATTATTTATTATGCTCTCTTATACATGTCTATGGATCATATTTGTCTCTGCATGTATAGTGTCAATGTCACGCATCGTGAGTGCAAAAAGAATATTCCCTAAGAGAGGATTTCTGAAAGGTTTAATTTTCTTAGTCCTGCAGAAACATCAGATTGCGTTTTTGAGTGCTTTCCTATTTACAGAATTACTTCAAGATTAATCTTTTTATTTCATTTTGTTTATCCATCCTCTTAATATACTGCTTGAGTTTGGTGTTGCTGTTTCCTTACCACTTTCAAAAGAGGGCAATTGACTGGTCGAATGTCACTGATATGTACCAACTGGGATGTTTTAAAATGTCTTTCGATATGCACTGGTATATATTGAAAGACTTTTGGGAGGGTCAAGAGTCTACAAAATGACTGCAATGGTACAAAACAATTCTTCTGTATCAAGAAATTATTTAAGTGTGATCAACAAGTTGACTGTATGAGTGACCCATTTGTCGTTCTACAAGATTAGGCTCCAAGCCACGTTTTTATTTGCGGAGAATGAGGTTGTGATTGAATGTGGGGCATAACAATTATCACTACTCCACGTCATTATATTGACATTGGTGCAGTTCCACTTTTCTTTTCACCTTTCTGAGAGCAGAATAGCCATATGCCCTATGTATTTGGAATTACTATAAACAGGTGTGGTGGTCAGTCAATGAAGCCCAATGAGGGGCACAAGGCAGTGCAATCTGTAGGCCAGTCCCAAGCCCGTATGAATACAGAGAGTTGTGTCAGGAAGGGAATTTGCTTAAAATTTTGCCAAATAAATATGAGTACTCATCCAATGAATTCCATCCCAGTTTTGTTGTCTTCAGAGGCTGATGCTTAATCATCACTTAAAAGATTCATTCTGTACTAAAAGGTCCTCCCTCACGTTTACTGAAGTCTCAATAACAATATAAAAGCTAGAGGCATATTCTCAGTTTTGACTGCTGTTAGTGGAGCAATTTACCCCCACGTTGTTCCTGTATCCTCACATGTAAAGGAGAGCATCCCTCTCGTCTCATCTCCTCTCCCACCTACATCCCCTCCTCCAAGTTACAATCTATGGCAAAAGAGACAGAAAATGGAGCACAGAACCACCACGGCACAGCATGAGTCAGGAAACAAATGGGGCTTCCTGTTGGTGCCGATGCCGTATGTGTGCATCTGTGGTTGCTAACTATGGTTGTTGACCCAGAAAAGTAGAAATGTTTTTGTACTTTACTAACAATTTGGCCAGCTACTACATGTTCACTCTGAATAGCTTCTGCTCCTTGTCTTCAATATTTAAATACCATAGCAATACAATCTGTTATTATTGTTGCATAGCACATTCTACACGTGTTTTACTTTTACAAGGGTTAGGGTCGCTGTGATGTAATTACAAAAAAGTATACCTTGAACTGGTAAGTAGAGCTCATCCCTTGAATAAAATTCCTTCAAGATTGGAAATACGTTGTATTCTTCCATAGTAAACCATAACGATAGACGGTTTCTGATAACATTCTATCTCACACTACCACAACAAAACAGTTGTCATAAATACGCACTACAACTGGACAGCTTTAGTCCCACTAACATCTTTTCACAAATGCCTCTTTTGTACATGTACTCTATATTTTTGTTGTTTTATAGGGGACATATTATGGAAAATTGACTTTTAATGTCATGTATAGATAGTTTTCGACCACGTGACGTCATCTGGGCACGCAGCCATTTTGGATGGGTTCACTCTACTGACGCGCCGTTCACTCTATCGCTTTTGCATACAGACCGGAACTACACAAATGTTCATACGACTGTTAAAAGTGATGCATGACGGCTAAAAAGACTTTGGAAAGTTATTGGGGCTCATTAGACGTTTCAAGAAACGGTTACAACAAGAAGTGTGCTTTGATCAACAATATAGCCTTGGAGAAACACAAATGGAGAATTTCAAACTGTGGCTATCTGTAACCTATCCAGACATCGTCAACTATCTCCTCTACTCAACAAGCGCTTATACCATGGACCAACTAAAGAATTACAAAGGTCTGCAGGCCTACAACCAATTCATCAATGGCTGGGTTCGTGATGCGGCGGTATCCATTGTAAGCAACCAGCCTCTCCACACTGCTCAGATTAGTGTACCGCACAATGCAATTTAAATATGAAGGCTGAGGCTACTTAATTTCTAAGTGAATGCTGTCAAAAGTATTAATTCGCATGATTACAGTCAGCGTTGTGACAAATTATGCTGATTACACCAATGAAAGAGGTGTAGATTGTTATTATTTTCGTTTTTGCAAACTTTGGAGGGATGAGAAAAGCAAGGGCAAACCGAGTATGTATTATAGAGTACTGTGGGGGGGAATCAGTTCAGTTTTAGTTGCTTTCGTGGGGTGACAGAAAATCTAGATTTTGAGAGAATATTATATTATAATATTAGTATTATGTAGGTCCGTGGCCCTAAACAAAACTTCTTCCTTCACAGAACGTATTGTTAAGTAGGTGTGAAATTCTAAAAAGGTATCCAATACTGACCAAGAACAAAATGCTTCGATCAAACTCTGATATAAGGGAATGATTTGGCTGTTAGATCGGCTCTGCTGATACAAGACAGCCATAGTTGTCGCCGTTTAGTTGATAACTGCTCATTTTTGTTGCACACGTTCTTAATCATAGTCAAAAGAAAAACTTTCGTTTGAGCAACCGATAACATACAGCAGCAGAGCACCCCATTCATAAGCCTTTCTGAGATGATTTCTGCTTAGTGACAGTTTGTTTTCTCAAATTCAACCCACCAAAATGGCAATCGCGTTCTAAACTGAGGTGTGTGACATCAGTTGAAAACTATCTATACAAATAGTTTTTTGTCGAGAGTGCCCGCCTACCCTTAAAGAGTGAAATTAAAAAAACAAGTCAATGTTCCATCCAGTTGCCAGCCAATGACTTGGCATCTTGACTGTACAAAGTTCTAAAGCGAAAGAATCACTTCAGTCCAGGTCCTGAAGCGCTATCACGTCAAAGCCAAAAGGCAACTGATTTGCAGTTTTGGCACAAATTGACACTGTCGTGTTACTGGCATTGGCTTCAGAAAATAATGTTGAAAGAATGTTTGCCACGTCCTGAGCCATCACTTCACCGTGGTGGAGGGATATGTGTGTGCCTATGATCCTAGGAGCCAAGTTGTCTGGTGCTTGACATCCCTGGTAGAGTCACCCATGGCAAACAGGTCCCAACTGAAGGACAAGACAAAGCAACACTCAAATAAACCCTTAAGAGCCGTGGTACATTGAGTCAGAGTGGACCATGCTCTGTGCCTCAATTATTAAAGGGCCACTGTCATGAAATGCATGATTTTTAGTATGTTATTAATGAAAAAACGCCAGCCGACATGGACCTATGCATTTTTTCACCACAGAACATGATTTTGACGTATGCAGCCTTTTGTAACTCCCGCCATGAAAATCCTCTCGAGGGATTTGTTTTTGAGAAGAAGCAGGGAGTGACGTACATGGCAGGACCGCCCTCAAGTGGACTCGTTTGTTTCCATTCGTTTTACCACCGGGAAGGTGGCTCGTTGTTTGTTCGTGTTAGCCAAAATGCTGGCTTGTTGCATTGCTGGACATTGCTTGAACACTCGGGAGAATGGATTTACCCTTAATAAGTTTGCAAGAGACCCGGTTCGTCCTGAAAAATGGATTTCACAGGTGCAGAGGACGAGAGCTTCGTGGGTTCCAAATGACAGGTAGGCGTGTATACAGCTACTAAAAAAAAAAAAAACAATAGTTTGGGGCGGACCACGTAATCGGTCTCTCATAACGTAACAAAAGATCCGCGTACGTATGACAGGCGTGCTAAATGTGTCGATGTGCGCGTTGGACGGAAGGAAGAACGCTGCCGACAATGCCGCACTCAACCGCATGCGACAACAATGCCGTAAAGCGCCCTGGCTCGATGGTGTTGTTCAACGCGGACGCCGGCGGCTATGAACAACGCCCTAAAGCAGCCCAGCTCGGCTCCGTGATAAGCCACCTCGGCGCCGAAACTGAGCCACACCGGCTGAGGCCCCGCGTCCGCTGGTCATGGCTTCAGGGAAGGCTGCGCATCGGGCTTGCGGACCGTGGCGGCTCTGAAGAACGCTGCCGACAATGCCGCACTCGGCCGCGTCCGACGACAACACCATAAAGCGCCCCGGCTCGACGGTGTTGTTCATCACGGACGGCAGCTATGAACAACGACCTAAATCAGCTCGGCTCGGCTCCGTGATAAGTCACCTTGGTGCCGAAAATGAGCCACACCGGCCGGCTGTGACGAGCCGTGATGGCTCATCTTCGCCGCGGAAGTGGATCGGACGGGGAGGCGGATTGGCCGTAATCAGACAATAGGGTAATATTGCAACTTCACTTGGTTGTGTGATGTTCTCTTCTTCGAAAAGAGCTTCCATGTCAGAAGGGGCATGTTCGTCTCCCATAGTAGGGTCCACCGCGTGTTTTCAATGGCGAATGTCCGGGGTGACGTCACGGACAAGGAATACGGCCAAAATGGCGAGCACTTGGATATCGTCGAATGACACTTCTGCAACTTTGCGCATGGATGACGCGCTCTCTGCTCATATTTATTTTTTCGTATAGACATTGAAGTGAATAATGTTATATGTATTTTTCATTACAATATCTATTTTAGAATGTTTATAGTATTGACACTTGACCTTTAAAAGGTAGTGAACCAGAGGTGTGGCCGTAAGGTTGTTGGAGCTTGTCGTGGCATTAATCCACAAACCAGTTGGTAGATACCAGCAGTAAGGGATGCTATTAAAACGAAGGTGTCCCATAAACAATAAACAAGAACGCATAAACTATAATCCCAGATACTTTGGAACATTTGTACTGACATTTTTAACATCCTTTCTTTACTGTAACCTTAAAATCTTCAAGGGCTGAGCAACTGTTTGATAAATGATACTGGCTTGGATCTGTATGGAAAAGTCTGGTTCTGGATAGCAGGTGTGAGCCAATGCGATATTCAATAACTGTAAATGGCTTTGCTTGATTCTGCCAATGAGAACTGCAAAAACCCTTTTATAGTAAATAATGGTTGCTCAAAATAGTTGCTTGCACAGTGAGCAATTTTCTCAGGGATGCAAGCCTGAGTGCTAAAATGTTTTAGGTTTCGTGTTCAGCCATGTTATCTCATAAAAATAAAATAATCTAATCTTTGGAACTGTCATCCCGTAGAACTTGTGGGGAAAGAGTTTTAAGCTCATTGTGGACTAAATCTATTTTTGCTACACTTTTCGAGACACCAGAAACAGGTGCAACCTTTCTGCCCTGAGGCACTGGCAACCCACCTGAAGGAATCTCATGAGAGATGGATTTAGCTGAACTTGACTAATGTCTGACAGTCAGCATGCTGTTTCGCAGGCTTCTCCACGCTGTTGATTAGGAGGGAGCTGCTATGTGGTAAAAACGGGGATAAGTATGGATTTTTGACTCACCAAAAATAGCATTGTCAACGAAAAGCCAAGCTATTTTCACCAATTAACCGAGACAAAAAGGTGACAACGTAAAGTACCCACATCAGGTATAATGAGCTGCAGCACATGCTCCGCAGCAAGCACAAGCGCCTGCATTGCTATAACTTGGTTACTGCACTATAGCTGGATGGGGCTGACAAAGCATATAGAGACAGACAGCACAGACACATGGGATAAAGAGAGAGGACAATTAAAAAAAAAAACCTTGTAGTCATCGGCTCTGTGGAGCTGAAATCCCCTCTCTCAGCTCTCTGGCTGTAGAACAAGCAGGGGGCCACAATGGCCAGCAGATTCCCCTGGATTTGTAACACAAAGGTTGGGCAGTCGTCCACCCAATAACCCTGAAAATGCCAACCTTACAGAGTCACATGCACTCCATCTAAATGGCCCATCGTCCAATCAGCCTGCTATCGCAACAATTTTACAAACACACTGGATTAAGTAGAAAACTCAAATGTTCTGAGCTTGTTAGTGGGCAAACTTTTACATCTTCCTAGGATTTTCTTTGCCATTTTTATGTTTGTTTATCCAGATTGTGGTATTAAATTAAAAAAGAAAAAAAACATACAAAAGACCAGATCCAGGATTTTTACTTTCAATAAAGGTACACGTTACATAGGCAAATTGCATTTAGCAAAAAAAAAAACAACAACAAAAAAAAACAACTAAAAGCATGAAAAAAACGTTTGGCATTTCATTGTACCATGTATTCTTTGCCCCTACAGCCAAAACACCAAAAAAGAAATCCAGGGACAAATAGGCATAGAACATCCTTCATAATGTGTTTTAAATACAGTATGGTCTTCATCCACAAAAAAATCTAGTCGTATCCCTGCATCAGCTGAGCAAATTTCTGACATCAGGCTTTTAGCTTTAGCATACTGTTGTCTTTTTCTTGCTTTATTTGATAGTTTCTTGAAGTTTTAAGCATCCATTACTGCCATCGACTAAATAGCTAGATAGTCTAGCTATCTACTTCATTCGTGTATTTGTATAGATCGTATATTTAACTCTGAATATGTGAATATTCAGGTCAGCCTTGTCCTCAGTCCATTGAAATATGCCCCTGGGTGCGACTTGTGGACCCAGCAGCCCTGACCCATTTAAAGGCCACATACGAAACTCTTTAAGATTCTCACATCCAGGTGTTTAGCACACTTGAGTTTGATAAGATCATTAGGATCCTCACAGACAATTAAACAATAAGATAATTAAGCAGAATTAATGTCTAGTGTCGTAGGAACGGTTATGCTGGTGCCTGAAGCAAAAGTACGGAGATGGCAGCAGGTGGCTGAGTGGTGCTGCTTTGCCAAATTTTAATGATCATTTGTGTGTGTGCGTGCGTGTGCATGTGTGCCTGTGTGCGTGTGCATGGTTGTGTCAGGGAGTTGCAGACTGATTCTCATCACTCTGATTGTTCCACTTGTGTTTGCCGTGACTGATAGTAATTGCAACAGCATTTGGCTCCAGTGCAAATGGAAGTGTGATGAGTCTTCAGCGGACACTCAGGGCACTTGGCCATCGAAAGATTTTTAATACACCATGATGTGCAGCTGGAGAGTAATGAATATTGTTTTATTTCATGATTCACCTGGAAAGAAGCGTTGAAATTTTTCACAAAACCATTATGGATGATTCAATATATTTAAAAAAAACAGAATGGACCTTTTTCTTTTGTTTCTGTCCTTTGAATTTTACCACTGGTGTACACATTGTTGTATCTCATCTGAATTTACATTTATTCTTGGAGACCTCTGTTGGGATGGATTTACATGACATGGTCTAAAAGAAAATTCAATTTTTTTTGCTCAAAGTGGGAAAATTCAGTCATACCACATTGCAGAATGAAGAGGGGGAAAAAAACGGAAAAGTCACATAGCCTTATATTAAAATCCGGCCTCTCCTAATTGTGGATAAAAATATGATATGTAAAGGATATCTGATGATGGGATTGCAGCACTGACAGGTTTAAAATTTCAATTCAAGCCTAGGGATACATTGATCGGTGAGCTGCAGGACACAATCACGTATGGCCAGAATACCCATGAACAAACAAACAAGCAAATAAACAAAAAAACGGCGATATCAACCACCTTTAATACTGCATGGTACATTTGAGAATTTATAGGTAGCTAGATAAATAGATCCATAGGTAGCTTAATAGATACTGTAGATGGGTGGATCGAGATATTAAAGATAGAGTGGCCACTTGAGTATTTATTTTTATGACAAATTTTTACTTTTACTCCATCCCTTCATTTGAAAGGGGATTTCTGTTCTTTCTACAGTTTATGTTGTCAAAATAGGCTGTTTTTTTTAATCAAGCTCCGCAGATAAACAACTTAAAAAGAGGATGTAAATACTGTAGACAAAAGATAAGTCAACTACAGGTGACATCTTGATTCATTGAGATGGTGGTTTCTAAAAAAAGTAAAAAAAACACGGACGGCAGGGACATGGAGGAATGTTGAACCAGACAGCATGAGAAATGATGCAAACAGATTTAGAGAAAGGAGACATTTCCTATTTATGGCCTAATTCAAGAAAACCGATTTTCTCAGATCCAAGATGGTTTTGTGTAAGATTTTGATGGGCCTAAATTATTTGTTTGATTGGAAAAAATAAGGTGTATTTTTTTCAGTTGTTATGATTAGCTAGTTCAGCATTTTATGCTGCTCATTTCACAATAAGACAAGTTTTGGGAAGACATTTTTTCGATGGTATGTGAACAACAGGTAACATGTATCTGGATTTGTCTTTTCTTTCTCATTATGAGCTCTGTGTAACTTATTTTGCAAGCAGATTATTTTTTTGTGTCACGTTATCAAAAGGGTTATTGTATGTAATTAACAGTAAAAATTTATTTTGTTTTTTTTGTACTTGACTGCATTTGACTGTACTTTAACTTTTTTAAATCACTTAAGAATAGTTGAATCTGTACTATTTTTTTCACAAGCATCTGTATTTCTACCTATGCAGAGTATGTGACTACATGTGTGACTACTTCTGATGGATAGTATTTTTTAAATTCATTTGTGTGCAAATATTGGTGTTCCACTATCCTAACAATTATATGAAGAGAATTTTGATTTTTGAGCCCGCAAAAACAGAGGACCTCTGCATAAAATAGCAATAATTCCAACATGGTGAATGGCATATTTTTGTGAAAGCTCTTGAACTTTGATTTAACAAGTCTACATGTCAATCATATCTTGATTACTTCAAATCCACTGTGGTGACATACAAAGGAAAACTTATCAACAAAAACAAAAATAATTCTCTACGCTACCAAACTGAGTAGCTAGTAGATGTGGAATATATGGAGCTCTCATACACAACTTGCCAGTGCACAGATGCTCATTTTCACTCAGATTTAATAAGCACCCATTTCATGCAGCTCCAAATATTAATCAGCGCCATGCTCACTCCATTCACACTGTTGGACAATTTATCTTGACTGTGGTATTATCAGTCAAAAACAATCAATCCAAACTTTTTTAATAGCAACACTTTTCATGACGTATAAATACAGACGGGCCTTTCAGTTTCCCTTTCACCACAGTTGAGGAAGCAAGCAAGGGATCACAGGCTCAGTAGAGCCACAAATTTAAAAATCAGATTTTCTGCTCCAGTGTAAATGTTCTCAGCAACTCACAGCGTATGGGCTTGAGAGCCGGATCCTATTTCTAAACAGTTTCTGGGCAGCTGACCAATGCTATCAAAGGGGAAAAAAGCATTTTAATTCCCTTGGCATGTTTATTGATCATAACATTGCCTTTTGATATGTGCTGCTGGAAGGGGGCACTCTCCCTGAATATCAATGAAGTCCCAGTGACAGGCAGATAGGGTAGGAGTATTGCCAAGGCCTTGTTTGTATTGCAGATTTTCTATGACAGCCTTTTCACTCGTGCTCTGTTTTGTCTCGCACCATTCATTACATGCTGTTTAATTTATTCCTGCCAATTTGTCACAACCTTCTCTCTCAGTCCTATAATATTTTGTGTATAATGAAATCACAATCGGCCAGACAAGGCAACCCCCTTTATCTTTGTGCCATTTCAAAATACTCCGGACAGAACTGAAGTTGTTTATGTGGAGGATGATTTCGTTAGCACACAAAGGAATATTGGCACGTAAATGTAGTAGTTGAGGTCATCCCCTTCAAGGTTACGTCTTGATTCAACAATTGAATTCCGTAAAGCTGGACAGTGAAGCTGAAGTAAATAAAGAAATGTACAATACATATGTGCTATAAATTAAAAATGAATTACATGGTTTCACATTGACCTTGTCGGTCATGTAAGGCCAACATGGCCATCAGGATTGCAAGGCAAGGCTGGATCAAGCATTTGATCCAGGCTTGCCTTGCAATCCTGATCACAAAGAAAACCCGAGTTGTTGTTAAAAGCCAATACAACCTTTATGGACCAAAGGCAAATATTTTACTACTGGAAAATCTCACAGCATACCGACAAACAAATTGTCACAAAATGTAGATACACGGTAATTACTGTGTATACTTCCTGACATCTAATAGAAGAGCCTTTAAGTGTTCTATCTGTCACTATTCCTGACTATCATAAATAGAGGAATAAAGATACATCATTTCTTGTACATGAATCATTATTAGAGCAGATAAGTACATTTGGAAAATTTCCCTTGACACACCTGAAGGACTGCTCATGGTAGACAAATGTGCCACACCACACTGGTTGAGAATCACTGGCCTACACACATTTAAGTTAATATGAAACAACTTGTTGAACCTCTTCTTCTTCTTCTTTCGGCTTGTCCCGTCAGGGGTCGCCACAGCGTGTCATCTTTTTCTATGTCCTGCATCTTCCTGTCTAACCCCAACTGCCATCATGTCTTCCCTCATAACATCCATCAACCTTCTCTCTTCCTCTCGCTCTTTTCCCTGGCAGCGCCATCCTCAGCACCTCTCCCCCAATATACTCACTCTCTCGCCTCTGAACATGTCCAAGCCATCGAAGTCTGCTCTCTCGAACCTTGTCTCAGAAACATCCAACTTTGACTGTCCCTCTAATGAGCTCATTTCTAATCCTATCCAACCTGCTCACTCCGAGAGAGAACATCAACATCTTCATTTCTGCTACCTCCAGTTCTGCTTCCTGTTGTTTCTTCAGTGCCACTGTCTCTAATCCGTACATCATCGCCGGCCTCACCACTGTTTTATAGACTTATAGACCATTCATCCTCGCTGAGACTTTTGTGACACATAGAACATCAGACAACCTCCGACGACTGTTCAACCCCACTTGGACCCGTTTCCTCACTTCTTTACTACACTCTCCAGTGCTCTGTTTTGTTGACCCCAAGTATTTGAAGTCGTCAACCTTCGCTATCTCTTCTCCCTGGAGCTTCACTCTTCCTTCTCTGCCCCTCTCATTCAGGCAAATATATTCTGTTTTATTTCAGTTAATCTTCATTCCTCTCCTTTCCAGTGCATGTCTCCATCTTTCTAATTGTTCCTCCGCCTCCTCCCTGCTTTTACTGCATATCACAATATCATCTGCGAACATCATGGTCCAAGGGGATTCCAGTCCAACCTCATTTGTCAGCCTATCCATTACCACTGCAAACAGGAAGGGGCTCAGAGCTGATCCGTGATGCAGTCCCACCTCTACCTTAAATTCTTCTGACACACCAACGGCACACCTCACCATTGTTCTGC
This sequence comes from Syngnathoides biaculeatus, assembly GCF_019802595.1. Taxonomy (NCBI): domain Eukaryota; kingdom Metazoa; phylum Chordata; class Actinopteri; order Syngnathiformes; family Syngnathidae; genus Syngnathoides; species Syngnathoides biaculeatus. The sequence goes on from NC_084641.1 coordinate 10,604,577, forward strand.
TGCCATCATACATGTCCTGTACTATTATTACATATTTCTCCGCCACACCAGACTTGCACATGAAGTACCACAGTTCCTCTCTTGGTACTTTGTCATGGGCTTACTCACGATCCACAAAGACACAATGTAGCTCCTTCTGACATTCTCTATACTTTTCCACTAGCATCCTCAAGGTGAATAATGCATCTTTGGTACTCTTTCTAGGCATGAAACCATACTGTTGCTCGCAGATACTTACTTCTGTCCTGAGTCTACCCGCCACGACTCTTTCCCATAACTTCATTGTGTGGCTCATCCACTTTATTCCTCTATTATTCCCACAGCTCTGAACATCGCCTTTGTTCTTAAAAATGGGAACTAGAACACTTTTCCTCCATTCTTCAGGCATCTTTTCGCCCGCAAGTATTCTGTTGAAGAAGTTGTTCAGAAACTCCACAGCCATCTCTCCAAATTGCTTCCATACCTCCACCGGTATGTCATTAGGACCAACTGCCTTTCCATTTTTCATCCTTTGTAGTGCCTTTCTAACTTCCCTCTTACTAATCATTGCCACTTCTTGGTCCTTCACACTTGCCTCTTCTACTCTTCCTTCTCTCTCATTTTCTTTATTCATCAACTTCTTGAAGTATTCTCTCCATCTATTCAGCACACTACTGGCACAAGTCAACACATTTCCGTCTCTATCCTTAATTACCCTTACCTGCTGCACATCCTTCCCATCTCTATCCCTCTGTCTGGCCAACCTGTAGAGATCCTTTTCTCCTTCTTTTGTGTCCAACCTGGTGTACATGTCATCATATGCCTCTTGTTTAGCCTTTGCCACCTCTACCTTTGCCCGACGTCACATCTCAATGTACTCCTTCCGCGACTCCTCAGTCTTCTCAGTGTCCCACTTCTTCTTCGCTAATCTCTTTCCTTTTATGACTTCCTGTATTTTGGGGTTCCACCACCAAGTCTCCTTCTCCCCTTTCCTACCAGAAGACACACCAAGTACTCTCCTGCCTGTCTCTCTGATCACCTTGGCTAGTCCAGTCATCCGGGAGCTTTAAGTGTTCACTGCAGCCATCTCCATCCTTTTTGCAAAGTCCACCACCATCTGTCCCTCAAAATTCCTTTCGTGGATGCCATACTTACCCATCACTTCTTCATTTCCTTTACCAATATGTCGATTACAATCTACACCAATCACAACTCTCTCTCTGTCTGGGATCCTCAGAACTACTTCGTCTAGTTCCTTCCAGAATTTCTCTTTGAACTCTAGGTCACATCCTACCTGTGGGGCATAGCCGCTTACCACATTATACATAACACCCTCAATTTCAAATTTTAGTTTCATCACTCGATCTGATACTCTTTTCACCTCCAAGACATTCTTATCCAGCTCTTCCTTTAAAATAACCCCTACTTTATTTCTCTTCCCATCTACTCCGTGGTAGAATAATTTAAACCCTGCTCCTAAACTTCTAGCCTTACTACCTTTCCACCTGTTCTCTTGGATGCACAATATATCAACCTTTCTCCTCATCATCATGTCAACCAACTCCTGAGCTTTTCCTGTCATAGTCCCAACATTCAAAGTCCCTACACTCAGTTGTAGGCTCTGTGCATTCCTCTTTTTGTTGTTAAGACAGATCCGGTTTCCTCCTCTTCTTTGTCTTCGGCCCACAGTAGATGAATTTCCACCAACGCCCTGCAGGTTAGCAGTGCCGGTGGTGGCCGTTGTTAACCAGGGCCACGACAGATCTGGCATGGGATTGTTTAGATGAACGCTCATATTTGTTTGGCACAGTTTCTACGCCGGATGCCCTTCCTGGCGCAACCCTCTGCATTTATCCGGGCTTGAGACCAGCCTACAGATTGGACTGGTTTGTGCCCCCCATAGGGCTGATCATACAAACACATATTGTAATTTTACATACACTGTAATAATTTAAATATTTATTTTGCACACATAACATTCATTTAGTGTAACATTTACAATACCAACCAGTTCTCTGTGAATTTTGGCATTTTGTTTTTCTCTCTCTCTCTGCTGAATAGCTCCAGAATCCTACATATTCTTGTATTAGACTTAAAACAAAATGGAGTGATGGGTTGATATAAGAGTGTTTTATTTCTGGCAGACATATGAATGGCAGTTTTGGAAATGGCGGGTATTGAAGGTTCCCCAGGAGATTAATTATAAGTTATGTTTTGTGGGACAAATGTTGCTGTGAGTGAAAGATTTTGTGCATATATTTGCAATTCCTAAAAGACCTCCTGAAGATGTGGTCACTTTGCTAACAAAAAAAAAAAAGAAAGAGAGAGAGGAAAAAATACATACAAATCTGCTTAGTTTAGCAAGTTGGCAATTTCTGCCGGAGACTTACAATAATGCAAGGTAATGATGATTCTTCCTTTGTATTTTATAGAAATCACTCTCACTACGTTATCATTCATATCTTACGGAACCCAAATAATAGGTGGCAGTAATGCACACTTCAAACTGATTGCCAAATGGAGGAGAAGACATAAGTATGTCATCTCCTGTGGATTCTGCAATTAACTACAATTACAGTGTTCCCTCGTTTTTCGCGGGAGTTCATGCTTTGTGGCACCTAGGATGTCCTTAGCGGCGCAAAGCATTCTGGCAGCATTTTGGGATATGTAAATAGTGTTTAAAGTCAATTATTTCTTTAGTCATATTTTTTATCGGTTTTATTATTTGCCGGGCCGTCATGGTGGATCAACTGTTAAAGCGTTGGCCTCACAGTTCTGAGGACCCAGGTTCAATCCTGGCCCCGCCTGTGTGGAAGGATGCATGTTCTCCCCGTGTCTGCATGGGTTTTCTCCAGGCACTACGGTTTCCTCCCACATCCCAAAAACATGCAATATTAATTGGACACTCTAAATTCCCCCTAGGTGTGATTATGAGTACGACTGTTTGTCTCTATGTGTTTGTATATGATTGGCTGGCGACCAGTTAAGGGTGTACCCCGCCTCCTGCCCGTTGACAACTGCGATAGGCTCCAGCACTCCCTGCGAACCTCGTGAGGATAACCGGCAAAGAAAATGGATGGATGGATTACTTGCCGGTTCTGCTATTCTGTTTGCTGTGGTGTGATTATTTTAATTTCGACGTGAGTGAGTGTGAACAACAACTTGCGTCCACCGTCAGTATTTGGGGTAATGTGAGCTTCTTCTTCTAACAAATGTAAAATTGCAATTGTTCCTCACTGCCTCAAGAGTGCCATCATATCTCACATACATGTTGAAACACGTTAGCATACATGCTAAGAATATAACTAATGTGTTCAGGTGTAGTGTACTTCAATGGACTACTCCTAGAACAACACAATAAAACACATCAGTGTGAACTACCAAACTACCACAGGCAGCCCTTCATGAAGTATTTCAGTACTAATGCATAATCCTGTAAATACATAACTAAAAGGTTTCAGAAAACAAAAACTCAAAAAACTAAACACTCTTTGGTAAATATAGAAAACCCTATCCTTACTCACATTAGTGTGAGTGCATGACATTGGAAAAATGTTGCAAAGTAAGGTCTTGGGCTCAACTATGTTTTTAACTCCTTTCCCATGTTCTTTCTCCCCATGCTAGGCCGGGTTTCTTCCAGAAGGTGCCTTCAGATTCCAAACACGTCCACGTAAGGTTTATTGAAGATTAAATTGTACATAGTTCTGAATGTGGGTGGAAATAGCTGTCTCTTCTGTAACCTGCCTTTGGGTGCGACCCATCCAGAGTGTACCCCGCCTCTTGCCCAATCAGCCAGGATAGGCCTCAGCTCACCTGCGAGCGTAACGATGATAGCACTACCGAAGATGACAGCTGTAGTGTATGTTTTAGAACATCTCAACTGCACACAGTTGACTGCCATTGCAACACATTCCACAAACAAAAAATGTGACATGGATGCCCATGTTTTACCACAATTACACAGTCCTGTTATTTGTGATTCTTTTTTTAAATGACAAATTTTTATCAGTATAGTGAAAAATCCTGCTGGTGTTAAGAGTATTTTTCAATTTTCAGTACAAGGTTCCTATTAGAGATTACAAATACAATAAAAGCTGCATACTGTCTCAAAGGGGGAAATTGTATTTTATTTTTCATTTCTGCTTGAGGACAAAGGTATTTGAGTACATGTATATCCATTCTAACAATAGACATATTTGAGGGGTCACCCCAAAAATAATTACATGTGAATATATACAGTATATCACCACCAATTTTCTTCTCATCCTTGACTTGAGCTTCATTTCTTCAGTGACCGAGCTTGTACCTTAATTTACTTGATTATGAAATCACATTTTGTCATTGAAATTAAATAAAAAGCCTATAATTCCTGCCCTAAAATAACAAAGATTTTATGGTACGTGTTTTTGATAGGGGTTGATAGACATGTAGTGTAGTAAATACATTAACATCAGCTTTTTTGTCTTTTTGTAATAATTTTACATCATGGAGACCTGTTATGATCTGTTTTCTGCTGTTTTGGTCAAGACATTCATTGGAGAGGAATATTGGCGTCTGATGGTTATCAATAGCTCTGTTTCTGTTGAGGAGAATGTCACAACTTATGGACTGTCTGCAATGGTATGGATGTGGGAGTTAAACATGAGGAGCAGCGTTGTCAACAAGGAGCCAAGTGCATGCCCAAAAAGATGTGGAGAGGAATGAAAGTCAGCGCTTGAAAGTAAAATGAAGCAAAAGAGATGACAAAAGGGAACTGGAGAATTGGGTGTTACTTGCCAGCACACAAGCTTTCGGCAGCTGAAAAAGTACAGTTATCAAACATGAGTCATGCACTGCGTGATCATGGCATATGATCGCAGAGCCATCAGACTCGATAAAGGAGACTTTAAGCTCTACTTTATCATCTACCAACAGATTCTTCCAACAACGTGCAACAAGAGGGAATAAAACGCTGCACGTCATATATGCAAAGTGCCAATATGAAGGGAGCTATGACGTATTTTGAATGAAGTGGAAGAATTTCTTTGTTTATTTATTATGATTTCATTGTTGTTAATTTAGCTTCTGTTTTATATATATAAAGTTGAGTTGAGCAAAATAGACTGTTACATCATTAGGTGTCTTGCAGAAGATGTTCCAATTTCACTTAATTGGAAAAAAAAGTTATTTACTACAAATAATCCATATATCTATGCCAGGACATGTAATGACAGGTAGAATTATGTGCTTTTCCACAAGATGGCAGAATGTACCATTAATCTGTGCATCCGGCTGTTGTCGTACAAAATAAGTCATGGCTTCCTGAGCCTGTACCTGCATTGAAACGTCCAAACTGAGTAAAGTGAGACACAATTATCCTTTTTTCCATATACTTTTTGTCAGACGTTTGTTTAGTGGTGTGCTGTGAGAATTTTATAATGTGAAATGTAAACTTTGGTTCACTTAAGGTTGGATAAATACTGAACTACATACTACATGTTGTCATGTTTTGTGACTGTATCTCATCCAGTGTTTGCAGTAGAACGTTGCTACAGGCCAAGATAAAGAACCTAACATTTGAGGCCAAATAAAGTCACCTCTAAAAAATAAAGTGAGCAAACATTCAGCAAATGTGGTTTGTGACAAAAAAAAAAAAAAATCAAGTTAAAGTGCCCCAATGTTAAATGTGCCGGACCTCCTGCTCCTTTTCCCAACTGGCTTCTCCATGGTTATCAACCTGCCTGCATGAGCATGGCGCCAGAGAGGACGAAGACATGCTGGGCTGTTCACTGTGTGTGTGTGTGTGTGTGTGTGTGTGCATGTGTGTTTGAGACGGAGAAGAAAAAGAGTGAGAGAGAGAGGTGAGAGCATTTGATTCAGAGGTTGTGTGAGTTGCTAAAGCTTTTTTAAGTTTTGAGAGTTAGACAAATTGGTGTCGATGCTTTAATATTTTTTTTTCCCCCCTCGCTTTCAAAGTTTGGGCTCTACATTATATTCCCACATTGTCTGGCGAGAATTTAGGACCAGAAAGTACAAAAGGTTAAGCCTCGTGGCAACAAACAACGTGAACAAGTATTCTTATTACATACAAAACTAGCTGATGATAACCGCAAGCGGCTTGAGTATATCCGATGTGTATGTATCTGGCGGCACAGTGGGCCAGCTGGAAAGGGTTAGCCTCACAGTTGTGAGGTCCCGGGTTCAATCCCGGACCCACCTGTGTGGAGTTTGCATGTTCTCCCCGTGCCTGCGTTGGTTTCCTCCGGGCACTCCGGTTTCCTACAGCATCCCAAAAAGATGCAACATTAATTGGACACTCTAAATTGCCCATAGGTGTGATTGTGAGTGTGGCTGTTTATCTCGATGTGCCTTGCGATTGGCTGGCAACGAGTTCAGGGTGTACCCTGCCTTCTGCCCGATGACAGCTGGGATAGGCTCCAGCACTCCCAGCGACACTCGTGAGGATAAGTGGCTAAGAAAATGGATGGATGGATGGATCTGGGCAGCACGCTGACACAGCTGGTTAGAGCACTGGCCACACAGTTCTGAGGTCCGGGGTTCAAACCTCGGGTGGAGCTTGCATGTTCTCTGCGTGCCTGCATGGGTTTTCTCCGAGCACTCCGGTTTCCTCACCCCTCCATGCATTAATTGGAGACTCTAAATTGTCCCTAGCTGTGATTGCGAGAGTGACAGTTGTTCGTCTCTATGCACCCTGCGATTGGCTGGCAACCAGTTCAGGGTGCACCCTGCCTCCTGCCTGATGACAGCTGGGATTGGTTCCAGCACAACCGCGACCCCCTTGAGGGTAAGCGGCTCAGAAAATGGATGGATGGATGGATGGATGGATGGATGGATAGATGGATGGATGGCCATAACCATGATCATTCATGTGCGCACATATAGCTGGTCGCCAACTAGTGGGATGATGTAAAAATATAATTGTCATGATGATAATAATAATGAGATTTATTATTGATTTCTACAATGATTCAAAGAGTTGGATGCCCGCTGTTTACATATTTATGAATGGAATATGTTTGACATCCACCACACATGTCCATGGAGCTCAGATTCTGTCTATCTGTGCCTCAATATACTTACCAAAATCACATTAGACCAGCTGCCCCAAAAGTTAGATGTGCTATCAGTAGGCATACGTCGAGACGGAATTTCTACCACCAAATCAGTCTGCCAAGCACACAGGCCAAAACATACACCGTTGCTATACCCGAAAGGCAAGCTGGTCTGATCCAAATTGGCAAACATGAAAAACAAGTCATGCCCTTCGCCAAAATGAGGATACACCAGCATTTGTGCTCTGTCGCAGATCTTCCATCTCCCAAAATAGAGCCCCATGTCTTGAGCAATGTTCAGCGTGATTGACTCTGTGATTGCTTTCCACCGGGCTCCTTTCTTCTCATAAAAACAACGTGAAAATGATTTTTTCATTTTGGATGTTTTTTTAATGGGAATTAAACACACTGGTCACTTTTTTTTAAATCACAAAAGGGTTTTGGGGAGAAAAAAAAATCACTAAATGTGGCCAGCCACTTTATTGAAGCAGACTTGACTGACAAGAACCAATCATCTGATTTTAGAGGCAAATAATCCTTAATGAGTTTTTCATTTATTTGTGCTTGTTTTTTTGTCATGTTCACAAAATGCATCAGAAATAGTTTGGCTGACTAGCAGGTGGGGGAAATCATTTCCATACCCTCCTCCCCCATCCTTTGTTTTACATTTTGCTTCACTTCCTTCTTTGCATCCACCTTTACCTTTTTCTTATCCTTCCATTTCCATCTTGGGCTTTTCTCCCCTCATTTCTCACCCTCTTCCCTTCCCTCATCCTCACCGACCCCTCCTTCTCCTACCAGGCATGACGTGGGATCACATCAAGGAACTGTTGCCGGGAGTTACGGGGATTGAGAGCGACGCATTGGAATGCAACTCCAGTGGAGCCCCTGAGAGCATTTGGAGGAGGAAGAGAAGGAGGTTGTCGACTATTTCCACTTCATGCCTCTCAAGTGTTTCATCCTAGTACTCTGCTCTCTCTCCCCCCCCCCCTCTCTCTTTCTAACCTATTTTTATCTTCCCCATTATCCCCACATCCTCTCTGGGCATCCACACTCTTCCTTGCACCTCTTCTTTGCCCTTGTGCTTGACTTTTGAGCTGTTTATTGGCTGTCTGTCAGGCTGTCGGACCAGGCTGGCTGTTTGTCTGTAAGCAGTGTAAATGCCAGCTAAACAGACAGTGGCAGTGGTAGGGAGGGCAAACACGCGGAGATGCAAATGCACACGCACTATGGCCAAACACACATTCTCTCTCATCAGCAGAATAAAAAGTGCTTTCTAGTGTTATTTGAATGAGACAGAAAAGATCCCTATTCAGCCCCTCTAGCCAGCTTTTATTAACACGGTGAGGCGACATGAGTGGTCCCTCTTTCCCCATCCCGTCCCTCAAACACACACACACACACACACACACACACACACACACACACACACACACACACACACACACACGCAGAGGGAACTGTTTCCTGCTCAGGTATGATTTCTTTTAGTGGGCCCCCTCGTCCTCCTTTTGATACCCCTTACTCCCCCCCTTCTCTCTCTCTCTCTCTCTCTCTCTCTCTCTCTCTCTCACTCTCTTTCTCTCAAAATAAGCTCAGATGCGTAAAGGGGCGGTCAAACGCCCCACACATCCACCAAAGGCTGAAACAGCAGCAGCACCACCACCACCAACTGCAGCAACAGCAGCAGCATTTCTTTGGAGCAGACCAGGGGCCGGGACGAATGTTGTCTCAACGCGGCAGTGAGTGACAAATGGACTCCCCTGGACTTGTTAGAACCAACCTAGGGGACGGACTTTTCATGCACGGATGCTCGTCTTCTCTTCTTTTTCAATTTTGGTGCCACAAACATCAACACTCTGGAGCCCCTGGCAAAGTGGTAGTTTTGTTCTATTTATTGATTGATTGATTGATTGATTGATTTTTTTTTAATATTCTATATATGTGTGTATACACATACAAAAACACATACTATCTGTTTGAGTTTGCAGCCATGATAGTCTGGTTGAGGTTTATTCTATCTATTCTAGAATATATTCTATTCTCTTATTTAGCAAATTGAATGAAAGCTCAGTATTAGATTTAATATTTTGATATTTAGTTTTGACATTGAAGGCCGTGTGAACAGTTTTAACTAATGTGAGTATAAAATCACAATACCATGTTTTGATTATTAATCAATTTAATTCATTTAGCAACTAAGAGGTTTTTATTATTATTATTATTTCTAAAAGAACATAACCCGTAAAGCATATCCATCTCAATTTTCTACGAGTTCACTTTTGCTTCTGGTCGGCATGTTGCCACTAGAGTTGCTTTGTGGCAGAGTGGAGGCACCAGTTCATTTTAAAGCAAGTTTCTGCTAAATTACTTTCAATAGAATCATCATTGGTTTCTCTTCACATGTGCTACCTTTACAATCTGCGAGCCACTGAAGCCATTCATGGAAGATTTGGCCCCTCCTACACGCAAGGACGAAGATTGAATATGGCACAATATTATTGGTCTAATCTAACATTTATTACACTGTCACTATTAAGTCACACTGTTTTTATTAAAGTATGCAGTTTAGAGGTTAGCACTGTAAATCACATTAGAAAGTCAACATCTTTTTTTAACCAATACTTTATCCGGCCATCCATGTCCATATCCATTCCCCATCCATGTATAATTTTCAACAGGTCCATTATTAATGTGATCTGAAATTAGTATGAACTTGTGGTAAAAGTAGTTTAAAAGACCAATTTAGTCCAAAGTGGGCATCATTCTGTAAACAAAACATTTTTTTTCTCTCTCTCTCTCTCTCTTTGTGTAAGTGTGCCTATACTTGCCCATATAACCCAGTCTCCCCTACGCCCAGTGCGCTGTATGGCTTTTTATTCCTATCTGACTCTACTGATGGTTCATATAGGGATGGAAGCCATGCACCGCGCTGGAAGCACACACAACACACTGGAACAAGTGTATTGCTGTAACTTGACACACACAAATCAATGTGTATGTGCATATGGGTTCATGTACTTAGCGGGACAGCTTTCACACAAAGTGGGGTATGGACACATTCGCACGTTTACGGTGAATTCGTGAACCACTGTAACACTTCCCCAACACATAAATCTGCCGCCATACCTCAAACACAATTGACATTGATCTCAACGAAGAGAACAAGTGGACTCTGATGAATCAGATCAATTTGAACCGGAGAAGCAGAACTCGTTCCAGGGGACCTGTCAACAAAAAACACAATGAAGAACCATTTAGTTACAGATATTGACTCACTTAGTTCTCATTCTTGGTCTCTGTTGAGTAATGACACATAGCAGCAAGTAATTATGACAGCAACACTGTATTTTGTCATTCAGTGGCCAGGATTATGAATCTACTCAACTGCAGAAGGGGCCAGGCCTTTATTGTATATTGCAGTTCATGTCAACAGACACTGGGATTTAAAACTACTACTTATAGAAGAAAAGGAACTATTATGGTAGCTATGCACACTGGGTGGCGCAAATGTCTCATAGCTACCTCACCATAAACAAGGATGACATAATGTTGGCATCAACTGGAAGACAAAAAGATTGTCTTTATGTCGGGATCTTGTTTACAATTCATTTTTCATCCATGCAATTCAATTAAATTCATACATGAGACCGTTTATCTGGCAATGCCTTGCAAGGTACTGTTGTTTTGGTTTGAAATAGTGTCAAATGCATGGCCTCACCCAACATTTTGATGTAATTTGTGAACTGAGATAATTACATTTACTGACCTGTTTTTTTTTTTTCTTTAGTGGGGAATGGGAATGAATTATCCACGTTAAGTAAGTGATTCAATTTGAGAGATTAAAAAAATAATGCTATCACTGTCAATGTTTTGTGGATAATTATTTCTGCAATCCTAAAATATTTGGTTCTATTATTTTCCCCTGCATGTTTTCTTGGTAGGTAAAAAAAAAAATACTGGATTAAAAAGTCACGCATCAGTTGACAAATCTTAATAAAAGAGTACATGATCATTTATTGAAAAGGGGTATTCACTGTGTTTTAATCAATCAGCCATGGCATTTCCGCTTTGTCCATTGTATTTTGAGAAATGTACAATTATGTCGTGGGGCGGAAAATGACGCAAATGCCTTTTTATCTGATACAATACAAAATAAATTTTTCCCATTTCATGTTGCTAAGGTTGTCATTATTGCTTGTCGTAGCTGAGGGGATGAAACCAACCCATATGTTTAGAACCGGTCAAATCGCACAAACGTGTTCAATTTTGGAATGTATAACGCTGTTTGGTATTTGGAGCGTCCATTTATTTCTGAGGGACAAAATTTCCCTTTGCTCTGGCGCTGCCTGCTGGATAAACTCAGTATTTCTGCTCTTTCCCACCACTGCGGTGCCTCCAAGAACATGGCTTGCAACTGACGTGCGTTTCTAGTTAGTGCAGTGGACAGGATCACCGACTGTCAAAGCAAGGTGCGAGTCCCAACGTGGAGTTTGTTTTACCTCTTCAGACAAAACCGAACGTCCCGTCAAGAAAAGTATATGATTGACAAAATATTCGGTGCCCTTTATTAAACAGATTGCGCTGATAAAATCTCAGCAAAATTTAAATGGAAATCCATCCATCCATCCATTTTATGAGGCTCCTACCCTCACTTGTCACTTTTCTTCCATGTTCCTTGTGGGAAATTAGTATGCCTCTGCGAGGTACTCACAAACTCAGAATAAAACAATGTAATTCTTTTTTTTTTTTTTTTTAAACTTGCTGTAACCACTTGTTAAGACTCATTTCGCAGGTGTTACAATAGAAGATCTCGGTAGGACTTCGCCTGAAAAAAGGGACAGCCCTAACAATATCATAACCAAAGGTAAAAGTTCAAGTTTCCACCTGTGTCGGTGCCGAATATCCTCGCTGGCTGGGACCCCTGCCTCCTTTCTCGAGCTAGCTACTCGCTAGCCAAGTCCCCACATCAGCGGAGCACAATGGACCTTTCCGACCTGTCAATCACTCGTACAATAACAGCCAATCAGATAGCCGCATTGTCTTAAACCCTGGTTTGACACGCCCCTCTTTGTCGTCATCTCCCACAAGCAAGGCTGGTTGTCAGTAGCGTGTGCTTGGAAAAGTTAATGTTACGAACAAAATGGTCCTCAGGTGCGCTTGGGGAACGTGCAATTCTGATGAAAGATATCCTGCTAGGTTACAAGGGGCCTGCTTGATTCATTTTCCAAAACCTAAAACACAGTTGACGAAGTGTCTACGATGGATTAAAGCTTGCGGAAGATCATACGTACAACTGAGTGTGGACAATGTGAAAAAAACACAAGGCTGTATGTTCGAAGGTAAGTGATGGAGAAGTAACTTCTTTGAGTTTGATTGAATTATTATCGGTGCTTTTTATACATTGCAGGAGAACAACTTTCACTTTGTTAGTGTATCACTGACCTGCTGAATGAAGTGTGTCATGTTTTATGACAAAGCGTCGGGTTAGTGACACGTAAATGCGCCACGCCTATTTGCCTTTTTTTTTTTATCACATCAGACTTTTAAGACGGTTCCATTAGGAGCCAAGTCAAATAAATACACCCACGCACCTATAAAGACTACAATGATATTACGTGTGATCTTCTCAAGAAAAAAGTACTCACCCTGCTTTACATGCGCACTACAATTCAACTATTTTATCCACTATTCTTCTATTCATTTTTCCACTATTTTTTTAAGTTTGTGAGGCATCAAACTTATTTGCATCGATCGCCAACATTTCGCTGTAACTCTGACATTGCGTCCGGCCCTGTCAAAAATGTTAATTCTGTGTACATATCCTTGCGTGAAATAGTTGAGACCTCTCTGTAGAACCCTCTTGGACAAGTCTGCCGCATTTGGCAAAAAACATACTGCAATATTATCTGGAATATGCGATAGAGAATCCAGTTCAAACCTGTTATGTTCAGTCGCCATTTTGGAAGATTGTGGGGCATGGCAACTGTAGCTAAGGGGGGCGGAGCTGAATATCGCCAGTCGGAAAGGTCCATTACAATGAGGACTGATGGAAGCCACCACTCACAAGTAAGTTTTCAGTCTGGAAGCAGAAACGTGTGTCCTTACATGGATACAGCCACCAATTATATTCCAGAAGCACGAGTCCTCCAGGCAATCACAATGGAGTGGGCCGTGTCCTACATGCAACACGAGTGGGATTCCCAATAACGACGCCTTGGTGTATGTAGACTTCATATCAATCCATCGTTTTTCTGAGCTGCTGATCCTCATAGGGATCGCGGGAGTGCTGGAGCCAATCCCAGCTATCATCGGGCAGGAGGCGGGGTACACCCTGAACTGGTTGTCAGCCAATCGCAGGGCACATACAGACAAAACAACGGTCGCAGTCACAATCACAGCGAAGGGCAATTTTGAGTCTCCATGCATGTTTTGGGAATGTAGGAGGGAACCGGAGTCGTCGTCTTCTTTTTCTTTCGGCTTGTCCCGTTAGGGGTCGCCACAGGGAGTCATCTTTCTTTATATAAGCCTATCTCGTGCATCCTCCTCTCTAACGACCACTGACGGGGAGTACATCCAAATTTCACACAGGCGGGTCAGGTTTTGAACCCCGTTCTTCAGAACTGAGGCCAATGCTGTAACGAGTTGCGCCACCATGTCACCTAGACTTCTTCATATTTATCGTATTTTTCACCACAAACGCACAACAAACCATAATTCGAACAGTCATTTCACACTCACTGTGCATTGGAGTCATGTGTAGCTGCTCCCATAAATCAGACTACACACGTCAAAGGCATAGCAGCATTGTTAAACGCTATGCGTGGACATTGAATTAATGTGTAGTTTCCTAATTCCCCAACTGATTTTGAACCCTCAACCTCAAAACTTGTCCTGTAAATACGCAATTTATGTGGGAGAAAAAAAATATACGCAGAGGCGCGTCGTATTTACCAAAGTAATCTGTGGTTGCTGCCATAACATGCAACACGCTTGTTTCTACACAAGGTGGCAATACGGATCAAAAGTGTTTGCAAGTCTTCAGAAAAAAAAACCCCGAAAGAAAGTAGCCGGATGCGACGTCACTATCCGTCCCTCTCACTTGTGGTTTTCTGCGGTGTTATCAAACACGTTTGAAAATGTTGAATAACTTCTTTTCCATGTCATCTAGGACCTGATTTAACGCAGCAAATTGTGAGACGTATCCTGTATGTTCGGATGTGATTAAGACAAAGAAAAGAAACATTTTAGCTAAGGTAAATAAAAGTGGGGAAAAGGGGGCAGCATGGTAAAGCGAAGAGGATCTAAGGCAGATGTCGACATAAAGAAGTCGAAGCAGGTGCTGACAGGAGCGAAAGAGAAGGTGAAGAAAAAAGATGCAGGTACCCACTCTGAACTCCTGTTTACTATTTAATTGTGCTGTTTTGTTTAGTTTTATTGACATAACCATTGACAGAATGTTTACAGAAAGTGTCACCTCCTACGTCCAGTTACTTATGTATACTAAGCGTTCAGCATTACAAAGGCCGTCATTGCTATTAATAGTCTTTATGATTATGTTAACTTCTTGAGCTAGGCCTAATTTAAACTCAAATCCTTTACAGAGATTTTGGCTCCCTATAGCTCCCACCACACCCCGTAGCACACTCTCCCACTGACAGATACAATTCCAAATTCCTTAGCGTTGTCAGCTTGTCACAGTAGTTCTCTGTTTTGCTTTTGCTCTCTTTCCGTCCCCTCTTAAAGGAGGACTCTTCCCCAAAATTCATATGGACAATAAACCCTCCAAATGTGAAGTAATATTATTATTACATATATTTTGGACATCAATTAAACATTTTTGAAATCCAAGCAAAATCTGGATGTGTGCCAGCTTTGACAGCCAGACCTGTAAGAAACATCCTTGACCCCCCCCCCCTGACGTCACCAGTGCTTAGCATTACAGACCATTCATTCTAGCTAAGCCAAAATGCCAATGTGTTCTGCACCAAACAGCAGCAAAATTGAGAAGGTGCCACAAATTTCTTCTTTAACCTCCCGTGGGGTCAGCCTGACAGGATAAAGCTGTGGCTGTCACAGTTGAGGCTCGTTCATCAATGGGGAAATTTGCACGCATCTAATCATTACTGGTTATTAGCCGCTTAGTTATAGCCTCTTTTTCTGGTACTGTATAAGCAACAACATACTTTATGAGGCGGCACGGTGGCGCAGCTATTTAATCCCGGACTTCTGTGTGTGGAGTTTGCATGTTCTCCCCGTGTCTGCGTATGTGTATCCTGCCTCCTCCCGTTGACAGCTAGGATAGACTCCAGCACTCCTGCGACCAACGTGTGGCTAAGAAAATGGATGGATGGATGTATATGTGTAAGCACACAAGACTTCCTGGTTACTATTTACAGCGATTCGCGCTTGCAAACCGCCCTGCTCTCGCTCCCCCCATCCCCGCCGCCGGTCGATCGCAGGAGGCTGGCTGCTTGAAAAGTATAACTTGGGGTAAAAAAGTCTGGCCACGCCTGCTGCATATTCTCTACATCTAAAGCAACTCCTCATAAAAGCATCAAACAAATCTCCGCTGTCCATATATAGCTCGTGCACGTGATGTCATCATTTTCACGGCGCCATATAGCCGGTCAAAAACAGCTGCTCAACCTTGTGGGAGACATTGAACCAGAGCAAAATAATCACAATGCCCGAGACTTGTTGTGCTGTTGGTTGTTACAACAGACAAGACAGATATTCAAAGAAGTAATTCTATAGAATACCAGCTGAAAAGTCGAGAAAAGATCGATGGATTTCGGCTATTAAATGTGATGGATGGTGCCCAACCATATACACACGACTGTGTAGTGATCACCTCATTTCAGGTAGGAATTATTCTTCTCAATATCAAATTCCCAAGAAGCATTTCTAATGCCAAGTTGGCTCATTTGAGAATAATGCGTTAAAAAAAACAAAACGACAGGGAGTCACAGAAGCGTATTGCGGCCACACTTTCATCCGACAGATGACAGATTTAATGTGTGCTCCCATTCCTATAATTTTGGGGAGAGTTTTCCTTTAAATTTCTGTTCAAGTGATAAATATCCAAATGCAATTGCAATTTGCAATTCAAATAACATATATATATATATATATATATCAAACACTGTTGGTGTACAGCAATACTGTTCCAACATAAAAAGGCGAACAATCAGATTGACCATACTGCTTGACCAAAAAATCAATCAAAAACAGAACAGGTTCACAAATAAATAAATTGTCTGATACTTACTTTACTGAAGGAATGGTTCCCTTTTCTTCTTACACTAAGGTTGTGACAATGCAGAAGAGGAGGAGAAGCTCAAAAGGAGGGTCATTCCAAAACGACGTTCCTCCTCAGGCCAAGGAGATGGGAATGTCTCGAAGAGGTCCATTGGTATCATCGGCACGAAACACTTCCAGTCACCAGCGAAGATTGAAGATAATAAACTCAGCAATAATGATTATGATGAAATGATGAGTTCCGTCACCCCAGTGAGAGACGATGTAAAGGAGGAAAAAGAGGAGAGTGAGGAAGAGGATGATGACTGGGAGGAGGTTGAAGGTGAGTAAAGAACGTGAAGAATAACCTCGTATTAGTTTTTCAGTTAACGTGTCTTTGTGCTTTGTGAGAACTGGCTGAGCCTCTGGATACAGCAGAAACCTCAGAACCAGTCCTGCCATCTCAGCCTGTAGAGATAGAAATTGAGACCCCAGAAGTCCGAAAAAAGTAAGTGAACATCACGAAGCATTTGTTTGGAATTGATATACTGCAGAGCAGGAATGTCACTAATTTTAGTTTGTGGACCACATTCACCCCAAATGGGTGGGACTATTACGTGTCCTTGTGTGCTATAAATAACGACAATTCAATAAAAAAAAGAAATGGGTGCCCATAATTACAACTACATTTGGTAAAACATTTACATTTATTGATTATTATATTCTTCCAAAACAGATAAGGTAACTCAAATGTCATAATACAAATTAGTGTAATTTCAACAATATTGTGAATCAGTGTTTTCATATACAAATGCAAGCTCACAATTGATCTACTAACTCCATACTGTATGTACCTTTTATAACGACTTTAAGGAATCATTTTTACATACATTTTCACAGCCATCTGGAAATGTTGGACTCATAACACAGACTAAGTTATCCCCCTACCTTTTAAATGTATTAAGGGACCTTGACTGAGTAAAACTAACTACAAAAAATTTGTAACAATGATTATAATCAATTATAATTACGATGCTAAGTGTGGATGTGGATATTTTTCCTTTTTCTTGTTTTTTGTGGGTAAAATGACATTCACTCGCACATAATGCTCGGACACAAACAAGAGTGTGTCGTGTCCCCTTTCCCGGAAATTTAACACAAATACACTAACTGGAAACCATGTTTGTACCATCAAAGACAAAGGTAAAAAGGAAAATGTGTGTCGTGTCATAGGTTTTGCAGATTCAAATCTGTTCATTAAAAACATTTTCCTTTTCAGCACAAACCCATTTTATTTCAGTTATTCATAGTTCAAATGACAGCTAACTACAAGTAGGTCTATAATTGCCTCTTTTACATACCTTCACAGATTTCCATTTCTTGCATATCCCTTAATTGAATTCTAGCATTATAATCAAGGAAAAAGTGAATAACTTTCCATTAGTCCTCTTGAGCCCATGGCCCCACCTTGTACTTATTAGGGTTTGGGTTTGAATTTGAAGCTAGCTGGGATAGGCTCCAGCTCTCCCGCAAGGCATGTGAGGATAAGCGGCTTGGATAATGGATGGATAATCATCATTTGTAATTGTACAGACAGAAGAGGAAGGCAGAGTTTGAGATGTACTTGAGACGGATGATGAACCGTTACAAGAAGGACCTGGTGATAGACACACACAAGGTGAACACAAGCACAAATGTTTTGTTGATGAGAAGTCTTCCGTGCTCCCTTTGTGACTTTCTGTGATTGTCTTCTTATGCTCCCTCAGGTGCACCTCATGTGTCTGTTAGCCAGCGGGATGTTCCACAACCGCCTGTGCAGTGAACCCGACTTGCTGGCTGTCACTCTGTCATTGCTCCCCGCTCACTTTAGTGCAGTTGCCAAGGAACGCAAAGACCACAACTATATATGTGGGCTTTTAAAATGGTGTGTACATATTAATACAATGTGTAAATCAGTGATTCCCAACCATGGGCTGCACCCTCTGGCGGTGTTTCCCAATCATTAATGAGCCATCGCAGCCATTTTACATTGAAAAAAGTCGCACGGTGCACTGCCACAAAAAGTATGGCAAGCGAAACAATGATGAGCTCATCTCAATTAACTCACAAATATATTTATCCATCCATCCATTTTCTTAGCCGCTTATCCTCACAAGGGTCTCGGGGAGTGCTGGAGCCTGTCCTAGCTGTAAACGGCAGGAGGCGGAGTACACCCTGAACTGGTTGCCAGTCGGTCACAGGGCACATCGAAACAAACAGCCGCACCCACAATCACAGCTAGGGGCAATTTAGACTGTCCAATTAATGTTGCATGTTTTGGGGATGTGGGAGGAAACCCGGAGAAAACCCACCGAGACACGGGGAGAAGATGCAAACTCCACACAGGCGTGGCCGGGATTGAACCCGGGACCTCAGAACTGTAAGGCCAACGCTTTCCAGCTGAGCCACCATTGAACCCATGACCTCAGAACTATGAGGCCAACGCTTTCCAGCTGAGCCACCGTGCTGCCAAATTTATTTCTTCAGTGTGAAATCTGAGTGCAAAATTTCATAAAAGGAATAGAAAGTTTAATTAAAAACAACTCATAGTTGTAGGAAACCATGACATATTCTGTCATATGAATGGCAACAGCTGTAAACTAGTTTATTGCAAGCTAATGTAAAAGCATTTATTTGTTCATGCACTTGGCTGGCAATCAGTTCTGGGTGCACCCCACCCCCTGCCCGTCGATAGCTGTGATAGGCTCCAGCACTTCCACGACCCTTGTGAGGATAAGTGGTTCAGATAATGTTTGAATGATGATTTCTAACTTTGATTTTCTTTAATGTGTGTGAAACAAAAATTGGTACAGTGTTCAAATTGTAAATACACTTCCAAGTAAAGGATCGTTAATGTCATTGCACTTTCCAGGTTTCAAGCAACTTTCACCCTCAACCCCAGTCTTCCTTACGAGGAGCGTCCAAACCCTCGGACCCTATTGGAGAGACGTCTGGCCAGCCTGTCGGCAAAGAACCACCAGGAGATGACTCATGTTGGTAGTTCACCTCCACCAGTGTAATGGAATGGTTCACAGAATCCTATTGATGTGGTTGCGTTCTGTTTATGCTTCCGGTAGCTCTTCATGTTGGTCCTCAGGTCTCTGCAACTGTTTTGCCGCCTGGTTCTTTCTCTGCAGCCTATTCCTCTCAAACCTCCACCAGCTAAGGTAACGTCACCATTTTATATACATAAATACAGCGTGGTAAACTCTCTATGCCCCCTTCTGAAATTTTGTTGCATAGTTTCCTCTCTTAAATATTTTAGTTCATATAACATTTTTCCTTTTTGAATCACATAAAGATGCATCCATTCATTCTCAATACCGCTTATCATGCTCAAGGTCATGGGGCACTTGAGCCTGTCCCCTTGACTTCATCCAAAAGGGAGACTACGCCCTGGTTGCTAGTCAGTCGCAGGAGGGCACATAGAGACACAGACACCCATTCACAGGCACATTCACACCGTCACTGAGTGGGAAAAGAACCCACGCTGCTCACAACAAAGTCAGATGAATGTAACACTACACCCTCATTGACAGCGACACAAAGATAATCCAAGTAAACATAAAATGCATTTTTGAAATGATTTTATTTATTAAAGTGAAAAAAACTATTCAAAGCTACCTGGCCCTGTGTGGAAAAAGTAATTCCCCCTCCATTCATCCGTTTTCCAAGCATCTTATCCTCACAGGGGTCGTGGGAATGCTGGAGCCTATCCCAGCTAGCTCTGGGCAAAAGGCAAGCTACACCCTGAACTGGTCGCCAGTCATAAATCTGATAACTGGTTGAGCCACTTTCAACAGTAACATCCAGCATCAACAACATCAGAATTTTTTTCTAAAATTCTATACTGCTTACCCTCATTAATGTACATTTTACATTCATGCTAAAAATAGTGGCACCCTGAAGGTGTCTTTTATATATATTTTTCTAAAATCCGAACACTATTCTAGCAGCCATATAACAAATGGAAATAATGTTGGTAATTCTAATTGGCTTCAAACAGGAAGGATTTTGTCTGCTTTTGATCTGATAGGCTCCAGGATGCACGTGACCATAGTGAGGATAAGCAGTACATAAAATGGAAAATTAAACATTTATTTAATTTTTAATTTTAATTTTTGCACTCCTCTTTCGCTGTGTATTATAAATAATTGCACCTGTCATTCTTGCCCATCAAATTCAGTGGGTGGCCACTACACGGGACTAATACTGACCTAGCTCCAGTAAAATTGCTTGGTCCTGCATGAATTTACATTGTAAATTCAAGAGACATTGTAATCAAAGTCAGCAACTCAACGGTAAATACTTGAGTATGTTTCATGCACTTCACGCCCAAGTTAATAACAGACATTTTAGACCTAGCAGAAAATATAGACGCAGGAATATAAGACCCTAAGAGTATAGCTTGCAAAGCGCGTCGATGTTCTAGTCCCTTTACCATTCTATAGCGTTGTGTCTGGTGTGGTGCAATGAGTGAATTGCTGAGTGGATTGGGGTTTCAAAGTGGACAATCAAATGACACATAAAACATACTTTTCATTCACTGTATGGAGTACTGTACATCAATCATTAATATTAACTGGGCAAGCTGGCTTGCAGTTCAAGAGTTAACCCATGGATCGTTTGCAAGAACAAGCAATTTTAATCGGAGCTGAATCGGCACGAGTCTCTCCTCGTGCGCCTCTTGCCTTCCCACTGAGTTTAATGAGAATGACAGATAGGAGTGCCAAGATCGATTCAATTGTAAAATGATTATGTAGTATATTGAAATATTATTGAAATGAATATTCAGATTACATACATGTTGAAATAATGAATTATGCAAATAATAAATACATATTTAAATAATATTATTTTAAAACCATAACTTAAATATTGAACTCAATAAATAATTACCGGAATTATTAAATACACCTTGTTTAATGTTTATTTTAAAAAATTTATTTATGTATCTATTTGACCTTGGCACTCGCATTTCTTCATTGGTATATAGGGAAATGAGGTAAATCTGTGCAGGGTGAGGCCAACTTTAACATGATCTAATCCAAATTCCAGGTAATCAATCAACGTCACATCAAGTTGTCATTTGTTGTGTGTAGGATCAAGTAGATATTCAGCATTTTTTGTATGTTATTGTGTTCTTGTGGTATCAAAAATATATTCATCATGCCGCTGTTTTCATATTTTGTGTCTTGTCTCCAGGCCAAAGGAGCCACAACTTCTTCTGTCTCACTAGCAAAGACAAACCAAACCCAGGAAATAACTAAGACCAGCTCAACTGAACAGAAAGTGTCTCCAGGCACTAAGAGGCCAGCTCGAGGAATAAAGAGTGCCAAAGACCGGGGAGGAAAAAAAGCCAAGAGGGAACCATTAAAGGAAGAGGAAGTAGAGGCAGACGAGAAGATTACCTTGTCAGGAGGCCAAAGACCAAAGAACTCCAAACGGCGCAGCATTGCCTCGAAGGTTAGCTACAAAGAAGAAAGCAACAGTGAAAATGAGGTGGAAAGTAGTGATGAAGACTTTCAGGCATTCAGTGAAGAAGACAGCGACGATTCAAAGAGTGGGACCAAAACTGTCAAGGGAGTAAAGAGTGAAGAGAGAAGCAAAAGCAAAAGCAAAGATAAAAAAAAAAGGAACCAGAAGAAAATGAGTGGTGTCGAAAATGACGAGGAGAATCACGAGGAAGGTGAAAAAAGAATGTCGAGCAGTAAAGGAAAGCAAAAGGGGATGATAAAGAAAAATGGTTTTGGAGCTGATGAGTGGTTGGAGGTGTTCGTGGACAAAACCTCCTCGTGGGTATGCGTTGATGTGGAACATGGAGTGGGAGAGCCTCACCGCTGCTTCCAGAATGCAACATGGCCAGTCACGTATGTGGTGGGTGTGGACGGAGATGGCTTTCTGAAGGACCTTGGCCGGAAGTACGACCCCACCTGGATGACATTGACCAGGAGGAGGCGGGTGGAGGAGGAGTGGTGGGAGGAGACGCTGCAGCCGTTTCAGAGACCACAAGATGAGCGGGACATAAAGGAGAATAAGGAGGTGAAGTATTATCAAATAAAAAAATTGTTGGAGGAGATGGTAAACTGGATTCAACATCAATCTTTATTTTGTTGCCCACCCAGATGGAAAAGAAGTTGCTGAACAAACCCTTGCCCATCTCCATCACTGAATACAAGAACCACCCACTGTACGCCTTAAAGAGACACCTGCTCAAGTATGAAGCCATCTATCCCGACACGGCTGCCATACTTGGATACTGCCGGGGAGAGCCGGTATACTCCAGGTTAGTTCAAGTCTCAACACACTTAAAAATGTGGACACCTTGAAATAGCAATGTAACAAGTGACTCTGGAAATTTCTAAAACACAGTGAAAGATCACTTCCGCTGCATCTAAAATCCTCCATAGGAAATAAATTCTTGAGGTTTAAAAAAATGTATGTGACCTACCCACATTGCTCTTCTCAGTTTTCCTTTCTTTCTTTTTTTTTTTTTTTTTACTATTTGAGAGGTTTTTAAAGCAGGTGACTTTTGGTCATTTTCAACTTGTAGAACCACATGGGATTTTGGTTCATACGACCTTATAGGTGGGTATTTTCAACTGAATCTTGTCAGCCAATCGGAGAAGGACTTCATTAACTACAGATGAAACAAGAGCATTGTCGAGGTATATTGTGAAATTATTACATTTTAACATTTTACCTATTTTCCAGGCTACAAGCCGCAACTTTTATCTAGGGCTGTGATCCCTTTGGCATATGTATCGATGCGGATAAAATATAGATTTCTTTTATCGCTAACAGCTATAAGTTTAAATGTGCAGCAAAAAATGGTTAAAACATGGCCGTTCCCATTAATGCTCTCGTGCTTGAGCATGCGCAGATGCCACCAATTTTTCAGAAGACAAACAGTAGCTTCAATGCACATAGAAGACGCCGAAGCTACCACGCGCGTGTCGGAAGAAGAGGGCGCTAGTTTTTAGTGCACTCAAAGTAAAACGCAGCACGACACACACAAAATATATATTTTTAATTTAATTAATTTAAAATCTTTCATAAAAACTTCCTTCGATAACAGTACTGTATTATGAGAAGTTGAATTAACCTAATACAGTCCCCAAAAAGGGAATTTCCCCCCTGCTCTAAAAACTCAATTTCTCTCTGAATCAATCATTTGATTTTCAAAATAATTCTTGGTATGTTGTACACGAGTTAATGTGGGCATTCCAGACAGACTCAGCATTTTGACAGTGTCACATTGCTGCTTAAAATGCATCCATTCTTCATACATCGACCAAGAAAGTATGAGTTCATCATAGATATTTTTTGATGGTCATGAGACAATTGAATGAATATCATGCTGCTGTCTGAATAGTGTATCAATGTTATTTATTTTTCAATTTTGTTTATGTCATGCTAAAATATAATAGGAATGATTTCTCTTGTTTGTATTGTTGTTTATTAGAACATTGTTTATCAATATCTATTGTTGTAGTTTCAAGCAAGAATCAATGTGTCCTACTGTTTAGACAGATATTTCTGATTTTGCGTCTTTCTACTAGAGATTGTGTCCACACGCTACACTCCAAAGACACGTGGCTGAAAGAAGCACGGACTGTCAGGATAGGAGAACTACCCTACAAAGTGAGAAGATTTTGTTTTTAATCGGAAAATTATTAGAGATTATGAAAAGGAAAAAATATTAGCGATTATTTACAGTGCTTAACCAATTTAAGACTACCGCTCAATGTGAAGTTTAATTTTACAGCCATCCTACATTAATGACATTGTAGGGCTGCACAATTAATATAATTTTAATCATTATTTTGGCTGCCATAGTTAATTGTGCCCGATCAGCTGCATTTTTTAAAATATTTTTGTTCGTTTGTTTATTTTACATTTAAAATGTGGGCACTGCATATGACAAGTGCTTCATTTGCAGTAGTCCCCTGTCACCAGGGGCCAAACATATTGTTAAGGTATCATTCATGCTCTGTGGACACCTTCAAAATAAAAGCAGAATAAAAGCATTGATATCGCATGTAAAATAGTAAACTTTTGTTTTAAAGTTGGCCCTCAGCATAGTAGTGGAGAGGCAGCATGTCATGGTATGACACTATTAACAACTGTTGTAGCAGCTGCCGTGACTTTAATATTTGGGCTGGCCTGACTGTAAAAAAAAAAAAAAAAAAAAATGGTGCCAGTAAGTAGAGAGGAAAATCATAACAGTTGAGTTCTTTGCGGTTTGGAACTGTACACTACTGAGCCATGGTCAAGCATATACTGTACCTGTCCTTAACAGTTCACTATATTGATGCTTTCCGTCTAATGTTAGTTGTAGTCACTTCCATTAAGTTGCAATTTGTGTTTGCACATTGTAATTGGATATTTATTCAGGTAGCCAATGGTGAAGAACTTTTTGGAGGTATGTTTATTTCTTATTTTCATCTATCTTTTATTCTTATTTAAAGATTTTGCACAAGGCATTTTTTCCTAACTTGAGGAATAGTTGTCATTAATAATCGTGATTACAATATTGATCAAAATAATCGTGACTTTCATGCATTTCCTGAGCTGCTTATCCTCACAAGGGTCACGGGAGTGCTGGAGCCTATCCCAGCTATCATTGGGCAAGAGGCGGGGTACACCCTAACCTGGTTGACAGCCAATCACAGGGCACATAGAGACACTCACAGTCACACCTTAGGGCAATTTAGAGTCTTCAATTAATGCATGTTGTTTGAATGTGGGAGGAAATGCCTGGAGAAAACCCACGCATGCACCGGGAGAACATGCAAACACCACACTGGTGGGGCCGGGAATGGAACCTCGGTCTTCAGAACTGTGAGGCCAACGCTCAAATCCAGTCCTCACCTGTGTGGAGTTTGCTTGTTCTGCCCATGCCCGCGTGGGTTTTTTCGGGTGCTTTATTACCATAATTAGTGACTTCTCTGAGAAGTTTAGGTAATTCAAACTAGTAGAACATCAAGAGCTCATTAAAGTTAAGAGTCTGCATTGAAGCACGTCATGAAGCTGGATGGATTATCCTCATTAGCATGACTGTTCTTCTCATAGTGCTTGATACCGTAATTCGGTCCCTTAGGTTGTTTAGCCTATTCAGACAATGTTCCATTCATAGAATATTGAATTGATGAGATTGTGTGTTTCATGTCAGATGGTGAAAGGCTTCTCTAATCGTTCCCGTAAGGCTCGAATGATGACCGAGCAGAAGGACGCAAACGACCTTGCTCTGTTTGGAGAATGGCAGACGGAGGTGTATCAACCTCCAATTGCTGTGAATGGAAAGGTTGGAAAGGTTTTGGGTTTGAAATGTTACAAAGCCAAAATTTGGAAAATAACTTTAAAAAAAAATGCATTGAAATGAATAAAATACCTCAAATGGATTTTTCAGTTTAATTTATCCACTTTGCCTTGTATTGTTTTCTTATTGTTTGTTGCCTTTAGGTTCCCCGCAACGACTACGGCAACGTCTACTTGTTTAAGGCCTGTATGCTCCCAGTGGGCTGCGTTCACCTCAAGCTATCCAACCTCCACCGCGTGGCCAAGAAGCTGGACATGGACGCTGCCCCTGCAGTCACTGGCTTTGACTTCCATGGAGGATATTCGCATGCGGTGTAATACTTTTTATTTTTTTTTAATGAACATTAGCTTCAAATTTTGTGTTTTGCCACTTTTAACACCAGGCAATAATACTGAGCAGCAACAGTGTGTATAGCAACTTTACACGAGTAATGTATAATATGTATGCAAATAAGAATCCCAAAATGACATGATTAAATGGATATTATATTTGCTGAAGTTTGTCAATAGCAGTGAATATTATAGGTAGCCATTAAACACATGGAATTCTATCAGCATTGGATTGACAACAATATATGACTATTAACAGTATTTTACAAGACTGCACAAAAAAACATTTTACTACATAGGTCACAGTGTTATCAAGGCGATATGTTTACAACCTTCCAACTCTTTTCCATTGCGCTTATCCTCATTGGGTTCGCAGGTGAACTAAAGCCTATCCCAGTTCAGTTAGGGAGAGAGGTTGGGTACAGGCTGGAGTGGATAGAAAAACAACCGTTCACACTCATATTCATGTGTATTGTGGATAAATAAGTCTTAAATTGACCTACGATGCAAGTTTTTGGAATGTGAGTGGAATTTTGATGAGTAGGCAATGTTATACATTAGAGCAGGGGTCACCAACGGGATTTCCGCGGGCACTGAGTGACCCTCAGGAACACAGGAGTAGCCCTTGGGCCTATTCTGAAAAAGCTCCTTAGTCATACTTTATGAATGTGGTGAAAGTGATCGATTGATAATACAAATGCTTTCAGAGAATATAGTAATATAGAGATGCATATTATTTATCTGTGTAGGAACCTTGTGAAATCATTGTTGATAACTATTGTGAGAAATAATATACATAATCAGTGTTTTCACGTCAAATAATGTCATTAATTATTAATACTTGTACTACTACTACTTGGTAGCCGTTTGCATTAATTACTACCCAAGAAGAAGCTCCAAGTTTCAAAAAGATTAAGTTCCCCTCCTTGAGAGAATACCCACCGAGTTATATTGGGCATGGCAGGAATAATGTTGCCAAAAATTCACTCATTATTCACAATGTGAAGTGTTAAAATATGCCTTATTTTTCATGGTTAACTACCGGGTTTTTTGTGGTGGTCACATGCAAAGAAAAAAACATGATGACAACACATTTTACCTTAGTAATTCATTGTATAATATTAATACTATATTTACAAATTTGGTTCCCATGTGTGCTCCAGCACTGACGGTTACATTGTGTGTGAGGAGCACGAGGAGATCCTCAAAGCTGCCTGGGAGGAAGAACAAGAGGTTCAAAAACAGAGGGAGAAAGAGGTGCGTGGGTGTCCACTTGGGGGAGTGGCATTGAAAAGTTGGTCATTGTTTTGGTAAATGCCGTTATGGCTTCCATTTTTCAGAAAAGAGAAAAGAGGGCAATCTCCAATTGGACTCAGCTTGTGAAGGGCCTTCTGATCAGAGAGCGTCTAAAGCAGCGTTATGGCACGAAGGGCCAGGCTACAGGAGGGCTCCGGCCCCCTACTACTGACGGAGACAAATGTGATGGCCTTTCGTCGGATGAAGGGGGTGTTGGGGAAGAGGAGAATACCAGTGCTAAAACTGCGTTGGAGACACTGGCTCTGTCTTGGCCCCAAAACAGGCAAGCAGAGGAAGAGAAAGGGGGAAGTGTCAGCAGAAAGAAGACAAAGCTGGAGAGGAGAGCCAAAGAGAAACATTTGTTCCCCTTTGAGAAAGTATGATGCTGCAAGACTTTTCACTTTCCGTGTTACTTTGTACTTTTCACGTCACTGTTCATTCAATGCCCTTCTGAGTACACTCCGTATGCATACAGTTAGTTATTGGTGGTTTTATTGACGAGTAAATCATAATTGGTAATGAACACTGCATGGAGAGTTTTCACTGAAAAGAAGCTGAAAGGTGTCATTATGAATGTTTGACATGACCACATAACTTTCATTTTCCCCATCAGTCGGGCCTCTTGGGTTGCATTCATATATTTTATATATCTAAAGGAAACTGTACACATGGATGTACACTGCCTCTTTTTCTTTCATGCTGTTGCAAGTATCGGTACTACATGTCTGTTTGCCGCTATATGTTGAACTTCACATGATAAAACCCAGAAAAATAAATTAGTGGACTTCCAGTTTACAGGTAGATATCGATAAATTAAAACTGTGTCAAAAGTTTATAAGTTGTTCAAAAAGTAAAGCTCAAAAAATGATTTTAAGCGCACTCTGAGTGAAATATTTTTCCATGTTAAATGCATCTGCTTACTTTGTAATGTATGTGTACTGAAATACATGGACTTTTCTCCCATATTGTAATTTATTGAGACTTTCCTAATTGCTCAGGCCTTTGAATCACTTGTAACCGGACTGTTCTGTTTGTATAGATGACATTTCACCTCTCATCCACGCATACCTGAATGCTGTGATTGATACCATAACTATGGGTTGAGGATATAATTGTATGAACCTGAAATCTTTCAATTTCTATTTTTTATACCTGTTGTCTTCTGGCATATGGTGTATACATGTACAGCACAGTAAGTCATTTATTTATACAAATATGTAAAACAAAGTTCAAACATCAGACACTCATCTTTGATAGCTCTTGAAGAAATCTTTTGGGAAGCAGTTTAAATTTCCTTTGGGTCCTATGTTTCAGTCTCCTGCTGCAGGACTGTTTTGCCAAATGGCGAAGTTGGTTGTGGATATTTGCATTCTTCATTGAAAGTGATTTTTTTTTTTGTAAGTGAATATTGAAATATAATTAAAATGAAAAAAGTGTCAAATGCTGTCATCACTTTATAATCTTAATGGGTTTTTTAATCTTTATAGTGCTCACTTACACAGACGGTGGGATTTTATAGAACTACAGTGGAGGAACTGGTTAGAGCATTGGCCTCACAGTTCTGAAGATCGGGGTTCAAATCCCGGCCCCGCCTATGTCGGGTTTGCATGTTCTCCCCATGCTTGTGTGGATTTTCTCGTGGCACTCCGGTTTCCTCCCACACCCCAAAAACATGCATAAATATGAGATTCTAAATTGCCCTGAGGCGTGATCGTGAATGTGGCTGTTGTTTGTTTCTATTTGCCCTGCGAAGTTGGCAGACAGTTCATGGTGCACCCCACCTCCTGCCCGGTGATGGCTAGGATAGGCTCCAGCACTCCCCCGAGTCCGCAACCCTTGTAAGGATAAGCGTCTCAGAAAATGGATGGATGGGGTTTTATCGTCGGTACAGCTGCTGGTGTGTTTATTGTTCTGTCGTCCCTTTTAACTTAACTGAAGGTTCTGCAACTGATTTTGTTACCTACCAGGTCAAATCATTGTTGGATTGTTTAGGGTGTAGTCAGTTTTCACCCGAAGTCAGCTAGGATGTACAGGTATTGTATTTCCAGTGGCCCGTAATCCTAACCAGGATAAGTGGTGTTGAGAATGGATGGACGGCTGAATGGTTATTTATACCTCAGTATGAATAGGCTTTTAGTTGGTAACCAAGAAGTGCTGTGGCTCTGTTTGAAAAAAAAAAAAAAATGTTGGTGACCCCACTTTTGAACTTGACTGGTGATGTGCATTATGATGCTTGTGCATAATAAGAGAGGTGCTAGGACGCATAAGCATAATAAGAGAGGCGCTAGGACGCATGCCTTCCCCCCCCCCATCCCCCCTTCCTCGTTGTGCGACAATGAGTTCTTTGGTGTTTTTTTCCTTTGATGGTTTTTGGCTGAGTGAGACTCATTTGCACACGCCTCCTTAATAAGTATGCCATGCATGGGTAAATATTCTCACGTTTTCCCTTTCCAATTGATCCGAATGTAATGTTAAACTACTGCATAGGAACAATTTCGTTTTTTTTTTTTTTTAACTAATTTGAAAGCGAGCCTAAAGTTGGAACCGATACTTTCACGAATTGCACATCCCTGTGGAGTTAATGTCTAGGCTAAGAGGAATTCAAGTATCCCTTTTCCTTTTCTCTCGATTGAGTTCTGAAAATTCCAACCCTCCCAGTGTACATGGAACGCATCATATCTTCCACCTACCAGCTAACGCACGTAGCGGCTTTGTGTAGTGTGTTAACCCCACCATAAGACACTTTTGTATGTCACCGTGGACAATACCGACGTCGCTCTGAGAGGTAAATATGTCTCGAGTTACTGTGGAATATAGGGATAGATGTGTCTTTAAATGTGCTTGTAGGCTCTTGAGTTGTTGATGGCCTTGTTTACATCCTAATCCACGGGTTTGGATTGGGAAGGTGTATCACAAATGATATCAAATGCTAATGGGGGGTGAGTCACCGCGTTAACTATAATATCGTAAACGCATCTGAAATTGATGTTTTAACTCTTTCGTCGTCTTTCTGGAGAGGGCCTTTTAAACCTCTTCAAACTAATTGCGTTAACTTTGTGTCACTGTATGATTGTAAATCTTTGAAGGCTAATTCGGCTAACTACTCAGTGTCAGGAATGGACCTCTGTGGCTCTGTGGTTTTGTTTTTAAACAAAATGAGATAAATGGGGATATTCTGTGATTTCAAAGTGTTGACATGTTTGTTTCAACCCTTCCAGAACATCACGCCCACCCCCCACCAAGCAGATATTATGAAACTGCGCTGAGTCGCTGTGATACATTAGCTTAGCAAGATGTGTGTCACCCAGTTTAAAGAGCCTATTTTTAGCCTGCACCAGGTTTGCCTGTTGCCTGGCTGGCACCAGGACCGCCCGGCAAGTTCGTTTTGCCCACTCTCAATCCGTCTAAATGTTGAATAGTACTTTTTTCGTACACAAAGGAAATCCACATCTAAACATAAATAAATATGTCGAGTTTGGAAATTCACAATTCACGGTATATCCCAGAATTAGCAAAGTGTATCCAGTGTCACTGGGGACAAATATCATCGCCTTAAGGCCACTTAGTTAAACTTCCCTAAACCAGTGAGTCTTGGTTTGATTTTGGGTGGGTCGCGGCGGTCTAGTAAATAATT
This sequence comes from Syngnathoides biaculeatus, assembly GCF_019802595.1. Lineage (NCBI taxonomy): Eukaryota > Metazoa > Chordata > Actinopteri > Syngnathiformes > Syngnathidae > Syngnathoides > Syngnathoides biaculeatus. The sequence continues at coordinate 10,635,468 of NC_084641.1, forward strand.
GCATGGTGTATGACAGTACCAACATACAATATTTAGAGGTTACTAAAAGTATAATAATTTGATTTCACATGGTAAGAGAGAGACACTTATGCCTATCTCAGGCTACAAGATTTTAGCCCCGATACTGGCTTTTATTAGCTATTGCTAGGGATTTCCCACATCAAGAACAACAAAACATCTTGTAGTGTGACATAATCCGTGACCGGAATTCAGAATTCCATTTTTTATTTAATGGTATTTACATCTCAGATGACACGCAGTGGTGACCCCTAATGGGACAAGCCGAAACAAATGCATACATACATACATACATACATACATACATCTGGATATATTAACCTTGGGACACAGCATCTTTTGTTTGAACCCAGCCATTTTTCAACTGATAGTGTTTCTTTTGTTGCTGGGGTGATGTCTTTTGGATTGATTTGCATAAACATCAGATGGTGCTTGTTTTTTGGATTTGGGCTTCTGTGAAAACTGCATTTGCTGTTAAGCAAACATATAGACTGGAGAGTTGTCTATGGGAGAAATCAAACTATTTTGAGGCTGAGAGAAGAGATCAAATTTATCAGAGCAATTGCACAAATACGGGGCGTCGCCGATACAGCAAATTGAAATGTCCTGAAAAAGAAACAATTGCAGTCGAGAGGAATAGACGTTGAGCAGGTTGGCCAAGGCTATCAACAGCAGTTAATGGCAGAAACTTTGTTGGAGCTGTGAAGAAACAAGCAAAGACGACAGTCAGTGACATCACTACCAACCCCCAGTGGGGAGGGGTGATGGTATCACAATCCACTGTTCGAAGAAGACTTTGAAAGGTGAAAGAACATACGACCAGATGCAAACCACTCCTCAGCAAAAAGAGGTGGAAAGCCGGATATGATTTTGCAAAGAACTACAGTGGTGAATGTGCAGTGGATGACTGGTTAGGACATCTGGCTCACGGCTCTTTGGACCTGGGTTCAAATCCACCCTCGCCTGTGTGGAGTTTCCAGATTTTCCCTGTACATGTGTGGGTTTTCTATGGGCACTCCGGTTTCCTCCCACATCCCAAAAACAAGCATATGAGGTTAAGTGAAGACTAAATTGTAATAGCTGTGATTGTGAGTTTGAATAGTTGTCTATATAGTTGAAGCCCAATGTTGACATACACTGTGAAAAAACACACTTTTCATTTTGTTGTCTCACTGTCTGACGTTAACTCAGACTAAACCACTTTCTGTTTCAGGTCAGTCAGGATCACTAAAATTAGTTAATTTTGTTAAATGCCACAATAATCAGAGAGAGAATTTCCGAGACAATTTTATATTATTCTCATCGAGGTCAAAGGTTTACATACATTTCCTTAATATCAAGTAGCATTTCCTTTGAACTGCATGACTTGGTTCAAACAACTTAGGAAACCTTCCACAAGCATCAGATACTACTCTGCTGTAATCCTGGCCCATTCCTCCTGACAGAAGTGGTGTAACTGAGTCAGGTTTGTCGGTTGCCTGGCTCACACATGCCTTTTCAGATCTACCCACAAATTTTCAATGGGATTCAGATCGAGGCTTTGTGATGGCCACTCTAAAACATTGACTTTGTTATTCTCAAGCCACTTTTTAATCATTTTGTCAGTATGTTTATGTTCATTGTCCATTTGGAAGACCCATTTGCACCCAAGTTTTAGGTCTCTGGCTAATGTCTTGAGATGTTACCTTCATATCTCCGTGTAGTTTTCTTTCCTCATGATGCCGTCTATTTTATGAAGAGCTTCTGTTCCTGCTGTAGCAATCCCCCCCCCACGATATGATTCTGCCACCTCCATGTCTCACTATTGGTATGGTGTTATCAGGTCGACATACATCCCATTTTTTCCTTCAGTTGTAATGTTGGGTCATTATGGCCAAACAGCTCCACTTTAATTTCATCAGACCAGATCAGTCTTCACAAATTAAGATCTTTGTCTTGGTGTCTTTTTCCAAACTCTTAATCTGTATTTTTTGTTTCTTTAGGAGTAATTCCTTCATTCACATTGAGTGGCCTTTCAGGCCATGTCAGTGCAGGATTCCTTTCATTGTCGATAATTACACTGCCCATCCAGGTTCATCCAGCATCTTCACAAGGTCTCTAGCTATTGGTCTGGGGTTGATTCATACACTTAAAAAAAGCCCAGCAAAAGATGTACTTCTTTCAACTTCTGCAATCTCCAACCAGTTTTAGTATTAGTAATTTACACTGTAGACTTTTTGCCCCACTGTAAATCCCTCTGTTGTTCCATAGCATAACAGTTTGCAAACCGGAAATAATACGTAATATTTTTTTCGTTCGAAAGTTTTGAGCATAACCTGACTTGTTCGTGAAGAATAATTCAAAATCCAACGGTCCAATCAATTTGTCATGACCACTGATGTGCCACACCCGCTAGAAAGTACTGCCATAGACCACATTTACAGTACATCACTGTGATTTGACGGCGCAACCGCGCCCGCGCACCATCGCACTTGCAAATCTGCACAGTCAAGCACGAAAAATCACACGCGTAAAATTTGTTACGAATAGAAATACTTAGACATTCTCAGCGCACATGAAAACCAATCCAGCATTTTTTTTGGGAAGCACAAGGTCTCCTGCTAGTTTACCTGACTCCGCCCCCCTTCGGCTCTGAAAGGGGTACACTCATAATTACAAACACTTTCCACCTGCACAGTCTACGCAACGCAGAGCAAAGAGAGTTACACATATTGCTTGTGTTTACTCTTGATGATAATGGTAAAAGTAAAAAAAAAAAAAAAAAAGTAGTGCTGTTGCTTTAATGAATGTCGGGGTATGTGAACAATAGAAGAAAATGTGGTGAAACTGGATGAGATTTTCTCTTTTTTTTTGAGTAAAAAAGGTCTGGTCTGAAGCCAAAGTAGAAAGTACTGGATGAGATGGTGTTTAATGTTAAAATTCCACCTTGGCACAGCGTGATCGCGGATGAAAACACAGACAATACAGTGCACAAATAGCTCATTCTGTATTTTAAATATAGGAGGCAACATAACCATTAACCTTAAAACTGTTTGGGATCATCATTCAACTTTCAACGTGCATTGGTAATGATATTCTGCAAGCTATAATTCAGTTTTACACAACAGAAAAAAAACAGACAGGGATATCATTGTGGGTTTAAAAAAAAAGAAAAAGTTGTAAGCGAACTTTCAAATTTATAGTTCATAGTCTGCTTGGTTTAGTTAGCATTGTATTTTTTGGTTTGTTGATATTTTCATTGTAAGTTTGCAAAAACACAAAATTGTTCTTAAAATGCTGTTATCTGAATCTTTGAATGAACCATGTAACTTCAATGGATGACACTGATCTGACCACAGTACATACGTCTGATGTTGCTCACAGTGGTCAAAGGGTGCGCTCACGAGCTTAGTGTGTTTGTTCAGACACGTAAAAAATTTGAGGAAACCTTGGTCTTGACATTAATTTACGGGTTCATTTCATAAACGTTGGTAACGAAAGAAGCCTGATCCTAAACAATCATTATCTAAACCGGAAACAGGAAATGCAAGTTAACCGTACTGATCATGTTCCCAAGTGATGCCAAAAGCGCATGTTCCGAGTTGGTTCACGTACTGCGAGCGCATTTACGTCGAAAGTCAGCAACATCATGAGCCATGTCAAAGGAAATTCACTTACACTGAAAACATTTCTGGGCTATAACACAGGTAATGTTTCAGTATCTAACTATAATAAATACAAGATTGTGATTTACTTTGACTTGATGTAAGTTCTAACATTAGACTAGTCTGTCCATATATCTAAATGCAAACGGTCATTTACCATTTACACTGCAGTACATAGACACCACCTTGAGTGCTGAATCGCTCGTCAACGTCACAGCCATACTGGATGTGGTAAAGCAGAGCCATTTCAGAAGGTACCTAATTTATTTTTTACTTGGGCTGACCGTTTGACACAAAAGCCACAACTAATTGAGTTAAGACTGAACCGTTACTTTTGAATTTATTTGGTCTTTCTAACACAATTTTGAATACTATTTGGCGTCTAAAATGACAGCATCCAATATGATGGTCATCCTGTCATCACGCACAAAACGGCCCACCCTGCTCAAGACGGCCCACCCTGCTCAAGACGGCCCACCCTGCTCAAGACGGCCCACCCTGCTCAAGACGGCCTCTGAATACATTTCTCTGCATTTCACAATTTAAAGGACAGACAGTGTGCACAGAGATGTATGTTTCAGTTTAAAAGGCATGGTTTTTTTTTTTGCTAGATAAAAAAATATATATATTTTCCGTTTTTCTGCAATATGCGACCGTAATCAATGCCAGAAACCACACTCATTCATTTTCCAATCCGACTTTTGCAAGCAAAGAGAAAAATTTGATACGCGTCTGTTGATTGGTTGAATGTGTTCCTCCTGACCAATGGAAATGCTTGTTGTATACGAGGAAGTTTATGGGGCCATTGTGTTTCGTGAATGCAGTTTTTACATCTACAGGACATGTGAATACTTTCTTATTTACATATTTAATAGCACTCTCCTTAGTTTGTAAGGTGTTGGCAGGGATTAAATTTTGATTTTTATATGCATGTGTAAATGGTTTAAAAATGTCTTTCTTTATAAATCTCGTTTAATCTTAAAGTCCATTACTATATTTTTCGATACCAATTACTTGTTAATGTTTTGTCCCGTTGTACAATCAGTGAGATCAGTTGCAATGCATATACTGTAATTTCTCAAATAATGCACAATTTTTTCAAAAACTATTGTCAAAAAGTTAATAGGGTGCATTATATTTAAGTATGAATGGAAAAAAAACCCAAATTGTATACAGGTACATAGTGGTTAAAAAAAGGTATACAGGTACATTTTGATATGATATTCGATTTCTTATGTTACATATTTATATATACTATGGTACTCTCTAAATCCTTAGCAAAGCTTCACATTTTACCATCGTTAGTGTAGCATATTTCTTGATACTGCACTAAAGATCAGAAACGACTGTCCGTTTTAACACAAACTAAGACAAAAAATGTCTACTGCAATGACTAGTTGTGCAGCTGCTTTTAAAAGAAATGTGTCATCGCTGACGCAAGCAACCCAGAAGCATCGCGCCAGTCAAAACAGCGAGAGCTCAATGGCTTCAGGTCGTGATCAAAACAACGTGAGCTCAAACTACATAGTAAGGGCGTAATGAGTCCATTAAAAAAACAAACGGAAAACCACATACAATTAAAATGCTCGCTTTTTTGTAATGTGCCCATTACGCTTGTTTCTTCGTAGTTTGAGCTCATGTTGTTTTGATAGCCACTAGACACCGTAGGAAAACTGGTATAGATTGTCGTTGAATGGGGGGTGAGAGGGTGCGCTGCTGAACCAAAACTCTTGGGATTCAAAACATATTTCCTCACTAACACCATGGCTGGCACAGAGGATGACATGCTGTTGGAGCAAAATAGGATCATTGTTCATGAATGCAGGAAGCACCAGAACTAGACCAATCCATCAATGATGAGTTTGACACCAACGCACCAAAGGTAGCTACAATGGATATTTTTCAGATTGGAGATGAGTCAGATGCTTCTTTTGAAGTCTTGGCCAAGGATGTGTATAATAGAGTATAAACTGGACGATGCACAAATGTTTTGTGCACAAATATTTAATGCAAAAAAAGTTAATGTTAAATAGTTTATTTATTTAAGACTGTTATATGTGTTATCAACAGTATTAATAAAATGTTATGCCATCATTGAGTGTTTATTTTAGCCGATTGAGGGATTCTGTTCTGACAATTACACGGACCAGGACAAGCGTGTCCTGTGGCCTGACTCGAGATTATAGTACCGCTACATCAACGCATGCACAATGATTATTATTAATGATTGTTGTACGGACAGTTTTTGAAAAACAATACAAGTACAAACCTAACAAAATATAAATACAGATAATTCCTAATATTTTGAGCATATACGGTAGGTAGCGGCAAATTGGTGGTGCACATTGTACATTGGTAGAAGGGTTTTCCTAATTTTTTTTTTTTTTTTTTTTTTAGGTCAGCATTGGGGGTGCGCATTATACTTCAGGGCGCATTATACCCGAGAAATTACGGTATGTGAATGATAAAAGTAAATTGGACATTGGCTAAGGAAATCTGAGGTGTTTCATGAAATGTTTTGTAAAACGAATGTTTATTAAATTTATACATTTTCCTAATGTTCTTGCTCTTCATTACACCAAAACAAAGGAAAGACATGATATTTTTATAGCAGAGTATGGTATGATTTTAATGGTCTGGCCCACTTGACATCTACCGAGGCCGTACATGGCCCAAAATGTGAAATGAGTTTGACACCCCTGATCTCGATTATTTAAATTAATATTTTAATTTCATAAATACAAGCAGGACCTTAAGGTTTAACCCAGTGTCTTTTTTTTTTTTCTTGGAGTTGCACAAATATTTTTGTTGTGATGGGAACATTTTGAAAAAAGGAAAAGAAAACACAAACCAGTGACTGTATTTCCATTTAAAGACAGTCCATCTCCACTATTTCTGTTTCCAGTCTGATTCTGAGGGAGTGCACAAGTGTGTCTTCCTTGTATTCCCTTTAAAGATAAATCATGTTCCAGATAATCCTCTAAAGCCTAGACAGTATGGCTCAACACATGGCCTTCATCCTGTACCCGCTAAGCTCAAAATAAGTTCAGTATTAGTAGATCACCAAGATAAGGATAGGATAACAATTGGAACTTTAGTATCAATGCATTTGCAGAAATAGACTTCAACCTACATCCTCAACAGCAGTTACTACTTTACTATCAGCCAGAACTTTTGCACCATCGTGTCATTTTAGCATATACGGCAGTTGAGGTAGTAGATTCTACAGAAAAAAAAAAATGATGTGATGAGGAGTAGCTGTGAATATGCGGTGGTTTACTGTACTGTTTTTTACTCCCCCACATCTCATTAATCTTCCCATTTGATTTCCTTTCTCCCCTGTACATTTCTTTCCTCAGATCACCCTCAAACAAGCCTTCCAAATGAGTGACGGGGAGTGTGACTTCTTCTGTTTCTTCCGCTGCTGCTGAGCGCACCCTCCACGTGGCTTAGACACACTGGACGCCAGGGTGTCTCTGGACAGCGATACGAGCAGAAGAACCAGAGTGAGGCGGAGCTTATACAAGCCATTCTAGCCAATCGGAAGCACAGGGATCCGACAGGTAGGCGAACTGTCTACCTGTCCGGGTGGCCGAATCTGTCTACTGGATGTCTGTGGACATGAACAGCCAGGCGTCTGACAGTAACGAGGAAGACTTTGGGGTAAACTCTGAAGAAGAGGAGGATGAGGATGATGGAGGAGAAGAGGAGGATCAAGGGGACATTGAAACCTACTACGACGGTGTAGCCAGCGATGTGGAGCAACAGGGTGCTGACTCCTTTGATCCAGAGGAGTATCAGTTCACTTGTCTGACGTACAAGGAGAGTCAAAGGGTGCTCACTGAGGAGGTGAACATTGTGGCTACTGCACTGAAGGTGGGCTTGTTCTACACTGCATTCTTTTATCTCTTGATTTTTTTTTCTTTTTTTTTTTACACTGTCATTTCTACTACTATATAATGTCACAGTTATTGTGTTTGAACAATGTGTAATATGCAGTCAAATCAGGGAAATGAAAGGGATCAGTCACTAAGTGACAAGGAACCCATCTAAATCAGACATTTACTGGGAAGTGGTCCAGCAAATGAAGAGCATCTTATCAAATGACACATAACTTTTAGTCAAGATTCCCACGGTATACCCTTTTTGCAATACGTGTCACTGTATCTGGTTAAAAAAAACATCTGTAAAGTCGTGATATGAATCGCCACTTCATTGCCATTTTCTTATGGTACAGTGGCATGAAAAAATATTTGCCCTTTCTCAAAGTATTTTTTGCATAGTTTCCTCACTTTGTTTGAGGTCATCAAACAAATCTAAATATCAGACAAAGATAACCAAAGAAAAACAAATTTTATTTTGTGAAGAAAGATTATTCAAAGCTACCTGGCTCACAATGAAAAAGTAATTACAGTAGTCCTAAACCTAAAAACGGTCAGGCAACTGAAGTGTTTTCTATAACTGGCAATGAGTCTTTCACATCTCTGAAGAGATTTTGACTGACTGTTCCCTGCAGATTTGTTTCAAATTTAACACCATCGAAGGGGTTTTCAAAATGAATGACTTTTAAGGTCACGCCACAGCATTTCAAGCAGATTTAAACCTGGCCTTTGGTGAGGGCACTTCAACATTTCCTGCTGTGTTTAGGATCACTGTCCTGCTGCAGAGGCCAGGTGCGGTTCATCTTGAGGTCACAAACTGATGGCCAAACATTGTCCTTTATTATTAGTAAAGAGCAGAATTCAAGGTTCTATTGATAACAGTAAGTCATCCTCTTTCTAAAGTAGATAAGCAGTTCCCACACCATTGCAGTAGCACCAACTTTGACTCTTGGTATAATGTTCTTTTTCTTAAATGCTGTTATAGTTACGCTATGCCCCACAGGTAGGATGTGACCTAGAGTTGAAAGAGAAATTCTCGAAGGAACTAGATGAAATAGTTCTGAGCATCCCAAACAGCGAGAGAGTTGTGATTGGTACAGATTGTAATGGACATATTGGTAAAGGAAACAGGGGCGATGAAGAAGTGATGGGTAAGCACAGCATCCAGGAAAGGAACTTTGAGGGACAGATGGTGGTGGACTTTGCAAAAAGGATGGAGATGACTGTAATGAACACTTATTTCCAGAAGAGGGAGGCACATATAGTGACCTACAAGAGCGGAGGTAGAAGCACGCAGGTGGATTATATTTTGTGCAGACGATGTAATCTGAAGGAGGTTACTGACTGTAAAGTAGTGGTAGGGGAGAGTGTAGCTCGACAGCATAGGATGGTAGTGTGGAGGATGACTCTGGTGGTGGGTAGGAAGATTAAGAAGACAAAAGGTAGAGCAGAGAACCATGTGGTGGAAGCTGAGAAAGGAAGAATGTTGTGCGGCCTTTCGGAAAGAGGTAAGACAGGCTCTCGATGGACAGCAGAAGCTCCCGGATGACTGGACAACGACAGCCAAGGTAATCAGAGATACAGGCAGGAGAGTACTTGGTGTGTCATCTGGTAGGAAAGGGGAGAAGGAGACTTGGTGGTGGAACCCCAAAATACAGGGAGTCATACAAGGAAAGAGATTAACGAAGAAGAAGTGGGACACTGAGAGGACTGAGGAGAGGCGAAAGGAGTACATCGAGATGCGACGTAGGGCAAAGGTAGAGGTGGCAAAGGCTAAACAAGAGGCATATGAAGACATGTACACCAGGTTGGACACGAAAGAAGGAGAAAAGGATCTCTCCAGGTTGGCCAGACAGAGGGATATAGATGGGAAGGATGTGCAGCAGGTTAGGGTGATTAAGGATCGAGATGGAAATGTGTTGACTGGTGCCAGTAGTGTGCTAAATAGATGGAAAGAATACTTTGAGAAGTTGATGAATGAAGAAAATGAGAGAGAAGGAAGAGTTGAAGAGGCAAGTGTGAAGGACCAGGTAGTGGCAATGATTGCTCAGGGGGAAGTCAGAAAGGCACTACAAAGGATGAAAAATGGAAAGGCAGTTGGAAGATGCAGGAGATAGGCTAAGATGGCAAAAGATGACACGCTGTGGCGACCCCTAACGGGACAAGCCGAAAAGAAGAAGATAGTTACACCAGATCAAATGAGATACGCACCTTCCAAAAGTTCAATTTATCTCATCAGTTCATAGAATGTTCTCACAAAAGTTAGGGAATTCATTGTTTTTTGTTTTTTGTCGGGCAGTGGATCAGGAGCGTATTTTTTTTAATAACTTATTTGAATGTTATTGCTACAAATATTTGAAACACCTCCCAATCAGCAAAAATTCTGTCCCTCAAAGACTAGTTAGTCCATCTTTAAAAGTTCAACCTACACTCTACTTATTCTAAATTAGAACCACCTGTTTAAGATCGTTAGCTGCATAAAGACACCTGTCCACCCCACGCAATCGGACTCCTAACTACTAATATGGCTAAGACCAAAGAGCTGGCCAAAGACACCAAAGCCAAAATTTTAGACCTCCACATGGCTGGAAAGGGCTACCCCTGCGGGGCAGTTGCCAAGCTGCTTGGTGGAAAAAGTGTTGGAGCAATTATTAGAAAATGGAAGAAGCTAAACATGATTATCACTCAACATCAGACTGGGGCTCCAAGCAAGCTCTCACCTCGTAGCATATCAGTGATCTTAATGTGAGGAATCACCCCAGAACTACATGGAAGCAGCTGGTCAATAACCTGAAAAGAGCTGCCACCAGTTTCCAAGTTTAATAACAGTACAACAGGTACTTAGCAATACACCAAGACGCCATGGTTTATAATCATGCATGGCACGGAAGGTTCAAGTGCTAAAATCAGCACACATCCAGGCCTGTTTTAAGTTTTCACAGGACCATTTGGATGATCCAGAAGAGTCATGGGCGAAATCTATGTGTTCAGATAGGAACCAAATAGAACTTTTTGGCCTTAGTTCCATTTGCCATATGGAGTAAAAAGAATAAAGAATACTATCCTAAAAACCTTCATCCCTACTGTGAAGCATGGGGGTGGTAGTATCATGCTTTGGGGGTGTTTTTCTCCACATGGGACAGGACGACTGCGCTGTTTTAAGGAGAAGATGATCAGGGCCATGTATTGCAAGATTTTGGGGAACAACCTCTTTCTCTCAAAGGATTGAAAATGGGTCGTCTTCCAACATGACATTGAGCCGATGCACACAGCCAGAATAACCATGGAGTGGCTTCATTAGAAACATATCATGGTTCTGGAGTGGCATAGCTAGTCTCCAGACCTAAACTTAATAGAAAAGCTTTGGAAAGCGCTAATACTCCGTGTTTTTCAGCAACACCCCAGAAACCTGGCCAATTTAGAGATCTGTGTTAAAGAAATGGGCAAAAAAAAAAAAAAAAACTGCTGCAGTGTGTACAAATCTGGTAGAAAAACTACAGGAAACGTTTGACCTTGGTAATTGCAAGCAAAGGCTACCGTACATATATTAGCATTGATTTTCACAGGTGTTCAAATACTTATTTGCAGTAGTTATATACAAATAATTTTTTTTCTTGTCTCCCACAGTGGATATGCACCTAAGCTGAACATTTCAGATCCCTCTGTGATCAAATACTTAATTTCCTCAACAAAAAAAAAAAACGTGCGCTCTTGCAATTAGTGAGTTCAGTATTAGTAATTTCACAGTTCCACTCTCGGTAAACATGACCCATTTGGCCCTTGTAGTAGTTATAGGCATTGCCTTATTTAAGTTCCTCTTATGTTAATATTTTGTATAAACAAGTTGTCCAAAAATATATATATATTTAGTTTTTTTTCACATTATTCTGATATGTCAATGTGCATTTGTGCAGGCAGTTTGCAGCTAATGGCGATTTACAGACGATTTAGGGATTACTTTCATATGCACTGATCTAATGACCAAACATTTTAGTTTTTTTTATTTGTTGCGAAATTTTTAGTGTGTGAAATGTTATAAAAAGACTTTCACAAAGGTCATTTTCAAGTTTCCTTTTTTTTTTTTTTTTAATATTCTACATGTACACAGTAAAGTAGGAATTGTGTTGGTTGTTATATCTTGGACCAATTCGCTCTAGTAAACGGGAAGGGCAGATTATGAAATTCACACTGTGTTTGGAAACTGCAACACAAAACGAGTAACTCACCAATTGCAAGTATTTAAAAACAGAATTTAGTACTCAGCGTCGTTTAGTTTGACACCCTGCTTCTTGTTTATTAGAATCATATTAACAGTCAGTGCTTGCATGGGGCAAATGTCAAATACAGTGAAGAAAAGTATTTGAACACCCTGCTATATTGCAAGTTCTCCCACTTAGAAATCATGGAGGGGTCTGAAATTTTCATCGTAGGTGCATGTCCACTGTGAGAGAGATAATCTACAAATAAAAATCCAGAAATCACAATGTTAGTCCGCCTTTAAAAGTCCACCTCCACTCCATGTATTATCCTCAATCAAATGCACCTGTGTGAGGTTCTTAGCTGCATAAAGACACCTGTCCACCCCATATAATCAGTAAGACTCAAACTTGTAACATGGCCAAGACCAAAGAGCTGTCCAAAGACACCGGAGACAAAATTGTACAACTCCACACAGCTAGAAAGGGCTACTGAGAAATTGCCTAGCAGCTTTGTGAAAAAAGCTACACTGTCGGAGCAATCATTAGAAAATGGAAGCAGCTAAAAATGATGGTCAATCTCAATCGGACTGGGGCCCAATGCAAGATATCACCTTGTGGGGTCTCAATGATCCTCAGAAAGGTGAGGAATCGGCCAGGACTGCACGACAGGACTTGGTCAATGACCTGAAAAGAGCTGGGACCACCATTTCCAAGGTGACTGTTGGTAATACACTAAGACGTCATGGTTTGAAATCATGCATGGCACGGAAGGTTTCCCCTGCTTCAACTAGCAGATGTCAAGGCCCATCTTAAGTTTGCCAATGACCATTTGGATGATACAGAGGAGTCATGGGAGAAAGTTTTCTGGTCAGATGAGACCAAAATTGAACTTTTTGGTCATAATTCCACTAACTGTGTTAGGAGGAAGACGAATGATGAGTTCCATCCCAACAACACCATCCCTACTTTGAGGCATGCGGGTGGTAGTATTATGCTTTGGGGATGTTTTTATGCAAGTGGGACAGGACGACTGCACCGTATTAAGGAGAGGATGACTGCCTTCATGCATTGTGACATTTTGGGGTACAACCGCTTTCCCTCAGTCAGAGCATTGAAGATGGGTTGTGGCTGGGTCTTTCAACATGACAATGACCTAAAGTACACAGTCAGGAAAACCAAGGAGTGGCTCCGTAAGAAGCATATCAAGGTTCTGGCGTGGTCTAGCCAGTCTCCAGACCTAAACCCAAGCGAAAATCTTTGGAGGGAGCTGAAACTTCGTGTTTCTCACCGACAGCCCAGAAACCTGTCTGATCTAGTGAAGATATGTGTGGAGGAGTGGGCCAAAATCCCTCCTGCACTGTGTGCAAACCTGGTGAACAACTACAGAAAACATTAGACCTCTGTAATTGCAAAAAAAGGCTTCTGTACCAAATATTAACATTAGTTTTCTCAGGTGTTCAAATACTTATTTGCAGCTGCATCACACAAATAAATCATTAAAAAATCATCCATTGTGATATCTGGATTTTTCTTTTTAGATTATCTCTCTCACTGTGGACATGCACCTACGATGAAAATTTCAGACCCCTCCATGATTTCTAAGTGGGAGAATTTGCAATATAGCAGGGTGTGTAAATACTCATTTTCTTCACTGTATGTATTTTTATTCTCAGATGTCTGTCACTAGTTTGGCCTGTAATACCAGGTAATGTGCTCTTGGAATGTTTAGTTTCCTGCCTCACTTCATACTCAGGAAGATAAAACCATCTTCATCCCCCCCTTCCCCCTCTCTTGCTCTGTTCAGGTTTTACCGGCCGTAGCAAAGCTGATCCTCGTGCATTTTCACTGGCAGGTTTCACAAATATTGGACAGGTATTTCCCCTCATTTTTGTGATTTTACAGTTAATTCTTTTTTGGTTTTTGTTTTCCACAACGTTTTTCACTTTAGTATTTCCTTTTCAGTTTCAAGCATTCTTGAAATGCAGGAAAGTGCTTCATTTGGTTAATCAGTAAGTTGAATATGGTATTTCAAGCTTTCAATAAACCATTAGAACTAGAAATATACAATTAACCAACAAAGGACATTAAATTTACTACGGCACGTTAATATGAATCATAAAAGCATTTGCCAACAAAATGTATGAAAGAGTTGAGGAACATTTGATCTGGACTGTCATGCCATTCTCAAAACATATTAACCCCTAGAGGAGCTGTTATAGAAAACCCCGGAAATGTAACCTACTAAAACTGGATAGTAAACAATAAAAGTGTTTCTACCTCACAGTCGACTGGGTGGAATCTTGTCCTGAGAAGAGTGAGAATGTTCTCTTGTGTGCTTCATCAGGTACACAGGCCGTTTTAGGTTCATTGAAGATTCTTAATTGTCCATAGGTGTGAGTGTCAATCATCATGTCCAGGCTGTACCCCAGCTTGCACCCAAAGTCAGATGGCATTGGCTCCAGCTCACCTGTCACCCTAGAGACAAGTGCTATAAAAATGGATGGATTGATGTCCGAGTAGTTTCTCAACCATTCATTCATTCATTCATTCATCTTCTATTTCGCTTAGCCCAACTAGGGTCACAGGTCAAGTACCTCACAGCCTTTGTCTTATTTTTGTTCATAAAAATCAATAGCTCAAAGTTAACACACAATAAATGAAAAACACCATTTACTAGCTATAAGAAAAATACAAACAAGCAATTTAACAATACTGTCTGGCATATATTCTTCAAACTATGTGAAAAACAAGTTCTAATAACAATACTTGATCGTGACTTCTGCGTTCTTTCACCCCTCAAAGGTCAAGACGTGCCAGCAGGAACAGCAATTGTCAAAACAAAACTCATGTTGCATTAAGAAGTTCAGTGTATTGTCACAGTTTCCTTGAAAAAGTAACTACTGGTTATTTGCGCTTAAAAGTAACTACTGGTTACTTGTTTTGATGAGTAACTAAGTTTGAAAAAAGTAACTTTAGTTACTTTCAGCAGTTGCCAAGTGGCAGTAATATCAATTATCCACAGTACAAAAAAAACATTAGTTCCAGGAAAATGTCAACATGGAGCAATAACTTAAATATTACTGTAATGTAGTTGAAGACACATTAAATCAGAAAAGTAGTTCAAACTTAACATGCCTACAAAATACAGTAAGTACCTAAACATAAACAAACACACCATTGTCAGTACAATGCCAATTGTCACTATGTGTGTGCGTGCATGTACATACCTTTTTGCTTGGGTGTAAGTACATGTGAAAGTGAGTGACACACACGCAGACACACCGTTGGTTCCGCCATAGTAATTTTGATGCAAAGTGCAAGAAAACATTTTTCCTCACTACTTGTCAGCCATGCACCATGTTCAAACTCGTTCACCATCCAGACGACTTTGAAAGTTGTCACTTTTCATTCTAAATGTTATTTAACCGACATATTGTCAGTCCTTCAGTGAGTTAGTCCTTTCTCTCCATGACCAATTTATGACCACTCACTTCCGTATGAATAATTAACCCACAATGCATTGAACATTTAACACACCAGTAAAGCTGTACTCTACAATGAAATAGACTTTTTACTCAGGAAAATAAAAAAAGTATGGTGACAGTGAAATTGTCCATTTCTTTGCACATTTTGCACACACCTCCATTCTGAACAGGCCAATCTACTACGAGGATCAATTAAATCAAAAATATATTTGGGCGTTTGTGAGTGTCCTACACCATCTTCCATTCAGGGCACCAAAAACGTGCGACATCATCTTCTACGGCCAATGGATATTTTTCTTATGGCCATTTAAGATAGCATCGTCTTCTTCTATGGCCAATAAGGAATCATTAGGGTTCTCTTTAACTGTCAACAGACAACACCATATTTTTGACCACACCCAGGTAACACACCCGCACTTCACGTGTATAATTTAGAAATGAAGAAGTCCTTTGGATTAAAGATCAAACGTCTTTAGCAAACAAGTACAGCGGATTTGTTGAATGTTTTTCATCCATTTAGTATGGCTATTTGCGAACTTTATAAAGAAGGAAATGGTGCCACAAAGGAAAAAGCCTCCCTATCCCTGCAATAGAAGTCGTCCTGGAACAAATTTTGGGTCCCAAATCTTTGGAAAAAGTAATTTTATGATTTTTTTTTTTTTTTTTTTTTTTTTAATTGTGATATAACATTAATGTTTTGAGTTTAAAATTCAACTCGTTCTACCACTTAATAGCTGTAGTCATCGTGATAATGGTTGAATCTGACCTAGAACAGGGCGCAAGAACCCATCTGTGTTGCTCAGTTTCTGTATTTCTCTCCACTGCAATTTTTACCTTTCAGTCTTCAATTGAGCCTCTGTTGTTCCCCTTGTTGTGTACAGGAATAAGTCCAATTCATCAATGGTGTTGTCAGATGCTCTGGTACAGCCCAGCAGCAGCTGCAGAGCATTTATTGTGAGTATCAAACAGATTTGTTACTGTAGGAGAGAAGATATTGTGATACAGTTGTAGCCCAATTTAAGCAAATTGTTTTATGAATCTACTTAATTTATGGTAGTCGAATGCATGTCAAATTTATGCAACTGCATCTGCGTCTTTCTTTTTTTTTACATTAAACACATTATGCATGTAAATGGAACTTTCTTGCAAGCAGATCAGTCCAGTCTGTCTTTCCATGGTTCACAATTTTGTAAATGTATCCAATTTAGGAGAACAACATTTATTCTTAATTTGCCACCATGTTTTTCAGGCACCTCAGTCCCTCCAGTGTGGGGTGTGTCTCCAGGTCGTACGGAGAGACTCGCTGCTGGCACTGCCCTGCCAGCACTCTTTCTGCAAAGCATGCTGGGAGCAGCATTGCACTGTACTGGTCAAAGATGGTGTTGGAGTAGGTAAGTGAAGACTATGTGCATGTGTGCAGTTAGTTATCAGCTGTGGGGGACAAAGGAACATTTCTGGTCAGACATTTTGTGCAGGACCAGTGATACAATCTGTACTAGAATTCATTAAATTATTGAGATTTTTTTTTGTAGTTTAGTTTTAGAACTTTATAGTAGATATGAGCACATGTGTGTTTTCGCTGTCATACATAGTAAAGAGCAGAATGCTTATTTCATAAGATTGCATGTGGATGGCAGGAAGATAAAACAATTGTAGAATATATAATTGTCAAAGCATAACACACATCTTCAGAGAATGGACAATCACATGCAAATGCCTGCAAGTGGTTAATGGCATGTTTTTTATTGTAGTTTTAAACTCACAACAATGTGTTTGAGATTAGCTAGTCTGATGGCTTGTATTTTTTTCATATGTGGAGGGTGTGCTTGTGTCTTTCCAGGCATCTCCTGCATGGCTCAGGATTGCTCCCTGCAAATGCCAGAAGATTTTGTCCTGCCGCTACTCCCAGGAGAGGAGTTGAAGGACAAGTACAGACGCTACCTCTTCAGAGACTATGTTGAGGTGTGTGTTTGCCTGTCCGTCTTTCCTTAATCTATGTTGGAGCAATGGAGAGTAGTGCTTCTACACACAAACAGCTGCCAAGCTAGCAGAATTTCCTGAAAGGAGTTCATTTCGGTTGGCCACCGGTAGCGTGTCCCTTTGTGTCCACAAAAACGCAGTGGCAGCTGGTGCATTTGGGACCTGGACCTTCAGTGGAGATTTAAGTGACCCAATCCACCCCTTATTACTATCACATCACAATTTTATTAAAAAAAAAATAATAACATAACACACCATAACAGTGTGTGGCATTAAAGAAAGATATTTTATCTATATTTATTGGCCGCTAGCTTGGCAATTGGTACACACCATCATCTAATACTTAATGTCGAATGAAAAAGTAATAATACACTGGTTGCGTTGGGACATTTATACCAGTGTATTATACTTCTGTCTCGCTTGTCATCAAAGCACACAGCCAAAAAAACTTCTAATCCTGTGAATACATTCTCTACCAACTGCATCATGACTTTCTCTCCTCCGGCCAGTGTGACTTAACTAGCCAAACGGGCCAACTCAAACAACAATAATAAATAAACATGAAACAAAAAAAAATAAAGCTACCCAAATTCAATTGATAAATTCTCACCCCCATGTAAAAACTTGCAAATTGAAAATATGACTTGTCCTTTACCTTTTTCTCTTGAACACAATTCCTGTTCCTTTTTGTGTATACATGCTTAGTTGTGTGGTTTTCTAAGATCAAGGTTGACTTTCTGAAGCCAATCTTTGCATAGTGACAATTGTTACAGTATATTCTGTCTAAACAATTTTATGAGAGCAACATTTGTAACCAAGGAACAGCACTTCTTGTTAGTGTTTTCATTTTGAAATTTACATCTGCTCTCCTGGTCAGTGACGGACTTAAGTTGACGATCGCTCAGCAGCTTCACTTTTCACTTGAATGTCAGATATGCACAAATCACACAAATTAGACTCCTCAAACATTACACACATCCAAAATAAAGCACTTAAATGATCACATTTTCAATAGCTGTATTTCAGTTTAACTTTTCAATGTTAAATTTGGAATATAAAAAAATCAACCTTTCAAAATTCAAATGCAATATCCTGAGATTCAACTGGCTAAAATTCGCTGTCTAAAATTCAACATCTAAATTTGGCAGAAAAGGCAGAGTTACTTCAGGTCACAGACATGAGCAAAGGATCTCAGAACCCAACACCCATCCAATCCAGTTACGCTTTTTATTTTGAATTTCAGACAGTGAATTTTAGCCAGTTGAATCTCAGTAGACTGAAAATATTGCATTTGAATTTTGAAAGGTTTATTTTGTTTATTTATTAATATGCCGAATTTGACATTGAAAAGTTAAACTGAAATACACATATTGAAAATGTGATCACTTTGAAATAACAATGTGAATTTTAAAATGTAGTCAAAATATGTATACAAAAATACAACATAAAATTTCCAGTGCCATTTTTGTTTCAAATCCTAGTGCCACATATTTACTTTTATATAAATCACATATGAATTCAATCGCTTCATTCATTCTCAAAGGGACAATTAAAGGCACAAGGAGTAGCAGTAAAAAAAAAAAAAAAGACATTAGAACAGGAAAGCCAAAAGTATACACAGACATACAGTATAGCAATAAACTGTGTGCTATGATTTTGCTGCACTCTGGGATAGATGGATCACAGTTCAGGAACTGGATATCCATCGGTACTTTCAGCGCAACCTATGGATTTAGTGCAGCCACTAGAACACAGACAGTGCAGGAGATGAGATGGGTCTCTAGTAAACCATTGAGACATCTGGTCACAGAGGGCAGGGAGAGATCTAGCCATCTGACGTATGGCTTCAGAGCAGATGCGTGTAACTCATCAGCTGTGAACAGTCCTGAACACTGATAAAGTTAAACTAGCAGACACGTGAAAAGAGTCCACATATGCCTGGTAAAAGGTTGCCAGCATATATTTGTTGACAGTTATTTCTTTGTCATGAAGTGATGATTTAACATAAATAAAAACCAAAGACACCTTTGTCAGATCTCAAACAATCTTTGATAGAGCTGCATTTTATGTACAGAGAATGAGTCAAACTATTACTATTACTATTAAACTGAAATTTTGTGAAACCTTCTCCTGGTTGACCTTCTTCTTTTATATGCAGTGGATTTAAGAATGTGTGATACAGGCTACTGGTGTCACTGATGGTGTAGTGGTACAACGCCTCACTTTGGTGCGGGACGCCTCACTTTGGTGCGGGCAATGTGTGTTCAGTTTCAGTGATTGTGTCTATATGCCCTCCGACTGACAGGTGATCAGTTGAAGCTGTAGTTCACCTTTTTCCCGAAGTTAGCTGGGATAAGGTCCAGCAATTTCTGATAAGGTCCAGCACTTCCACGTCCCTTGTGAGGATTAACTGCTTGGAAGATGGATGGATGGATGGATGGAGGCTCCTTTACTCCAGCTCCACTTTTTGGTGATATTGGAAGTAGAGGAGGAGACTATTTTAATATAAACACAATATGCTACTCTGAAGCTTCTGCAGCACAAACCTAACATGGTAGTCTGTTGTTGTAAATGTTGGCAGTTTGTCCATATTCATGTGAGAACCGCCCCTTTTTAAGACCATGTAATGTTGGTTTTGCCAACCCCCTCCAATATTATAAAATTAATATAGATGAATGTGTTTTATTCAAAGCTTGACCCTAAAATATTCCATTCAGGTTTTGATAATTTTCATCTCTTCGATTCTAGAGTCACTTCCAATTGCAACTGTGTCCGGGTGCAGACTGTCCCATCGTCATTAAGGTGCAGGAGCCACGGGCACGCAGGGTGCAGTGTAGCCGCTGCAGTGAGGTTTTCTGGTAGGTACATCACACATACACCTCTTAAACATACAGAGCAAATAAGTGGTACAACAGAAGCATGAATTGAATTTCTAATTGTAAAGTTCTTTACATAAAATTGCATTGGTTTAAACGTTTGTATGTAAGTGCATTGTTTGTTTCCGTAACAGTCTGCATTCAAGCACTTCAAGATCATGGATGATCTCTAATGGTTTTAATGACAGGTGGCTCAGTATTAATATTTATATGCTTCATCTACCATTAAAATGTATTCAATTAAGCTTTATTTCAAAAATTAAATGTCTCATGTTTTGTTGTTCTCAGTTTTAAATGCCGTCAGCTGTACCACGCACCAACCGACTGTGCAACCATCCGGAAATGGCTCACAAAATGTGCCGACGACTCAGAGACGGCCAACTATATCAGCGCACACACTAAAGATGTATGAGCTGCCATGGAATTTCCAATTTGAATTGTAACTTTAAAAAGAGCTTTCAATATGAAACAACAATGTGTCACCTTGCAGTGTCCCAAGTGCAATATCTGCATTGAAAAGAATGGAGGGTGCAATCACATGGTAAGTCACAGCCGATAAGAACAAATCCTTGGCAACACTTAAAAAATATACTTATCAACACTTTAATTCTACACTAAATTTGTTCTCTTGTTTTGAGTAGGGTTGTCACGATTAGATTTAACAAAGATTTGATCCCTATTACAATTTATGGATGGCGGTTCGATTCAGGACTTTAGTGCTTCATTTAGTATGATACAGTACAAAACCATTCAGTAGCTCGGAATTGAGTCATTTGCGTTTTAGCCAAAAATATAACTAGTCTGACTGAAAAAATACCTTGACAGTTGGTTCTGGACAGTGCAAGTGCAATTTCCTACATTTCTTTTGTTTCTTCTAAGGAAATCAGGTTAAATCCATTATGTATATAATAAACAGTAAACATCCATTAAATGTAATTGCTTTCCCGATTTAGCTGAATAATGTTTAACTAACATCTCTTCATGTTAGATTAACAGTAGGTTTACCGGTGTGGTTACTTCAAATGTTTTCTTTGAAAGTTAAGCATAAACACATAACTGAGCACCATATACATAACGTTCAAATTTTTTAATCACATTTTTTACTACCCACTCACCTGTCACAATGTGTTCTGTAGGGTTCACGAAGTCCAAATATCTGTCACTTTGGTCTTTGTCGCTTGGTAAAGAGTTGGTGGTGTCGTTTTGATATTGGTATTTGATATTGTCCCTTTGCTCAAGCATGTTCACCAACCTTGTTAATGCCTCATTGTCCACCACTGAAAATGGCTGCAAATCTTTGGCAATGAATTCTCCAATGCACCTTGAGATTAGTTGCGCCCTCATACTGTCACAAGATTGAACTTCCTGACAAATTGACAACTGCCTGGACCCAGATTGATGTAGTTGGATCGTAGCCATATCAATCTATATATAGTTATAAGGAATAAATCGTTACACCTGTAATTTAATTTGTTTGTTTGCTCAGGTAGAATGGTTATTGTTTTTATACCATAACAAATTTCATCTTGTTTGTTTTTTCCAGCAATGCTCCAAGTGCAAACATGGTAAGTGTTACTCTTTGAGTGTAATCTAATGCAGTAATTGTACCAGTTCTCCCACTTAAAACGATGAGAAGAGGGAAGAGGAGAGAGTGAATTAATATATGGGAGCGATACTGTATTCCATAACTTGATATTCAAATGTGAAATACATATACCTCCTTTGGAACTATGAGCCATTTATTAGTCCAACCACTTGGGCATGTCCTCAAAACTAGTGTAAAAATTGTTTGATGATTGGTGCCCTGATTTTCAGACTTCTGCTGGATGTGTCTTGGTGACTGGAAGACTCATGGCAGTGAATACTATGAGTGCAGCCGCTACAAAGAAAACCCCGATATAGTCAACCAGAGCCAGCAGGCACAGGCCAGAGAGGCTCTCAAGAAATACCTCTTCTACTTTGAGAGGGTGAGCACTTAAAGCAGGGGAGGAAGCAGTGAGTGAGTGATTATATAAGCGATGTATATTTTAATTGCTGACATTTATTTAACATAATTTACAATATATGAGACCACACTGCTATCCAGTATTTTAAACATTACTCATCAGCGACTTCTAGGAAAATATGTATACTGTACAGTAGTTGAGTTTTTCCTTAAATGACACTTTCATCATATTTTAGTGCAGAATACATTTTGTTGAGAGCCAAAAATTGTCTTTAATTTTTACGTTGATGCAAAGAATTGAAAAAATTATGATTTACCAAATACCTCACTAGGTACAACAATCACACTTTGATTATTTTGACCAACATTTTTCCAATATTTACATGCAGAGAAGATTGTCGATGTTCATTCTGACCCATAGCAGTTGTTTTCAATATCTTATATGCACCAGTGGGAGAACCACAACAAGTCTCTGCAGCTGGAGGCTCAAACGTACCAGAGGATCCAGGAGAAGATCCAGGAGAGAGTGATGAACAACCTGGGAACCTGGATTGACTGGCAGTATCTTCATAATGCGGCGAAGCTTCTAGCCAAGGTTTTTCATGTATTTAGGGTTTAACAGATGGACAAAAGTTCATGTTCTAAATGGAAATTTCAGTAGATTCAATTTACACGCAGTTAAAAAGAGACCAGTAAGTTTGACTTCAAAATACTGAATTAAAATAGATGATATTGTTTAATCAATTCAACCTTGAAATGTCCTTGAATCTTCAATGCTAATTTAAAGCAGTGATGGAAAACCTGCTGCTACTGGGTGATGGAAACAGTGGTGTAAAGTATTTGTGCCTTTTTTATTGCACTTAAATATTTTTCATCATCAAACAAATTAAAACATTAAATACAAACCAACACATCATGTAGTTTAAAAAAAATTAAAGGAATTTTTTAAAAATCCAAACCTACACCATAACTCGTTTATCATACCTCGGATCTGTTTCTCACCACACCAAGGCCTGATTTTCCCTGAAATAGAACCTAGCTGACAAGGAGACCAAATGATCATCAAAAGGTAACATCATCCTGAGATCTAAAAAAAAATTCTGAAATAAAGGAGAAAAAAAGCAGTGAACCTTCCCTGGAGTTTCCAATTGAACAAATTACTCTACAGTTCCAGCGACAACTCATTCAGAGGTCACAAATGACCCCCACAACATCCAAAGAACTGCAGGCCTCACTTGCCTCTGTTAAGGTCAATGTTCATAACTCCACCATAAGAAGGAAACTGTGCACAAATCACCCGCCTGACAGAGTTCCAAGATGAAAACAACTGCTGAGCAAAAAGAACTTTATGGCTCATCTCAATTTTGCCAGAAAACATCTTAATAATCCCCAAAAAATACTGTGACGAGACAATAGGTGTCATTTTTGGAAGGTGGGTGTCCCATTACATCTGGTCTAAAAGTAACACCGCGTTTTAGAAAAAGAACATCATACCAGCAGTAAAATATGATTGATGGGAGTGTAATGCCCTGGGTCTTTTTTGACGAGGATTTTTGATGATTCAGCACCTTGAAGACTTCATGTGAAACCATGAATTCTGCTGTCTACCAAAAAAATCCTGAAAAAGAATGTCCAGCCAACTGTTTGTGACCTCAACTTGAAACAACCTTGAGTTCTGCATTATGATTACATGTTATGCCGATTTGATTGGCAAGATCGGAATAGGCTACTAATCAGCATTTTATGCTGATCGGCTTTCATTTCATAATTTGACGAGCCAATCAATTATGTCATTTATCGGCTCCACAAAAAACATTTACTCTGCGTCACAATTGTGCACAGTACTGTACATGTGAATTGAAAAGCCAGTTTATTCTCATGTAATAGTATTCAGGTTTTATTCATGTCCTTTGACGCAGGATTTTAAATTACTGATGGCCCTTAATGTTAGTTGAAAAAAAACATGGCAGCGGCAAGGGAGAGACAAGATGCCTAAGACAACACAAGACAACAGACAACACGTAATAGCTGGATCAGACAACATGAAAAATGTGCTCTTTCACCAATGCGCTATGCCAGACTACTGCAATTAAATCCTAGATTCCAGTGCCAACGTATCCCATTAGTTGCAGTTGTTGCTAAGAGTTTCTCAACCTTTTTATTAGGTTAAGGGCCGAAATCACTTTTTCACAAAGGGTCCACTACATTTTGATTTTTTTTTTTTCTTCCTTTATAATTAAAACCTTGATTTTTAAAAACTGGATTTTGTGTTAACTTGTTTTTGAATAATATTTAAATTTGTTTGATGATTGGAAACTTAAGCAAATAAAATATAGTGAAATAAAAGGCCGTCATAAAATAAAAAATCGGGACATTTTTCACACCACTGTAACATAGATGTAGCTCGTCATGCAATTCTGCAGACATAAATAACTTGGTACTGTTGTCCTAAAGCACTTGACCCTCAAATGCTCATCATATAAAGTGTTGAGTATTTCGTCATTGTCAGTGCATCATTTATTTTTCATAAATGTAGTATGTCTGTGACTTTGTTTTAAAGCTAAAATGTTCCTATGCATGATTTAAAGTACCAATAACAATATGGAATTTACCCTTGAAACATCCAGCCATCCATTTTCTATACCGCGTGTATTTGTACGGGTTGGTCATGTGCAAGTTGGAGTTATCCCAGTTGACTTTGGGTGCGACACAGTCTGCATATTAAATCTACCTGCCTTCATAATCATTTGGATGCTACGTTTGCCAATCATAAGGAGTATATATTCTCATGGGAAGCCCGTGTCACCTACTTTGGTGTATTGGTGGACCACTCAGCAACTTTCATGTCGTGTTAGTGCTAGCGTGAAGTGCTAATGTAACTGTGTATAGTGCTTGAACAAACTAGTCAAACATTAACCTTTTTGCACCAGTAGTTTGCAGGCAATATTTTGAGTTCCAATTTTTGTTACATATCCAGTGTGTCACTGATTTCTCATGTGTTTTGTCTTTTTGCTTCCAGTGTCGCTACACACTGCAGTATACGTATCCCTATGCCTATTACATGTCTGGCCCACGCAAAAAACTGGTAAGTTAATGTCTTCATGTTGCCTTGTTCACCATCACTTCAGTAAGTGTGCATGTTGCTATAGTTGCTGCACTTTATTTTTGTTTCTGTATGTAGTTTTAATTTGCTTGGTTTTATTTTTTTTAATTAAACCTGCACCAATAGGCTGCTTAGTTATGCAATATGTGTGACATGTTGGTATTCTGCCAAATGATTTGGTGTACAACAGGAGACAATCACACTTTCCACCTCTTGTAGTGCTAGCATTTATTTTACATGCTTTCGGACAGTGTATGATGAAGAGTGTGCTGAAAGAGGGAAAAATAAACACAGCGGCAAATCCCAAGAAGAGAAGCAACACTGAATAGGTGGTTTGCTGGCGGGGGCATAAATAATAATGAAAGACAACAGTACAAAACACTAGCAACCATGATATCGTGGCTTGTACTTGCTCTTAGAAGGGATCGCCAGAGAGAGGAAACAATATCAAAAGACCACAATAATAAGAATTAAGAGTCATCAAAAAGTAATATCAGAACACAACGATATTAGTCATAAGACATACAAAAGAGAAGAGAGATGACAAAAAGCAAGATTAAAAG
Organism: Syngnathoides biaculeatus; assembly: GCF_019802595.1. Lineage (NCBI taxonomy): Eukaryota > Metazoa > Chordata > Actinopteri > Syngnathiformes > Syngnathidae > Syngnathoides > Syngnathoides biaculeatus. The sequence continues at coordinate 10,661,162 of NC_084641.1, forward strand.
ACAGCAGCATTAACACCTGCTATTATATATTTTGTGAAGTGTTACAATGCTAGTACTAAAAGGATACAGAGAGAGACCAAAAAGAAACTAAAAAGCTATAACAAAAGACAGTCACGAGAGCACCTGCTGGTATATTCTTGCCAAGAGACAGACAAAGAGAAAACATGGACAAATAAACAAAACATAAGGCAATAGCAATACTACATGCTTGGTTGTATTTTGAAAAATGAAAATAAAGGTGACAATCCCGCGTGCAGTTTGCTTTTATACTTGAGTGTGACCCACGTGCACAGCTTTGAAAATGTGTACCTGTTTTTCTATGAGTCGGGGGTTGTCGGTACGGTTGGTATTGCTTGGACGCCGCAGGGTGACGTTTCCTCAATATGTTTTGGTCATTTAAACGGTAGCCGTTTTTACTTACCTTACCGTAACAAGGAACAAAGCAACAACAATGGCGACTGTGGAAGAGTATCTGCTTGAATAAATGTATCTAAATGACCAGATGATATGTTTGAGTGTGCTCCAAAATCCATTGAGAAGCATCAGCGTGGGTGGTATTTAAAGCCAGAAGGAACAGTGAGTACGTCATCACAGCATGTGACAAAAACAGAACAATTACAAGAGATTATCTCCACGGCTTTCTACGTGCAGCATCTTCTTTTGACGTGTGCGCAGGATGTTACAGAGAAGAGCAATGCATTGGTCACGTCATGCAAATGTGGGAATATAAAGAGGCGCTAAACAGAGGTGACAGAGAGAGAGGCGACAACAAAAAGATATTTAAAAAAAAAAAAAACTAAAGAAACAACAACACCTCATACTTTATTTTCAGAGTATACAGAGAGAAGAAACAACACCTGCTAGGATTCATTTTGAGAAGGAACAGGGCTTTAAGTGACAACAAAAAGCAACAGCAAAAGACAACAATAACAATCAGAATGTCTTGCATCAAGTTAGAGAAGTGACAGACATAAAAAACAATAGCAGTAACACCTTCCATCCACCCATTATCTAAGCCGCGAGGGTTCCAGGAGTACTGGAGACTATCCCAGCTATCTTCTGGGAGGAGGTGGGGTACAACCTGAACTGGTTGCCAGCCCTCCGTAGGGCACACAGAAACAAACAACCATTCGCACTCCCAATCACACCTAAAGGCAATTTAGAGTTGACAATTAATGCATGTTTTTGAGATGACAGAGGAAACCAGAGTGCCCTGAGAAAACCCACGCTGGCACAAGCAGAACATGCAAACTCCGCACAGGCATGGCTGGGGTTTGAACCCTAGTCCTCAGAACTGTGAGGCAGACGCTCTAAGGAGGAAGAAGGAAAATCTATCATCAAGAGGGCAAATGGACAAATTGAGATAAAAGTTTAAGTGTGTATTGATTTTATTTTCCTTTTTTTGCAGTTTGAGTACCAGCAGGCTCAGCTGGAGGCAGAGATTGAAAACTTGTCATGGAAGGTGGAGCGGGTCGACAGCTATGAGAGGGCAGTAGTGGGAGGCGAGGTGGATATCAGTGCCAGTGATAGGGGGGTAAGATGGAATTTTTCATTTATACAGTAATAGAGACCAAGCCCTACCGTGAATTGGGGGAAAAAAACGTTTAGAATAGCTAATGTTAATAGTTCAAACTGTAAATATGGCACAACCTATGATTAAAAAAATAATAATAATTTCAAGCTCATCTTGCAACATTACCCTTATGAAAATTAATCTATAGATTTACTACTTTTCTGTTAAGTAGCACTTGGGCGCCATCTTAGAGCATGATTCGACATACGTACAGCTGGTAGTACTGGCACTCGCTTTCTAGGCTACATAACGTTTTGTTGCCTGCTTGCTAGCTGTATCGTATTTTAAGTACGTGAACATACCTCTACCAGTCTTTGAAGGAAAGTCTTTTGTCTGTGAACAGGAGCTGGAGAATCAGATGCACATTGCTGAGCAGAGGCGACGCACGCTGCTGAAGGATTTCCATGACACCTGAAGCGCCATTTGGACTGGAGAGCACCAGCAGCTCCTTCCTTCCTACCTTATTTCCTACCTTCCGTTTCTTACTTTTCCTGCGACCCACTCTTCCCACCTTCAGTCACGCGGACATCCTTTTTCCTAGTCAATACTTTGTTTTTTCGCTCTCCCCTCATTCTGTCTCTACACTTATCTCACTCCTAAAATGCTGCAGGGTCACAAAATGGCACGATTGTATCCCCCTCTCGTCATACTCATCATGGTCTCATCGTGTTTTGGGTTCAACAGTTATCCAATTAGACTCTTTTTCTCAGAGCACACCATTGAAGTCAAATGTGTGTCTCAAATATCTCTGTTACTCTCCACCATCATACTGGTTACACTTAAAACCATCACCAAAAACTGACAAATGGTCAATTCTAGTCCGAGTTTTCGCAAAGATTTTGCTACTAATACTAAGACAACAAGGCCTAGTTGGCACTTTGTGGCAGTTGTATCTCTCACATTTACATATAATGTGTACTTGTGTTTTCAGTTAGTTGGCTAATTTAATTTATAAGTACAGTAGTCAAAAGCATCTGCATCCTCCTTGCATAACTTGGACCGAATGCACCATTTCCATGTGCATGATGCGTGCTCACATACAGAAGATACCGAAGATGAATGTGTGTAGGGGTTTCTTTTTTTGTTTCTTTTTTTGTTTGTTTGTTTTTGGCCACAATAAACACACTTCCATATGATTTTTTTCCTTTTGTTATTTGCAAATCTGACTTGTTTTAACAACACCTGCTAGCTGTTATCACCTTAGAGACACAAATTGTCTCTTGCATCCAATCAAAAAATGTTCCATTAAACCCGAGGTGGGCAAACGACAGAAATTGTGTGGCATTTTATTTGGCCTGCCATTTAAGTCTGCAGACAAAATAAAACCCGATATATATTGTCATATAAATGCCAAAAAAATTAAACTGCTGCGCAAAATGTTTTTTTTCCAAAATGCAATAACTCAAAATAGAGTACTCAGAGAAAAATAATACAATACCTGATCTTCAAATTTATCCTTTTAAACCTGTTCAGAGCAGCACAGTGAATTAGTGGTGAGCACATCTGCCTCACTGTTCAGAGGTGTTAAAACGAATGACTCAGAACAGATCCAAGAAGTAAACAAATAAAATGACATTTTCTTCCTTCTAAATAGAAACATTTTTTTAATGGGCATTTAACTCATTTTGGAAAAGGAGTTCTTCACTCAGTGATAATAATTTGCTCATATCATTTATTTTGCCCTTAATTTATTGTTTACTCTCAGAGAACAAAGAAATTTGTCAAGAAAGACAACAGGTTGCCTATTGTTTGCCAGTTTGATGTTTGACCCAGTTAAATTCTGGCCTTTGCTTCATTAACTGACCATGTCAGAGCATCACCATTGTCATTTCTTCTCTACACACCCCACTAATGTCACACAAACGCGCATAATGCATTCACTCTTCTACACATTAATTGTTCTCTTCTCTCTCTCTATTGATCACCACTATGTCATTATTTTGGGGATTTTTTTTCCCTTCTCGTTTTCACTCATTATTCAAATTTCTTCTGAAAAAAATGTTGGGATCATTGAAAAAAATGGAATAAAGAAAAAGCGACCTAAAAGTACTGTAATTTTCAACAGTTGTACATCAATACAGAAAATAGTTACTGAGAGAGTTTTTAAAACTGAAATCTTGTCTTTTGTGTTTATTGCAATGGTACATGTCGTGCTTGCAGTTAAAAAAAAAACAAACAAACAATGAAAATAGGTCAGAAGCCTGGCTGACCTGTGACATTTTTCTCACTGGCATCTAATTTACACAAAAAGCTAAAGACCAAAGTTACCTTACAACCAAAAATGACCTGCTGTGCCAAAATGGAATTAACTGCTCATTCAGACTTTGTTGTTGTGACCCACTTCCAGCCCACAATAAAGAGCATGTGAAGAAAAAGCAAACATCTATATTAAGTTCAATGGGGCATCCCACTTGGGGGTAGGGTTTTCATAAAATTGGTTGGGGTTTTTCTCCCCATTAAATAATTATGCTGTAAACAAAATGAGAACTCGTAGTCAAATAAACTTCAATACATTTGTTTGCTTTTAATTAGATATGAATCATGAATTACATTAAAATAACATTTTTACATAGATTTTTCATGGACAGTAACGTTCACGTGTTTCCCAGGGTTACCTAACCCTCAGCATCATAATATACTATGTTGTTTTGGCACAGAATATTCATATTAAAGTAAAGCAAGTGTTTTTATTGTACATTACGTATACAAGGTAACTCAATGTGCTTTACCTTGATTAAGATCAACTATAATTTCTTTACACTGAAATTATCACTTCAACATTCGACACTGTTTAAACGTGTTGCCCGATTAAAAATGGTTTTACAGCTACTTTCTGTTAGCCACGTTTTATTGAATAAAAATTGCACTTTTCGATAAAAACTGCTTTAGCTATCTTTAAAAATGCCATTTACATCATCAAGATACATATAAAAAAAGATGAATATCCTTTTTGCAGTTCTGAATTCATGCAAAGGTGCAAATGCAGCAAGGCTTTAGATTCAGCGAATAGACATGTTTTTTCATTTAATTAATACTCTTAGTCAGATTAGATACTTAGATACTCTTAAGATTTCTAATTTGAAGCGATTTCTTTCACTGCGATCAAGTGTGGTGACTGATTTGGAATGGACGCAACGGAGGCGGATGTGACGTCAGTACTCGCTGTCAGGAAGCACACGGAGAGAGTTCCCGATCCAATAGCGCGCGTGTTCGCCACGCTTCTTGACACTTGTCCCGCGTTCACTGCCTAAGGGGCTAAGAAGAAACTTCTAGGTGTTTGCCGCGTCGTCGATCCATACTCAATGACATAGCTTCACCGTTTTTATAATGCAGTAAATACGTATTTTTTTGTGTGTTTATATGATAAGCGTAGAGGAACGTGAAGGTGTCATTGAATCTCATGGCAGAATACTTGATGACCCGACCGACCGGTGATAACGTTGCCGAGGACGGACTAACGGGACAACAGTTGGTAAACGGAGGAGATGGACTCACATACAAGTAGGTCCTTAACCATTGCCGGTCTATCTTCATTTAAAAATCACACACTTTAGTGAAAACCGATTGAGGAAAGTACTTTCTGCCCAACTTCGTTGGACGGTCCATAGAAACATAACTGCATGAGTTTGTGTGAAAGAACATGCCTTGATTGAGCCCTCACCTGAAATCCAAACATTTGTAACGAACCGCAATGACAACCTGAGAGTCAGCTAAATGTTTCTTGTTAGACACGCTTGGTCAAAATAGTCCAAAAATGTCATTGGTGTCAATTACATCATAACAATTCCCAGGTAACAGGGGCAGAGTACACTATGGAAGAAATGATTTGCTTAGCGTGGTTGAGTGAGCGCCTTTGATCTTCTGGCAATCATGAAATTTATTGTGTATTGAAAACTACTTTCCCATATGAACTAATCTATGACTTCTAGGATAACTCCGCCTCCACCCCAAAAATGTATAGCCCATATTTGAGGATGTTGGGGTGTTTGTAAATAGCCTGGAATAGGCTCCAGTTTACCTATGAGTGGTATAAAAACTGATCGATTGTGGAACATTCTTCTGTCCAATGAGAGGCACTATATAAATATATGCTGTTATTAAATAGCTTTCCTTGATTTGGGGGGGGAAAGGGGTGGGATGGGGGGGGGGCTTGTACTACAAGACAAAATCCGAATTTTGAGACAGCTTCTCAAAAAAAAAAAAAAACCTTAGTCATAAATGGATTTTCAGCCATTTATCTGTTGTGACAAACAGTAATACAAATTGCATGATGAAAAACTTTTGCAAAGATGCTGCCATCTGAGTTTCCATCAAAATCCATTTTCCCCCCCAACAGTTTTAGGTGTGATATAGGTCAAAATAACCTGGTGTAAGTTTGACATTATATGCATTTTGTCAGTTGAAAGCAGTACGCTTTGATCACCAAGCCACTTGCAAAGTGATTGGATGAATTAGCAGTCATTGTGATGTAGTTTAGTCAATTCATATTAAAGTATGTGCCCAGTTTCTGTTTTGGTACACGGCCACTCATCTCAAGAAAAATGGCTTCACCGCTGCATCTTGTACAAATGTTAGCATCACCTGCCAAACTCAGACGTGTTGAGGAATACATTTTTTTGTTTGTTTGTTTTTTTAGAACGGAACTAGAACTGTGCAGTGTTTGGGGAAATTTTGTGAAGGATGACTTTGTAAACATTAGCTTTCACACACTGCAAGTGTATTTCTGGCCTTTGAGTGAGTGACAAGCAGCTGCTGATAATCCATTTAAAGGTCAAGTGTCATGAAATGAATGATTTTGAGTATGTTATTAATGAAAAAACAGCAGCTGGTATGGACCCATCAGTTTTTTCACCACAAAACTTGTTTTTGACGTTTATAGCTTTTTGTAACTCCCGCCATGAAAATCCTACCGTGGAAGCAGGAAGTGACGGAGGCAGTAGCACGCACAAGCGGACTCAATTGTTTTGTATTAGTTTTACCTGTGGGAAGATAGCTCGTTGTTCCTTCGTGTTAGCCAAAATGCCGACTCGTTGCATTGCTGGATATTGCTCAAACACTCGGGAGGATGGATTTACCCTTCATAAGTTTCCAAGAGACCCAATTTGTTGTGAAAAATAGATTGCACGGGTGCAAAGGACAGCTTTGTGGGTTCCAAATGACTGGTAGGTGTGTATACAGTTACTAAAAAATAGAATAGTGTGGAGGGGACCATGTAATCCATCTCTCACAACGTAACAAAAGATCCGCGTACGTATGATGGGTGCTAAATGTGTCGATGTGTGCGTCGGACGGCTTCCGGGTTGAGCTTGCCGGCGAAGGCGACCGGGTCGTGGACGAGCACGCTTCGGCTGGGCTGGCTCAAACATGCTGTCTGGGAGTCTTTCGCTGCCGCGTCCGCCGGTCACGGCTTCGGCGCCAGGTCCACCTGTCACTGCTTCGGCCGGTGTGGCTTATCACTGCGCCGAGCCGGCCCCCTTTACAGTGTTGTCGCACGTGACTGAGTGCGCCATTGCTGGCAGCATTGTTCATAGCCGCCGCCGTCCGTGATGAACAACACTGATGATGGCAGCAGCGATAAACAATGCCGCCAACAGTTGCGCACTCAGCCGTGAGCAACGACAGCGCCGGAAAGCGGCCCGGCTCGGCGCCACGATGAGCCACCTCGGTGCCACCCTGGCCGAAGCCATGATTGGCTCGTCGCATCCGGGCTGTGGCGTTGTCACTCCTCGCGGCTGAGTACAGTTCATACTGTCATACTGTTGGTGAGTCTGTTGTTAGTTAGAAGTGATCCACATATCATCTAAATATGGCTCGAAACAATAGGGTAATATTTCCCCGGACACTTCCCTCGCCTGTGAGATGTTCTCTTCTTCGAAAAAAGCTTCCGTGTCTGAAGGGGCATGTCCCAAAGTAGGGACCACAGCGTGTTTTCAATGGCGAATGTCCGGGGTGACGTCACGGACAGTAGATACAGCCAATATGGTGACCACTTGGATGTCGAATGACCCTTCCACAACTTTGCGCATGGATGACGCGCTCTCAGCTCATATTTATTTTTTGTATGGACATTGAAGTGAATAATGTTATGTATTTTTCATTTAAATATCTATTTTAGAATGTTGTAAGGGATGTCACTTGACCTTTCAGTACAATACAGGGTTCCCTCGCTACTTCGAACTTCACTTTTTTTCAGTGCTTTGCATTTTTTTTTATCCCCCCCCCCACACACACCCAATACAACCTTGAAAAAAATACAGCCATATTGGCATATTGCAGAATGATACAAGGCGTTTGATTGGTCCCTGGCACGACATCGACCAATGAGAGCATTTGTGGATTTATCTCTTGAGCTGATTGGGATCGAAGCCTCACCCAGTAACTTTTGTTCCACCCTGTCCTTTGTCCTTCCTTTCCACCATTTTCGTCCACACAGTTGACTGCGCGAAATTTTCTCATGTTCACAATGCCGCCGAAGCTCTGTGTTGATGCGAAAGCTTCCTCCAAAGTGCCCAAGATGAAGCTGGTGAGCAGTGAAAAAATAAAATATTATCAAAGATGCCAGAGGTTATGCTTTGTGGCGCACCATTATGACGTGAAGGAATCCATGGTGCGCTACATAAATAAAGATGAGGCAAACATATGTAAAACCGCTTCAATAACTTTTAATAAGGAAGTGAAACAGGTGGTGACTGGCAAATAAGAGGATTCTTCAAATGGAAGCTGCGTTAACTTTGTGGATAGTGAATTGCAGAAAAAAGGCCGTGCGTTTGGACATCGACATGAGCAGAACAAAGGCTAAAACCCTGTACGATCAAATCCTGCCCTGTGATGACGATGAAGAGGCTGAAGAAAGTGCTGACGAACCTCAACCTAACACCAGTGCTGCAAAAAGCGAATCACCCCCTCAAGGACCAGGCTTTTCGGCAAGCAAAGGTTGGTTTGAAAAATTTCAAAACCATTACGGCCTCAGAAGCATACCTCTGTATGGTGAGGCTTTCTCCGCCGACAACGATGGTGCTCGTCGTTATGTGGAGGAAGAATTTGCACAAGACATTGACGACAATATGGTACGAGCTGTCGAGTTTAGTAATTGTGTTGTTGGGGTTATGTCCTTGTACGGGGGAATTTTGAAGCAAAAGAAAAAAACAAAGACAACATTGTTTTCCTCACAAAGGTCAAGGCAGGGCTGGAGCCTATTCCAATTTATCGGGCAGGAAGCAAAGTACACCTAGAACTGATTGCCAGCCAATCCGAGGGCACATGGAGATGGACAACAGTTGCACTCAGAATCACACCTAAGAGCAATTTAGAGTCTCGAATTAAACATGCAAACTCCACACAGATGGGGCCGGGATTTGATCCCTGGTCCTCAGAACTGTGAGGCCAACACTAACCAGTTGCCTCACTGTGGCGCAAGCCGAGATTATGAATACAAATAAATTTTGATGGGATGATACCTTTGAAGGTTGACACAAAACTAGTGCAGTTCATCTCTACCCTGTCTTTAAATTATTTGTACATTTATACTTTCAATTTTGAAGTATTGTTTTTATTTCTTAAAAAAACATCTCGGTGGATATTTGTGGGTTGAAATCATTCCAAATAATTTTAATGGCCGCAATTGTTTTAATACACGAGTAAATTTAGTTACGAGTTTAGTTATGAACGAATTGTACTCGTAAACCAATGTCCCACAGTTCTTTTACAGTTGGATAACAGTTAAGTCAACTGCAGGTTTTTTGCTCATCACATTTTACACACATTCTGACGTGTTAAATACCTATTTCAGCCGCTTAAATGAGTCTAGTTGTATTTCATAAATACCTTTCGTATCTTAAAATATCAACTTTTTTGATGACTACTTTGGTCAGTATGAATAAAAACACTAGCTCTAAGTCACATGCTTCACCTTGCTGTCTTGACTATCATTTCTGTTTTTAGCCTTGTCATCAGACATCCATGCTACTTACTCATGGATCAGCATTCTTTGAAAGGAGACGCAAGCATAACTGTCCTAGAAAACCTTACCAGAAATCTAATGACAGTTTTGTGACCGTTTCCCAGTATCTGAACGAAAAAGTAAGAATTACTTCCACGCTCAAGCCATCATGAAGTCTATTAGAATGTAAAAACTCTCAGCATTGTTTGATGCAGTAACAATTTACCATTCTTAAATCTCATTCAAGTCTGGGGAAAAAAAATAATCATGACTTAATAAAACAAAAAACATTTTTGGGCGCTCTACTATAGGTGACTCTTAGGAAGCTAAACTCTGTGTTCCCTCTTTCAGTGACTTCCTCGTTCTGCCTGGATACATTGACTTTACTGCAGATCAAGTGGTGAGTTTGGATGGATGGTTGTTGCTTGTTTGTTTACCACCACAGGAAATCGGATTACGCAAATGTGGTGGGATTCATCTGCTTTACTGAGTAGAGGATTATGAATATTCCTTCATTGGGATTTACTCTGAATTACCCCCCCCCAAAAAAAAAAAAAAAAAATTGCAGGTTTTATAGTTTTACCCCTCCAACTTGAATGGCAAATATTGAAGTTGCAGCACAACACCATTTATCATTTTTTTAATTTACCAGATTTTTAAAGCACGGTGTGAAATGGTCATACAATTTGTAATTCAAGTTCGTTACAGTACACAAGATATTTACGCTTAAGTGTAAAGTGTATAAAAAAAAAGTTAAATTATGAATTGTGTGACCTCAGAGGGATAACACCCAGATCTTAAAAACTTGTTTTTTTTTTTAAATGAGTGGTATATCTAATTCTGTATTAACAACCCAGTCAAGTGATTTCCAGGATTACAAGTGGTTGATGTCAATTTTAATGACAAAAATCTTGCATGACCGTTCATAGTTAATATGCTACAGTATGTCATGATATGTACATGTAATATAAGTATGCATACGAAGTTTTGTTCTGTCACCAGGACCTGACCTCGTCGCTCACCAAACAAATCACAATGAAAACTCCCTTCATCTCCTCCCCCATGGACACAGTCACTGAGGCCAGCATGGCAATTGCTATGGCAGTAAGCATGACAGCCAACACTGTCACGTTAATAAAACTCATAGTATACTCACTGACTTAGACATTAGGACTACCCTGCATTATCTCATGGGATCAAGACTAGATTATATCAAATTTTCTGCTTTTACAAAGGCTCAGGGTTCTGTGGGGGTTCGAATGCTGGCTCTGGTTTTCTTTTGTGGAGTTTGCATGTTCTTCCCTGTGCTTCTGAAGGTTTTTCTCCCTTCTACTTATAAAGAAGCTGTGTGTTAGGTTCATTGAAGACTCCAAATTGTCCTTAGCTGTGAATGTGATTGTGACTAGTTGTTTGTCTGCATGTGCTCTTTGATTGGGAGTTCAGTGTATCCCGCCTCTGGGCCAGTCAGCTGAGATAGGATCTATCACCACTGTGGTCCTAATAAGGATAAGTGGTATGAAAAATTTGGATGGCTGTATAACACTTTTCAATTTTCTCTTTTTTTTCTGTGTAAAGACTGTGACAACTTTTGCATTATGTGTAGTTTACCAAATGTTTTGGCCAGTGAGGGTGTGTTTTGCATCTACCATTGTGTGTCATCTTGAAATATTGGATGATTCTCAAAAATGATGTGCTCTTCTCCAAGTTAACAGGGGGTATCGGCTTTATCCACCACAACTGCACCCCAGAGTTCCAAGCCAATGAAGTCCGTAAAGTCAAGGTATGGAATTGTGACTTCCAAATAACGTGGTACCTTACTTCACGAGTGCCCTGGTTTACAATTTGTTTAGAGATCCAAATTGCTGTGGGAACTTTCTAAAAAATGCTGACTTGCATGCTTGATCCTGGCAGAAATCCCAAGACACTTCACAACAAGTAGGTGTTTGTCAGATAGTGAACGATTCTGCAGAAGACACCTCAAGCTGTTTATTGCCACAAACAGTTAGTCTATGTAAATAAACAAAATGAGAGATAAGATTTCAGTGTTTTGAATTATAAGCGTGCTCTTGGATTAAATTAGCCCCATAAATCAAGGCGCCGCTGTATTTCATTTATTCTATAGTTGATTTATAGAAAGTGTGGCATTTTACATATTTACCATCACCTCCCTCTTTTTGTCTCCGATGTCCTAAACAACAAGAACACACTCAAGATGATTCATGCAGTGTCTCTGAACATGCCTTGCTCACTCACGCAGCTGCATCTTGGCTGCTTGGAGTACCGTGCTTTAATTCTGGGCTGCTTTGTGTGTTGTTTGAGGCTTTATAATTTACAGTAACAAACCTGGAACCCTTGTGAGGATACGTGGCTTGAAAAATAGATGGATCGATTGGGCTAATCTTAGAGCATGTCCAAACAAGGTCCTCTGCTGGTCACTTTTAATATTACAATAGATTCATATTCATATAATTAAAATACATGAGTTTTCCGCACAATGCGATTTTGCTGCTCAAACAAAATACAGTACAACTTTAGTCAGTATAGGAATATGGAGCTGGACAAGCACTAGTAATTTTGACATACTGCACTGTTTGTTAAAAAAGGGTACAGGACCTGCTGAACTCAACCAGTCTTATATTCATGTTGGATTAGTTCTTTTCATCGGGAACAATTTTACCAATCAGTATTTTGTTTTTCCCTACATTGTTGGATGGTGCATTGTATCTCTGGTGTACAGTAGAAACATAGCTTATTATCAGTCTCCAATCCATGTTTTTCCTCCCCTCCCCAGAGGTATGAGCAGGGCTTCATCACAGATCCGGTGGTGATGAGCCCTCATCACCTCGTGCGGGACGTCTTTCAGGCCAAGGCCCGGCATGGCTTCTGTGGTATTCCCATCACAGCTGATGGAAAAATGGGGAGCAAACTGGTTGGAATCATCTCTTCGCGAGACATCGATTTCCTCAAGGCGGAGGAACACAACCTACCTCTCAGTGAGGTAACTGATTTTTCACTAATACTAAAGATTAGCTTGGTTAATGGCATTTGGGTCAAGGGCTTACACATGATCAAAGTAGTTGTTACCTTTCCTTTGAAAAATGAAAAATAAAACAAATAAAAAAAAAAAAACACAAAAATTACTGAACCTGCGGGACGTTAGCTCAACTGTAGAGCGTTGGCCTCACGCTTCTGCGGTCCCAGGTTCCATCCCGGACCCGCCTGTGTGGAGTTTGCATGTTCTCCCCGTGCCTGCGTGGGTTTTCTCCGGGCACTCCGGTTTCCTCCCACATCCCAAAAACATGCAACATTAATTGGACACTCTAAATTGCCCATAGGTTAGATTGTGAGTAGGGCTGTTTGTCTCTATGTGCCCTACGATTGGCTGGCCACCAGTTCAGTGTGTTCCCTGCCTCCTGCCCGTTGACAGCTGGGATAGGCTCCAGCACTCCCCGCGATCCTCGTGACGATGAATCGGCTAAGAAAATGGATGGTTGGATGGATGGATTACTGAACCTGGGACTGAATTTTGCCTTTGTCACACAATTAGCACAAGGATGACCTCAGAACAATGTGATTGGTCACTTATCTGGGGATGTCATAGAATTAGTCACATGATTTTATTATTATTTTTTTTTAATCTATGGCTCTTGTCTTGAAACCCTTGTAGAAAAAGTCACAATACTTCAGAAGTGCATACTTTTTGGTGATAAAACTGAAAGCATCTTGGATGAGATTTTCTTGGCTGAGTTGGAATCTTTTGATGACATACGTACAATGAGTGACAGCGTCTTTTAAGGAACAAGACAATCATTTTTTGTTGAATTTTTTTTCTACCAATATTCACAGAGCAAAGCTAACTGTATTAACAATACAATTATTGAAGTTAGAGATGGGTGGCATGAAAGAATTCCAATTATTTCTGGATTTGGCATGCAGTATTAAAATGTTCATCTGTGCAGTTCATGATGTGTGACCTTGACAGGTGATGACAAAGCGAGAGGATCTTGTGATTGCTCCTGCTGGGGTCACACTGAAAGAAGCCAATGAAATCCTCCAAAGGAGTAAGAAAGGTGAGGACCATTTGGTGTCTCCTAGTGTGATTGTGTGGTTTTGGTGCTTCATGGTGATCCACTTAAGGTAAGTTTAGAACGTTTCACAGGCAGACAAAACCATGTTGACATGGATCTCTATAAACAACTGGAAAAGATGTAGTATGTAATATGCATGCTTTGAAAATAGGAAGAACTCTCGCACCAACGTTTTATCGATCTTTTTATCTTGAAAACACACTTGTGTATTTTGTGTTTTCACTGAAAAAAACAGCAATTTAACCCATGTTCGTCTTCCTCAATGATCCAGGCAAACTCCCCATTGTGAATGAAGATGGCTGTCTGGTGTCCATCATTGCCCGAACTGACCTGAAGAAGAATAGAGACTTCCCTCTGGCCTCCAAAGATTGCCGCAAGCAGTTGCTATGCGGTGCCGCCATCGGCACGCACAACGATGACAGATACCGTCTGGACCTGCTGGTGCAGAGTGGGGTGGATGTGATTGTAGTGGTGAGAACAAAAGCTTTTTATACATTACTGGTTTAGCTTGACACACACCTCTGGTCTTTATTGACTTTTTTTTTTCCATTTGTAAAAACTGCCACTATTTCCAGTCCAGAGTCACCCCTGGTTCCAAGTATGCAGAAATGAGACTAGGACTGGGCTTTAGATGGGTTTTTTTATCAAGTGTTTTTTGCACTGTTTAATAGTTTGCAGAAAACCAACTGCAGATTAGCTGCAGTGTTGTATTTTCTTGAAGACATTAGTCTCGTCGTTGATAAAATACATCTCTATAACACATCCAACAGCCCCATACCGAGAAGTACTGTAAATATAGGAGACCCTCATCATCCTCCATTGTTGTTGTTGGTTGCTGTGTCAGGTGCCAACTTATTTGTTAAATGTGGTGTGATTTTCATAGTGTTTTTCCAAGGGACTTTGATAAATTGAAAACTGCCCCAAAGCAAAGTGTAGAATTAAAATGGAAATGCGTAGTGGAAAATGCATGAGAGAACTTGTCTCTGATTTATACTGTCATCCTTTTTAAAAAATATGAGGTATAACAAAATGAATGATGTCACCATCTATTTACAGGATTCTTCTCAGGGTAATTCAATATTCCAGATCGACATGATCAAATATATCAAAGACAACTACCCAAACCTTCAGGTCATTGGTGGCAATGGTAAGTACCTGTGCATGCATTTACAATCATTGTGATACTATTTCTAATACCATAGTGGGCTTTTAGAAAGCGGAACATCTAAAAGATGTTTAGTTCTTATTGTGAGGAACAAAATCCAAAATATTTTAACACCTCAAAAAGAGGTATTCTGTCAAAATTAAAACTACTGCCCAGTATTTTGCCATCATTTTCTGTTTGGTCTTTTCATTCAGTGGTGACTACTGCTCAAGCTAAAAACTTGATTGAAGCAGGAGTAGATGGACTGAGAGTCGGAATGGGTAGTGGGTCTATCTGCATCACACAGGAAGGTGAGTGATTGGAGTACAAAATCAGCAAGCTACCACCCACAAAGTTATCCTCAAGCACCACAAGGGAAATTGTGTTGTTGGGTTGAAAAGGATGCTCATCTGTAATTTTGTTACTTTCGTTTGCTATAATGTCTCTTGAATTATCCTAATGACAAAGACAGATAATACATTGAAATATCTTCAAAAAAAGATCTGATGGGCATAAATGTAGATTATATTGACTGCTTAGAATTCTGTTAACTGTAATTAATTATTGACTCATGCATTGAATTAGTTATGACAAAATACTGTAGTGTAATGCTTGGCAGCATGCAAAAGAGGTTCAGGTTATGCTAGTTTAAACATCATGGCAGCTATGGTAAGTGCGTTGGGGGTGGGGTCCCAGCGGTCGATGTCAGGCTGTTTCGTACTCCTTGAATGGTGACAGCTAGAGCCATTCCACACGTCCATCATCCACACACACATTTTTTTTTTTTTTAATATTACTCTACAGCGGACTAATATGCGAATGCATTGGCCTATGGTTCCTCCTGTGTTGCACTCGGGACCTACTTTGGATAAGTCACAGGAGGTGAAAAGACCAGGAAAAACATGTCCGCTATTTTTGCTGTTAAAAAGTAACTGTGTTTTTACTCTTTTTACAATGACCTAAAGGTCACTCTACTTTTATTCATCAATTATTACTTATTTATAAAGTTTTTTTTTTGTGGGCAAGACTGAGTTCAGCATTGGACGTTGTTTTCCCCAATCTCATTTTCAGCGAGAGTAATATTTGTCTACTTCAATAACTAGCAAAAGTTACATGACCTCATGTGTCTGCTTCTATTTGGCTTCCTAGGCATAGAGTGAAGTGAAAAGGTATCTGCCCCACACCTGATTTCATTTTTGGGGGGTGGGGGGGGGTAAGGTAATCTTTTTTTCATGAAGGCAACAGCACATTACTTGTGCTTCATTTGAGAGGAAATAAAATAATCACTTTTATGTGTGGTAGTATTTGGTCTGCCCAAACGTTGATATTTCAGCCTAATTATACTTTAAGAAAACAGTGCATTAAATTTGAGATGCATCTTGTTTGTCAAAGGCTGTAAAATAAGTCAGACATTATTCCCTTTTCCGTAGTTAAATGCTCTTACCCTCTTCTCGTCCTAATAGTACTGGCGTGCGGCAGACCTCAAGCCACAGCAGTCTATAAAGTATCCGAGTATGCCAGACGGTTCGGAGTGCCCGTAATCGCTGATGGTGGCATCCAGACCGTCGGACATATCACTAAAGCCCTGGCACTAGGCGCATCCACAGGTACAGCCTGTTGCCCACAGTTTGTGGGATTTTACCCTTGATTCCTCATATTAAATAATATGAATGGGATGAAAATTGGTTTGCACATCTGCATCACAGTTCTGACGTTTGGGACTCCAATGTGGGCTGCGGCCTTCCTGTTTAGAATTTGCATGTTCTCCCTGTGCTTGCTTGTTTTTTTTTTTTTTTTTTTTTTATGGGTACTCTGACTTCCTCACACGTTCAAAAAATGTTCGTTAAGTTAATTGACCACTTTAAATTTCCAAGGTATACCCTGCCTCTCAGTCACGTGGAGCTGACTTCAGCTCACCCTTGCCATTGCCAGGCCTCGAACTGGATGTTCTCGGAGGGAAGCACTGTGCTGCCCACTTTGGATCTCAATTCAGATTATTTTTTTAACCCCCAGTCTGCCATCCTATTTTGTCCTTTTGTATATGTGGATGTAAATTGTACACATACCTGATGCGATTGCAGTCTGGACCTCCAGCTATCACTCTTCCTAACCTATACGTCATCCAAAGGGGACAAACATCACAATTGTTCCATAAAATTGTCATGACAAAAGCAACGGCGGATGGAGTTGTGAAAAGATGCTTTTGCTCTTATCCTGTCTATTTAAGGAAACGTCTGCTCTGGTTATCCAAACTTGAAATTTTCACAAATGCATCTGGACTGAGAACTCCATGCAAGGGCATATTGACTCAAGTATTAAGTATCACTTAATTAGTCATTTAAAGACCCAGCGGCTCGTGTTTCTGCGCATGCCCCATGTGACGACGTGTTTTGGACTGATTCTGTCCACATTAGAAGTTTTTTTTGTAATGTGAATGAATACAAAAAAATTCAATTTAACAAAAAATCTCAATTGGGCATCATGCCCTGCAGTGTGAATGTAGCTTTAGTGTGTCATCTGCAGAGAGACTGGAGAATTCACAGAAAGGCATCGAAGTTGACATCTTTGGAAAAGTATTGCTTAATGATTCATAGCTTGACCACCTGTTGAATGTTCATTAATCCGTTTTTCGCAAAAGCAAGTTTTGCAAAATATACTGGAACACTGAATGCGCATGTGCATTCAAAAGTTTGGAAGAGTTGACATTAACGTCTTATGTAAAGGTTTTCGTGCATATTAGGTCCAGGTTATATATGAAAGCCGAATTTGTGAGTAGTGTATGTGATGTACAAGGTACTATCTGTGCCATCTTGTTTGTTGATTGCCTTTTTTATGGACTGATTCCCGTATTGTTCATCGTAAAACTGAACACAAATTATCTATACTATGGCGTACATGTTGGTTTACAAACCATTTTTTTTCCCCCACTATTGTGTCTTCTAACTTTTCTTGCTTCCTTGTGTAGTGATGATGGGCTCTCTGCTCGCTGCAACCAACGAAGCTCCTGGTGAGTATTTCTTCTCCGATGGCATCAGGCTAAAGAAATACCGCGGCATGGGCTCCTTGGATGCCATGGACAAAAACCTGGGGTCCCAGACGAGATACTTCAGGTTGGGCCTGTACCATACTTTGTTTGAGTATCATCATTGCCATGTTGGGGTTCTAGAATATGGAGTGACTCATCTGTAATATTAACAGTGACAAGCAGAGGGGGCTGTTTGGACATGCTAACAGAGTGTTAGCATGCTGAATATTCTTGCGTCTTAGAATGAAACTATCTAGGGCTGGCAGGTGTGTGACTGCTCAAGGTGCATTCTGGGACGCAGGAATATATAAAATAAAGTGTTAGTAATATATATTTTTTATTATTATTATTATTATAATAACATTTTATAGGTTGTAGACCGCACGATTCATCAATTTAAATTTCTCCCTTTGCATAATTGACATTGTTAATACACTTGTTTGTATAGATTTTACATCTTGCACGTCTTATAAGGAATAGTCCCTATAAACAGAAATGTCTTGTTCTTTGTTCTTGTTGCCATGTTGTTCTTTGTTCTGTACGTCGTACTAAGGCAGCACCGACTGTGGGAGAAAAAATCCTTGTGTGTTTTTACACCCTTGGCCATTAAATCTGGTTATGATTCTGATTCTGAAAAGATCACTTTTAATATAGTCAACCAGAGCTCCAAGGAATGCTAAATTATTGTCATGCATTGCTTGTTTTCAATTCCACATGGCCAAAAATCATGTTTTGGTTTAATCCCCCATTAAAAAAAAACAAAATGAAAAATTGAAGCAACACCTTTCCTCATGTTTTTGATATTGGAGGGTGAAAGGTGCAGCCGGCTGCTAGTGTAAACTGAATGGATGGCAGCAATGTCTAGGGAACTGTAAATCAGTGGGGGTTCATCATTGTATTCTATTCAATGTTTGTCGCTTTTTGGAGGAATCCTCACACCAGCGAAACCACAAATTTTAAGGAAATCAATCACTATCATGCTTGAGTTACCAAACCGCTGCAACAATTAATTGCAATTCTACCTTATAATGCTATGTTAAATCAGAAATTGAATTTGCAATAAAATGTGTATCTACAGTGAAAGTGACAAAATCAAAGTGGCTCAAGGAGTCTCGGGAGCTGTGCAGGACAAGGGCTCCATCCACAAGTTTGTTCCCTACCTGCTGGCTGGCATTCAACATGCCTGTCAGGACATCGGCACCAAAAGTCTCACTCAACTCAGGTACACACAGGAGTGCACCACAGGGAGGGGATGCATACAGCGCCTGTTGCGAGATTATGTAGTACACATGGATTATTGTCATAGCTAAACTTGGTTGGAAACATCCACTTTTGCTTATTACAGCACTGCACCAACCCACCCACACCTTTCTTCCTTGTGCAGAATGTTTGTGCATTCCCAGCAAATGACGTTTTAAGGTTGCAAGCGGCACACAAACTAGTTGTTGGAGTGGGGTGAGAATATGTCTTCATGCTGCACAAGGAAACAGTCTGATTGTTTTCATTCCAATTCTGAAGTCTTTGCACTGGCTCGGTCGATCAAAGAATTGATTAAAAAAAGCTGGTTCATGATCAAATTAATGTCTGGTCTGCTGCTACGAATTGAATCATAAAGACCTCTCTGGGTCTCTGGTACAAGTGTGTCAACGTGAAAATACACTTCCTAATGGAGAGATTTTTTTTTCATTACTTGTATAACATGGACAGCAAATTAACAGCTTAAAGGTTTCAGGCATCCTCCGCGTGGGCTGACAAAATGTCTTTGTCTTGGATCAGAGCTATGATGTACAGCGGACACCTGAGATTTGAAAAGAGAACTGCATCGGCTCAAATGGAGGGCGGCGTCCACGGTCTGCACAGGTAGGCACATGCCCGGGACCACACCTCGAGCGATTTCGTAAGCGGTCCCGCCAATAAGACGCAGTGCAAGTTTAACAGTGGCTCACACTTCCTCCTTAAATAATCACTGAAGCCATCGTTCTTGGGAGGAAATGCTGTGGTCACTCCTGTGATTTGTATCTTTTCTTTTCATGACAGTTATGAGAAGCGCCTGTTTTGACGAGTCTTTCCCACAACGGTGCCAGAAGTCTCAAGGTCTTCTTGTCATATTATCCTGTTAGTTATCATGCATATACACATGACCTCAGAACATTTTTATTCATCAAGTCTTCCAGTTATTTCATGTCTTCTATGCATCCTTGAATAATGTGTAACACAACTAAGCCTTATCAGTCAATGCGCACGTGACTGCAGTCTAATGCCTTCCATGTTATTTGTCAGCTATAAAGCTGTTCATTTTCAAATAAATTTTTTTTTCCATAAACAATCCTTGTTTACTTATGTTCAGTAGACAAATATTTTTAAGAAGATAATCAAATTTGCAATTTGAGCCTATAGTGGCTATATATATATTTTTTTCCCCCCTAAGTTGTTGAATAGGAATATTCTAACTGGAATAACACCAAGAGACTTAAAATGTCGTGTTATTAATTGGTATTTTTTCTCCACACATCTTGACAAAAGTATATCGAGCTTGTGATCGTGACGTCACCATTTTCACGGCCACATATTGCCGGTCAAAAAGAGCTGTTCGACAGTGTGGTGGACATTGAACCGGAGCAGAATATTCACAATGCCCGAGACTTGTTGTGCTGTTGGTTGTTGTAACAGACGAGACAGATATTCAAAGAGATCATTCTTTAGAATACCAGCTGAAAAGATGGGAAAAGATTGATGGATTTTGGCAATAAAAGATGATGGATGGTGCCCAACCAAATATACACGACTGTGTAGTGATCACTTCATTTCAGGTCGGAATTATTCTTCTTGATCTCAAATTCCCAAAAAGTATTTATAATGCCAAGTTGGCTCATTTGAGAACAATACGTTTAAAAAAAAAAAAAAAAAAGACAGGTCCTCTCCAAAGTACACGTAAGCGTGTTGCGGCCACACGTTAAACTTCGGTAAACCTCTCCCCGACAGGCTTTATTTATTTTTTTTTTTTAATTTTATAATTTTTTTGTATGCATTGTTCTCAAATGAGTCCAATGCATATTTAAAAAAGAAAATAAACCGTCTGTCACACAGGTTTACTGAAGTTTGTGTGGCTGCAACGCGCTTCCATGTACGGGGCTGAATTCTATCCCAGCAGTTTATTTTCTTTTTTTAAATACGCATTGGATTCATTTGATAACAATGCATATTTTGAAAAAAACGAAAAAAGTCTGTCACAGAGAGGTTTACCGAAGTTTAACATGTGGCTGCAACACATTTCTGTGTACGAGACGACTCCTGTCTTTTTTTGTTTTAACGCATTGTTCTCAAATGAGCCAACTTGGCATTGTAAATACTTCTTTGAAAATGCTATGGAGGACACTACTTTTTTTTTTTTTCCAATCAAAGTTAATGAATGCAAATTTGTGTAAAACCAGGGGTCATTTATTTAAATATTGGTATTTGAGTGTTTCTATAGCACTAAATGTAGGTTTTAAAGTTAAGACATTTAGCTTTCAAGCGCAATTGTTGCTAATTTTGCATCAATTCTGAATCCTCTCAACTGGTTCGCTCATTCTGTTCATTTGCTTTTATTTTACACAATTGTTGGTAAATGAGGGATAGGCTTCTTTTTCCCCAGACGTGAATATTTAGATTGTCTCAGTGCAGCACCTGAAGGCCAAAGAAGCAGTTTAACGACCAGCTGTGGGTGTCTATCTGCTAATAACTGTGCTTGAAAGTACGTGGCAAATCATTGACATCTTGTCACGCCTTTTGTCACTGGTTGATTTTTATTTTTATTTTTTTTTCCCCCCTCTGGTACTGCGCTTTCTTGAAAATCAAATTAGAGCCACAACGTGGGGCTAGAGAGGGCTGATTACAACTACCCCATGCCCCATAGGACATTTTACTCGTGTCCTACTATCAGGTCAAACTAACATTTTATAGAAGTACGACAAAAGTTTGTTTCGGTTTGTGAAAATTGCAATACTTACACTGTATGGGCAAATGCAAAATGAGCAGTAAGTATGAAAGCAACAAAAAAAAAAAATTATGAATATTCAATTCCATGCTTATCACTATGCAAAAACACAATTACAATAATTTTGTTTACAAATTTTCAAAATAGAGTTCCTCTTATTTTGCTTCTAAACGGTCCTTGCTTCAATAGCGCCCCCACTGGAAACGGTACATTGCGCTGCTGAAAATAACCCACTTACCTGAAATTTCCACTGGAAGTGAGATACAGGGTCACAGGCTATCCAAAAATGTTTACCACATGGTGTTTGTTTTTTTTTTAATTTATAAACATAAAAAGAAATATACAATTGACGACAAGGATTGTTTGGTTTTAGCATGGAAAGTAAAAAGTAAAGCATGTCAAAGTGAATTAGAGTTTTCTATATGTGTGCTTTTGGGGGGAAAAAAAACAAACTTTGGACACAACTGCTGTAATCCATCCATACATTTTATTTGCCGCTTACCCTCACAAGGGTCACGGGAGTGCTGGAGCCTATCCCAGCTGTCAACGGGCAGGAGGCAGGGTACACCCTGAACTAGTTGCCAGCCAATTGCAGGGCACATAGAGACAGACAGCCATGCTCACAATCACACCTACGGGCAATTTAGAGTGTCCGATTGATATTGCATGTTTTGGGGATGGTGGAGGAAACCGGAGTGTCCGGAAAAAAACCCACACAGGCACGGGGAGAACATGCAAACTCCACACACCCGGGGCCAAGGTTTGAACCGTGGTCCTCAGAACTGTGCCCTGTAATTCATTGGTGCGAATTATTGTTGGGTACCTTGGGTATGGAAAGTATTCAGACCCCCTTAAATTTTTCACTCTTTGTTATATTGCAGCGGTTTGCTTCAATCATTTAAGATAATTTTCCCCCTCAATGTACACAGAGCATACTGGGAAATAATTGAATTGTTTTTTTTTGCAGACTTAGTGCCCCACCCAAAAAAAAAAAAAAAAGAAACTTAAACGTCACACAGCCTTAGGTATTCAGACTGTTTGCTCAGTATTTGGTAGAAGCACCCTTTTGAGCTAGTAGGGCTCTTTGCAACAAGTTTTTCACCCCTGGTTTGGGGATCCTTTGCCTTTCCTCCTTCCAGATCCTCTCAGTCTCTGTCAGGTTGGATGGTGAATCTTGGTGGAGAGCCATTTTCAGGTCTCTCCAGAGATGCTCAATTGCCAAATATTGGACATTCTCTGTTCGGTGAAATGTATCCAGGAGCAATGGGGGGTCAGAACAGCAAGCACTGCAGGTGTGGCAAATGCTGATTGGCTGTTAGTTTTCCAGCCGGGCTCATTGAAATGTCTGAGCGAGATAGGAATTTTGATAATACTTTTTCAATTTAGAGATGTTTCTTGATGAAATATGTGGATAACTCTGGCATTAAAAGAAACACTGAACCCTCATGGACTAACTTTTAAGGTGAACTCTCATTCCTATAATTTTGGGGAGAATCTTCCTTTAAGTCAGGGCTCTGGTTGGGCCATTCATTTCTGAAGCCATTCCATTAATTTAGCTGTGTGCTTTGGATCATTGTCTTGTTGGAAGGTAAACCTTTGGCCCAGTGTGAGGTCCTGAGCACTCTAGAGAAGGTTTTCATCCAGGATATCTCTGTACTTGGCCCCACTAAACTTCCTTTTAATTGCTGTCCCTGCCCCTGTAAGTCACCCCCACTGCATGATGCTCCCACCACCATGCTTCACTGCTGGGACTGTATTGGACAGTGTGTATCCAGCCTCGAGCCGAAAGTCAGATGGGATATGCTTTAACTCCCTTTTGACACTAATAACTGTTATAGAAAATGGATGGGTGGATTTATAATTACTTACAATTAATTACAAGTAATTCGTTATTGTGCAGCTTTTACTCATGGCCAAAAAAGGGAGGCTGAAGCGGGGCCAGGGTGGGTCGTGCCAAGATCGCTCGTCTCCAGGGAGGGTCAAACTCCAACACATCCACCGTACTTTCCAGGTTTGGCGACAGACAGACCTGTGGGAATTGTACTGGTCACAGTCTGTTGGTCTCACCTGGTGTGAGCACAATTGAAGGGCATGGAGGTGAGTGTTCAGTATGAGGATTGTATTACAACCATCAGCACAAATAGCTTTCCTATCTACAGCCACCCCCCAAAAAAATATAAATGAATGTATAGATATTGTATATATTTGACAATCCAACGGCACAAACTCTGTAGAACAAGTCCATTTTAAAACATTTGTATATCCATTTCACCATATTTGATCCCATCAATATTTTAGATTTGACTATTGGCACACATTTGATTCATTTTCCAATAAAAGTCTTAGCAGCTTAAGCCTTAAAGTATGATTTGTTTTTCAATATGTAACCGAATCATTTTGAAATGCTCCTGGCACAGCCACAATGTGGAGAACTGCCAAAATTTTAGGATCAAACAACCACACTAACAAATCTTAGGAGTAAATAATGGATACATCTGGGAAAGTGTCAATAAAAAAAATTAAAAAATGTAATTTATGTTGGATGGTGACGATCGCAATATGCATCCTAAAATCATATTTAGTGCATGTCGTTACAAAACTGTGCAGCGTTGCAAATTATTTTTGATACAGCTTGTTTAAAAGGTTTTTTTAATGGGATTTAAAAAATAATTTCCTTTTCACAATATCTGTATAAAATAAAATTGTAGAAAATTTCAACCAAAGCAAAATGTGTAATCTGAACAAAAGATTGAAAAAAGTTTTCCCCAAAAATATTTAAGTATGGATTAGTACAAAATATAGTTTGTTCTTGAAAAAAAAAAAAGTCTGAACAAAATTAAATGAAAGCATTGGCTATACACATTTCATCCACAGTGATAAAAACATCGTATAAATTTGATTACATTTATTTGGTACAAAATTTAAGTTCTGGCAAAAAAAAAATACATCCACATCTCATTGAAATCTGTAGAAAATAAAAATGGAAAAATATATAGTATAAAACCAATTCCATTTCCCCCGAAAAAGAAAACAATCCTTTTAAAAACACATTCTTATCGACTCTACAAAACGAACTCATTGACTTCATCTTGTGTGTGATTACAATGCAGAATATTTCAAATCCAGAAAATAAGAAGTGTGCAGTTTAAATGAGGGCTCTCTCGGCCGGGAGTCGAATCAGGAAGAGAGGGAGGAGTTTTGTCTTGTGGTTAGAAGTGAAAGTGAAATGAATGCGGAGGGTTTATAAAGAGGAAGTTGTGTGACAACACGCCACTGCTTGAGGATGCGACAAGGACAACGACGAGGAAGAGCAGAACACTCACCCGTGCTGGTGAGATACACAAAATACGCGCTTACCTTTCACGCAAACTTTCTCATCAGCGTGAGAGACATTTTGCTTCTTTGCGTGTGTGTGAATTCTTGCGACACGTGACCGTGCAGCGTGACGATAACGATGCAGACATACAAATGATTTGCTCCTCATCAGCGTCTGAGTCGGAAAGCCGAACGTGTGCGCTCCTCCGTCTGCTCGGGACTTCCCGTTTCCAGCTTCAAGTCAGCCGAAGAAGCTCCTGTCGTTGCTTGTCTCCATTTGAGTCATCCAGCTGACCTCCAGTGACGCGACGACTTTTACTTTCCATTGTGAGGGAGGCAACAGGTTTTTCAAGACGAGGCCGTTCCTGTGCATGTCCACAAAGGAGACATCAGGTGAGTGGACAGCATTGTTTGTAGGTGTGTGTGTGTGTGTGAGTTGAGTTTTGGTTGTGTTGGGCGAGTGGATTTTGTTTGGTTGTGCTTTGAGAGGAAGTCACTGAGCTTTAAAGAAAAAAAAAAAAAAGTCTCGAAGGCTTAATCGGGGGTGTCCACGCTTTTTCTTCCAAAGGCTGTATAAAGAAAAAAAACAAATGATGCAAGGTATACTATGCTTAAACCATTCCATTATTTTTTGTCAATATATGCGAATTATACGTTAGTATGTACAGTATAAGAAAACAGCTCGGCGATGAAGCAAAAAGTCAATGATTTGTTGGGATTTTTAGGAAGTCCAGTAGTCCTGTGCGTACCCAGAATAGATCCGATCCTCCCGTGCAGAATCACATCTTCACATTTAGAACCAAAACAGGAGCAAATTGTACTTAAGCTCATCTTGAAACAGCAGTGAGAGAAGCAAAAATTGCATTTCATACCATTTGTTTTTCTAATGGGTTGTCTGTATTCTTTGGGGCATTTTAAATAATAATTGTGTTACTCTTAGCTGCACAGAGGTTATTTGCGCTTTTGCATATCTAGAACCGCTCTGTATGAATTTCCTCTGTTCTCCTGCCTTGCCACCTAGTATAGGGAAAAAAAAACACAGTAGGCAAGACATATGTACCAACTGTTAATTTTGGTGTATCTTGTGGCCTGCTAAAACATGGCCAGCGGACTCCAGATGGCCCCCACACCGTTGTTTGGACACTCTGGAATAAGGCATCAAATTACAATTACCTGCGTATCAACCTGTTGCTATTGATAGAACAGAACAACAACTTTGTTTTCAACCGAACAGGCTCAGACTCTATATCGAGAAAGTCCATTTGAGTAAATTGAGACAAGAACCTTTTTTTGAAGGGTTGAACTTTTTATTTGGTGCTATGCTGGGAGATTTTTCATTAAGTAAAATTTGTCTTGGCTCAACGTATGTTGGAAAATGCTGTGTATTGTACCTTCACAGATTATAGGAATGACATCAGAGTTTACAGTATGTCATAAGTACTTTGAAGCAATGCCGGAATATCTTTTCCCAAGCCATTGCCTTTTTTCTTTGGAAGATATTTAGTGGCCTGCAAATAAATGACTGTCATGGGCTAGACCAGTGGTTCTGTATTGTTGTCACAACGGGACCCACGTTGTCCTATTGTTGTGACCCACTTTTACACAACAATGAAGAAAAGATCATGTCTATCCATCCATTTTCTTCGCTGCTTATTCTCATGAGGGTTGCGGAGAGTGCTGGAGCCTATCCCAGCTGTCAACGGGCAGGAGGCGGGGTACACCCTGAAATGGAGACAGACAACTGCTGCACTCAAAATCACACCTAGGGGCAATTTAGAGTGTTCACTTAATGTTTCTGGGAAACTGACCTAGTGCCCAGAGAAATCTCACGCAGGCACGGGGAGAACATGCAAAGTGGGCAGGGTTTGAACCTGGGTCCTCAGAACTGTGAGGCCAACACTTTCCAGCTGCACCACCGTGCCACCAAAACATCATTTCAAAATAACCTATTTAAACAGATACACTATTATTTACACAACTATGCTTTTATGCTAAATGAACTTTTCAAAGACCTTAAGTAGCTGAAAATTAACCTGATAAATGCGTGTATAAAAATTAATACGGTAAAATTAAATACTATACTTGCAAAAAATATGATAGCAAATTTTTACTCGCATCTTTGCACTTTTTAGGAAAGTCCTTTGTCTCCTATGTTTCACATATGAATACACTTCATTAGCTTTCTGACGTATGTTTATTTTCCCCCAAAAAAGGCCACTTCAACTCGGTTAAATATTTAACTCAACTTGTTTTTTACGATTGAGTTCCGCTCCTATCAATTTGTACATAAGTCGTGACGTGTCAATTATTGCAGAAACTTACACTAACACCGTAGTAGAGTCATACATGCAGCGAATGTATTATTTGTATGTAAAAAATATGAATAAAACTCAATCAAATGAAAATCTTTATGCCCAAGTCATATGTTGTTTATGCCATGACCTAAGAATGTCAGCAAGCTTTTGTGGAGACACCTGGAAATTGTGTTGTGAAAAATTCCCAATATGCCTCTTTTAAACAATTTGTACGCGCACAGGCTCAATTGATACTTTGCAGTTATAAGCGGTTTGTAAGTTTTCATATGTAGTACTTATTGGTATTTTCTGATCTTGTCTCCTTTTCAGGACAAGTTGCCTCACCTGAACTGGGAATTTGATTTTGGCGGATGGGATGGTAACGGAACCCATAATGCAGCTGTGATTGTGAGCTCCAGCTGGTTAAGGGTTCCGTTTCCATCCCACCTCGTGTAATACTTCTCCACACGTGACCTGTCTACATTCTCGACGGTCTTTGACGGTGGTGTCGAGCACTGCAAATCATTTTGTTATTGATCAGGGTCTTTGCACGGTAAACGCCCTTGGAAAAGAAGAAGACCACTTGGTGTGTTTCTTCAATGACACGTTTTCTCCCGGCTTGCTTGGACAACAGATGGCAACCGGGAATTCCGTGTCAGCCAAGAATGACACCAAATATAAATCCTCAGGAGCATCCGGAATGCTAACATCCACTCAGAGCACTGTAGTCCACGTCACTATTCAAAGCACTGTTTATAAAAAGTGAACATGTTAAAAATCACATTATCATGAAATCTCTTCAGACTAAGTTTTATTTTGTCTCTGTGCATGTTCTTTTTACACATTTTACATTAAGAAACATGAAGCACTACAATTACCAACTATTTATAATAAAAACCTTACCTGACTATATTGTCCTTAATGTTACTGTAAAGGTTTTCAACGCTTATGTTTTTGCCACCTTTTTCTCATGACATTCTTTCTGGTGGAGTACATTCATCACATTACAGTTTTTTTGTATATGTTTATATAACTATAAACAAGAAATGATCACGCACGAATGTTACAATATTCTATGATACATTTGTGTATTATTAAAGGCGAACTACACCGTGAACCGGTTGCTAGTCAGGTTAGGGTTAAATATCGACACCATCACGCATTATATCGTCAGGGTAAAACAAAGCAATCAGTTAAATCTGTTGAATCAACGAGACGACGGATAGCAACATAGATATAAAATGTAGCTGCACCAGAGCGCTATAACCATGACGCCTAACGGAACGTACTTTTTGGAAAGGTCAGCGTTCCCTTCAAAGGCATTGCATGGACATTGAAATTAAATCTTAGTTTCCTAATTTAGTAATTTATCCATCCATTTCTTTGCCGCTTATCCTCACGAGGGGCACGGGGAGTGCTGCAGCCTATCCTAGCTGTCCGCGGGCATGAGGCGGGGTACACTCTGAACTGGTCGCCAGCCAATCGCAGGGCACAGGGAGACACAATCTCACAATCACACCTTCTTCTTCTTCTTTCGGCTTGTCCCGTTAGGGGTCGGCACAGCGTGTCATCTTTTTCCATCTTAGCCTCTCTCCTGCATCTTCCTCTCTAACCCCAACTGCCCTCATGTCTTCCCTCACCACATCCAGAAACCTTCTCTTTGGTCTTCCTCTCGCCCTTTTGCCTGGCAGCTCCATCCTCAGCACCCTTCTACTAACATACTCACTCTCTCGCCTCTGAACATGTCCAAACCATCAAAGTCTGCTCTCTCGAACCTTGTCAGCAAAACATCCAACTTTGGCTGTCCCTCTAATGAGCTCATTTCTAATCCTATCCAACCTGCTCACTCCGAGCGAGAACCTCAAGATCTTCATTTCTGCCACCTCCAGTTCTGCTTCCTGTTGTTTCTTCACTCACAGTCACACCTAGGGGCAATTAAGAGTGTCCAATTAATGCATCTTTTTGGGATGTGGCAGGAAACCAGAGTGCCCGAGAAAACACACGCAGGCACGGGGAGAACACGCAAACTCCACACAAGCGTTTCTGGGATTGAACCCGTGACCTCAGAACTGTGAGGCCAAGGCTTTACCAGTTGATCCCCCGTGCATCCTTTACTCATTTATTTTAACGAAATTCTCGACATTTTCATGACCCTACTAACATTGTCAAAGTGTTATGCTGCCAATACGTACAATTTATACAAAGAAACAAACAAAAATAAATTATCTGTCAAAGTTTACGAGAAGTCGCTTGTCGAAGTTGCACGGCGTTGTGCGCAGACGAGCGAAGCAAAATGTAGCGACATCCTTGGTGTGTTGGTTTCTTTCTTCTCCACAGACATGGAATGCAATGACGACTTTTACCCTCCGATTTTAGCGTCATCATAAGCATGTAGTTTAAAAAAAAAAAAAACGCATGTCAATTATCGAAGTGAAACGCACCCTCCTCCAACGTTACTGGTTGCCGACTGTGCCCCTGCACTACGATTGGCTGTTGTATCACAGGAAGAACACGCCCTCCTATTGCCAAACGAGAAAATCTACGATTTAAATGTGGAGGCATTGTTTCTCACTAACTCTAAACCACCCTAATCCTAATCCATGTTTCGGACCATTTCATATTGCAGTGGGGCGTGTCCTGGCGGGAAACTATGTGGGAATTCTGATGCAGTAACGCATCGAGCAACAGTAATTTTGGTCTTTGTCCAACGCGAAAATACACCCGAAGAGGAACACGAAAGGAAGCAAAAGCGTTCCGGTTGGAAAAAATAGATTTAAAAAAACAGCCAATGCGCCCTTTCCACATAGCCCATATCTGACATCGACGACTACTCGACTGTTCCCGGTTTCTGTGTGCCGTGTCCCAGATAGCCTCACACCACGACGGTGCATGTATTAGCATGGCACGGATGCGCTTCTAGCTAACACCCGTATGTGTTGGTATGATAACGATGGACAACATCGAAGAGTCGTCTTCACCCCTCCGTATCACTGCCACGGTCCGGGCACTGAGCTCCGCACTGCGGGATATGCGCGCTAATGCCCACGACATTGACCGCAGGAGGGACGGTGATGTGATTTTCCCCGAGACGGAGAAGGAGAAACTGTGGTTCAAGGAGAGCAGCGCCAAGAACCTCCGAACCAGAGACTTCTTGTCGCCGAGTACCATGCTCAACACGCTCTATGCGGACGGACAGGTTAGCATCTGGCTCATTACACTACCTTTGGTTCGGTACCATATTCAAATAAAGCAGACCATAACCATAACAAATGGATTCAACGTTAATTTCACCCACCCAAAAACAAACAAACAAACAAACAAACAAAAAAACACTCATACGAACACACCGTGTCAGATTCGTAGATACAAGTGTAATATGGTTCATATAAACCGACAAAGAGCACAATTTGGGGGACTAAAAGACTGCTCAGCGATAGTAACCCTAACCATGCAGCTCTCGAAAAAAATTGAGAGCACTTAATTTGCCGTTTATTGGTATGTAGTTCGAGAATTTTGTGTTCTATAATCTAACAACAATCTCTCATTCCAAATACAAACATGTTGTCATTCAGAGCATTTTTATTTTCAAATTTTTAAAAATGGTCAAAATTCCAATAAAGCTTCGCTTATTTTGTGGGTTCTTAGTGATTACCACTCTTATCTATCCATCCGCCTATCCATTTTCTTAGCTGCTTATCCTCATAAGGGTCGCGGAAGTGCTGGAGCCAACCCCAGCTGTCATTGGGTAGGAGGCGGGGTACACCCTGAACTGGTTGCCAACCCATCACAGGGCACATGGAGACAGACAACAGGCACACTCACAATCACACTTACGGACAATTTAGAGTCCCCGTGCCCTGGTCCGGGATTGAACCCGGGACCTCAGAACTGTGAGGCCAATGCTCTACAGCTGCGCCACCATTCTGCCCATTTATATATAATAATGTCAATCTCATACGTCATAAAATCTGTACTGTGTATGTGCTTCCAAAAATAGATCAGAGGAACTGAAAGACATGGATATTAAACACATTTACATTTAAAAAAAAAAAAAACAAAAACAGAAAAGGTCATACTGTAAAATACAGGCCACCATGATCGACCAGACAGTGTGCTTGAGGCAAATCCATGAATGGCAGATCACAATATGGGTCAGCCAGACAGAAACTGGAACCATGTATAGAGTGTAAAATAGTGTGTGTGTGTGTGTGTGTGCGCGTGCGTGCGTGTGTGTGTGTGTACGGAAGTCAAACCATCTATCCGTCTATCCATTTTCTGTATCGAAACTCTCAGTTGAGAAACGGTTTACACACTGGAATCCAGACTAGCCAGTCAAACTAAAACTTTTTACACTCAGTACCACCTAAAAGAAATACTTTTCTCTCCATGTAGCATCATCAAAATACATTTTAAAGTATAACAGCATAGTAGGCCAAGATGTTCATGTAAAACAAGACAGACTTTTGGTTTTATTCTTCAAAGGTATATTTATTATTGTTTAGGCCACTGTAAGACAATTCAAATAAAAACTATCTAAACAGGAATCTCATTAGATATGCTTTCAGTGTCTAAGACAAACAAAAATGAGCACAGACTGATACAGTGAAGAAAATAAATATTTGAACACCCTGCTATATTGTAAGTTCTCCCACTTAGAAATCATGGAAGGATCTGAAATTTTCATCGTCGGTGCAAGTCCACTGTGAGAGAGATAATCTAAAAAGAAAAATCCATAAATCCCAATGGGTGATTTTTTTACATTTATTTTTATTTTTTTTTACAATTTATTTGTGTGATACAGCTGCAACTAAGTATTTGAACACCTGTCTATCAGCCAGAATTCTGAACCTCAAAAGACCCGTTCGTCCACCTTTAAAAGTCCACCTCCACTCCATGTATTGTCCTGAATCAGATGCATCTGTGTGCGGTCGTTAGCTGCATAAAGACACCTGACCACCCCATGCAATCACTAATCACTCAAACTTGACGGAGAAGGAGAAACTGTGGTTCAAGGAGAGCAGCGCCAAGAACCTTAAAAAAATCATACATTGTGATTTCTGGATTTTTCTTTTGAGGTTATCTCTCTCACAGTGGACATGAAAATTTCAGACCCCTCGATGATTTCTAAGTGGGAGGACATGCAATATAGCAGGGTGTTCAAATACTTATTTTCTTCACTGTAGAGATAGCTCAGTCTGCATCAGAGGTTGCAGTCCTATGGATTAGTATAAGGGCACGGTGTTGGAAATTTGTGAGTGCTTTTCAAGATAAATATTTTTTCAATTTTTCCAGTATTTTCATAGCCATGGGCCCAAAGAAAGACATCAGTGCTACCTGCAGCTAAGGAAAAAGGAAAGTTGTGCAGACCACAGTGGATTTAAGGAAGGAAGTATGGAAATGGAGTGTGTGTTACGAATCTTGCTAACCAGTATCATAAGTTAACTATTTTGACTATCCTAAGGAATAAACGTGATAAAAGGCAGCTAGTGCTGCCAAAGGATTGACTAGCATTACAGAACAAAGATAATAGAAGAAATGGAGGGTGACTTCGACATAACCCTTGTTCCTTTCTTCCATCCACTGATGCCATTACACTGCGACCAAAAAGGTAAATGATAAGTGGCTTTAAATGTATGTATTTTTTTTGTTGTTGTTTAATTGCAGGTACGTTTGACATAAATGGGAATTAAATTGGGAATTTACTATTTGTAAGATGGAACTTTGAAGACTTCACAAGAATGAATTATGTTTGAACTCCGAGGTTCCACTGTATCTTGACGAATCCATAAATTCATCACAATTGCAACATTGGTGCTTGCTTTTTGTTTCCACGCAGGTCTTTCCGGCAGTGATGACCAGGATTCTGTCTGTCAGCGGGCGTGGCGTTCTCCCCGTGGCGGGCGGGGAGGTGATGAATGAAGGT